>NC_092530.1:22384168-22690130 GCF_037038585.1 Patagioenas fasciata
CACCAAATAAATGGAGAGAATAATTCAGCAAGAGGGGATTGCACCCAATTCCCAGGCTGGGAGATCTTGTTGAGCTTATTCTATACAACTAATACAATTGATAGCACTGCTGGGATTTTCTTTGTGGGGGAAAAAAAAAAAAAAAGGAAAATATTAAACTAGATGTTTGTAATGAGCAATCGGGGTATTCTGGACACACAGCTTTTTCAAATACAGCTGCTTACTACACCCTACCCTACTGCCCACTCACTGCTTTGCTCTTCCAGACATCTCTGAGTGCAGGGCAGCTGCTTTGCACAGTCCTGTCTATAAGGGTTTGCACACAAAGCATTGCCTCTGACACTTAGGCCCTCTGTGCACACCACTTTTACAGCACTTTCTCTGCAGGAGACCCCTGTAAAATTACTTGAGAGGCCATCGGTAACAGGGCAGCAGGCCCTCTCCGCCTGGGACACCCCAGTCGATTGCTACTTCTCAGGGTGCTGTTGTCATTTGCCATAGCTCCTCTGCACAGCCTCATGCTGTCATATGCTCTCAATTTAAAAAGAGATTTTTAATTTCTGCCCCCCCCCCCCACTTCTTGTCTATCCCTAGACATTATGCGCTTGTTCCAGTA
Organism: Patagioenas fasciata; assembly: GCF_037038585.1. Taxonomy (NCBI): domain Eukaryota; kingdom Metazoa; phylum Chordata; class Aves; order Columbiformes; family Columbidae; genus Patagioenas; species Patagioenas fasciata. The sequence continues at coordinate 22,384,785 of NC_092530.1, forward strand.
TCGACCAATTGTAATTTGGGGGCATCGCAGCCACTGATGTGAAACATGAAGGACTAGGGCATGCTCTGCTTCAACTCCCTCCTGCAGGCAACACAGCAGGAGAAACCACCACTGTGGGTTGAGAGGCTGCACAGGCAGGCAGCTGGGGGCAGAACCCACCCCTCTTGCAAAGCCACCGCTGGTAGCAGAGGTGCGATTGGGACTGAACTGCCTCAGCTACAGTCCTCGAGTGACTCAAAGCCTCTGTTGACCCTCTCATCCAAGTTGGTGACAAAGCATGCTGCCACCCCTTGGGCAGGGACACATTGGGCAGTGGGACACGGGGAGGCTGATGTGCCCGAGACTGCCCCGAGCTAATGTGACAATAGCCCAGCACACACCAGCCCACCAAAAGCCACAGATCCCACCAGACTTAGCATGAACCCAGGGCTGCTATATTTGGAAAGCAATTGCAACGCCTTAAAAGAAGCAATAAGAGTCAAAGTACGTGACTTGAGGCACTTTCAAAAGAGCCATGTCCTTTCCATTTGAAGTGTGGTGCTTGTCGATGTTTCCATTTGTCTGCCCTTGGCAGAACACGCACATACACTATGTCATGTCCACAAAATACTTGGCTGCAATTTATATCCCCAAAATCCTTGCCATATGCAAAATATCCCATCCATTTAAATAGGAGGATTATAGGAGTAGGAGGAAGCTTAGCACAAACAATAGCTGTGATCAAACCCAGCACACACAAGTGATTTGTGGGAAGTGCAAGACATATCAAAGATGGCAGGTGCTGCTCTTGCTTGCAAGCTATTTATACTTGTGGAGTCACTTTATAAACACTTCTTACTTTAGTAAGCTCGTAGTATTCTTTTTCAAAGGGAGAGGAGAGGTGTAGAGTGTGACTGCGCAGGCCAAGTCTGTCATTTTCAAGATAACCGAATTAAGTATTGCATAAAAATCCTTCTGAAATACGCAAAGAAGAGTAGCCTGATATAACTAGCTTCAAAGCAGGGAATCACAACAAAACAGGAGATATGTAACAGGAGAAAAAAGATACAAAAGGAGTGGAGGGGAAGCAAATAAAACATTTTCCACTTAGAAAGTACTAATCTTAGAGATCCAGGCTCTGGTGAGATTTTATCTTCCTTTCTTTTTTTTTGTTTTTAACAAAGAAATCACTGTCTCCCACAGGAAGTAAATATACTTGGTAAACAGGACTTGGCTGCTTACTTCTGAGGTCTGAGAGCATGATGAGCATGACTTCTCACCTAAGAGATGCGTTTGCAGGGGGTTGGCCCCAAGAAGGGAGCTGGTGGGCCTCGGAGGGAGCCAGGAGTGTTCCCTAGACAAGCACCAGCCACGGGGCACAGTCCAGTGCTGGGGTAGCAGCAATCCAGCATGAACACCTTTCCCTCAAACCACCACTTGGATCCAGTCACAGCATGAAGGCTTCTGAATTCAACCAGAAAGAAGAGCTGGAAACCATAGAGCATAGACCACCTGGGGACATCACCAGAATTGGTCACAGCATTTCTCAGATGGCGTGAGATGTTGTAAAACCCAGGATTAATCCCTCACAGCCTCTCCTTGGGCTCTGGGAGGAAGAGAGATGTCACCACAAGCTGAACCCTGCATCCACTCTCAGCATCTGTGCTGTGAAAACACAGGGAGTTGCAATTCAGATGCCCTTTCAGGGATAACACCCCCAGTGCTGTCATCCTCACTTTTGTGTGTCTGGAAATAATTGTTTAAGAAACCGCTATTTCTGACTCACGATTCCAGTTGTGAGCGCCTGTACCATGAAAAGGTTCGCGTCTATATTATTTACATGTCAGCGCAGGTCAGAGGCACTTACAAAGGTTAAAAAAAACACAAGTGAAGAAGAATGTGACCTATTCTTTGTACTCCTGATCTTAAGACTTTTAGACTGGCATGTCCCCATTTAAATGGACAAGAGTTTCTGCGCTTACACTGGAAAATTCACCAAAAATCATTCTCCTTGTGTTTTGCTATAACAACCATGTCGTTTTCAATTGCTCCTCAGACACAGCTCTTGTAGGCACGAATTGCAACATTACCAATTATTTTTCTCAAAGTAGCAAGTATCACTGTCACTGTGTCATAACTAAGGCAGTAATACAAGTCTCAGGAGTGATTTTGGAAAAAAAAAAAACCTGAACAACTAATTAGCAAGCATCTTCTTTAAAGCAAACTACCACAAGTCATTAATCATAAAAGTTTCTAATTTTGGAAATGAGTTAACTGAACTTTAATGAGACAAACAGCTTTTAAAAGCTGCTACCACAAGATTATGTGCGTTAAACTGGAGAGTGCAGCAAAATGACTGATTTCATTACTGATTCCAGGAAACACTCCACCAGTTTGAGGAATCTACAAAATCTCCAAATTCCTTTCAAAAATTCTGCTTATTTATGGTACTTTGTATTCCAGGAAGTCTGTGGTACACTTGCACATCAGTAAGAAGTTGGAAGGGACTGGGAGGGGTCACAGAGGAGCTGGCAATGACCATGGCACGCCCCTTGCAATGGCTGGGCTCCTAAGGTCTCTTCCAGACCGTTTCTGTGGTTGTAGCCCCAGGACATCAACATGGATACATGCATTTAAATCCAACATAAATGGGGGAGAAACAAGTAATTTCTGCTGGGGAACTGCTCCTTCCCATGTATAATATTAGATCTGAGTTCTCATGCTTTCAGTGCAGGAAAAATCGTAGACACCGATACTTGAAGACACTCAGTAAATAAGAACGAATACTAGCATTAAGAATGTGTTAATCGCTGTGGGAAACAGTCAAAGAGGAAGCTTGATATTATTGCCACATTCGGCCTGAGCAGAAAGTCTCTCTGAATAGGATGAAAGGCTTCCTGAGGAGTATTCAGCTAAAACCTTGCTGCAAATGAAACACATGGTCCTGGAACAATCCTCATCTGAAAACTACACCCTGCTGACCTTTGTGCAAAAAGATGTTCACAGGCAAGCGACTTACTGTTGTCTTCTCATGACAAAAGCTAAAGAGATTGTTGTGTCAGGCACAGACTGGATGCTGCTATTATCAAATGACAGCATCATCCTGCCGAGGCAGGAGCACCGTCATGCAGAGAGCTGCTAAAGTGGTGTGAACATATAGCAAAGCACACTCTGCAGGCATCTAACTCCCTCATCTACAGAATGGAGAAGATGCTGCCTGAGATACTCAGATCACCTCCTTTCTCCTGAGGAGCATCTTTGTTCCCCAAAACCATGAGTTTATGCAAGGATGTGCTGCTAGCCTGTCATCAGTCAAAATTTCCTACACGGCCACAGGTCACAGCATTGTCTTTATAGGGAAAAGTCAGGGGGCCACAAGGCCTGAACTGGTTGGAAAGGAGATTTGGTTTGTGCCTGAGGAACCCCTTGACTCCAGGCAGAGAGGTGAGGATGTGTTACGCACCATCCTACTCAACCAGCAGCAGTTTTCTGCCCCTTGTCTGTTTTCCTGCTAGACCTCAGGCTGGTAACAGAGCCAGAGGCCAAACACAAACCATCTACCTCCTTCTACAGCAGAAAACTCTGGCTCGGGGGGGGGTGCAGATGCTCCAAGCAGCCTCCCCAGGGCTGGAGAGCAGCTCTGCGGGCTGCTGTGTGCCTGCATGTCACATTGCCACCTAGTGACCCAGCAGCCTGCTGGCTTGGGGCAATAGTTTTGCTGTCGTAAGAATAAAATCACCTATAAGTATATAATAAATATAATAAAACCGCATAGACAGGCTCTGGCTCTCTGCTCCCCTCAGTTTTCCCCTCTGCTGTCCAGGCACCACAAAGTCACAGAGTTTTAAACAAAAACCTTGAGTTGTTAATGTACCAATTACTAATCACAGTGGTTACTGTTAAAGCAACAAGCCAAACACGTCTGTGGTGTGCATGGGAGAGACAGGTGCTGTATTCTGCAGGCAAACGTGCACCACTGAATGCTGTTCTTGTAAAGTGGATTTAAATCAACATTACAAGTAACTTCAACTCACTTAATTTACACAAGTTTCACTATAAGCAGTTTAAGAATATTCTTTGCTGTGTTAAACAGTACAACATATTGTCATATTTGTTTTTCCATTAAAAGATAATTAAAGCAAACAGCAGTAGCCAATAACTTGAAAAAAGGGGAATTGAATCAACTAAAATATTCCCTTCCTCGAGCAAAAAAGTTAGATACACCTGTATTTACTGACATCTAGTGTGGTAAGTTAACGTTTCTTGAGAAATAATTCAGCTTCTATTCCTGACATCGAAGCAATGCTATAAGAACTATTTCCATTAAGAATACCTAGAAGGGCTATTTCTTCCTGAAGATGGGATAAACTGAAAGCTTTTCACTAATGACTTCTGATTCGTTTCCTCAACATCTCCGGTAATGAGTGTCTCATTCACTTCCATGAGTGGAGTACCTACTCCATCTTCTGAGCTGTGCCCAATACACTGTTTCAGATTCTTCCCTTTCCTGACCTAACCAGAATTTTAAAATGCCATTACACTATCTGGGTGGCATTTGTTCCCAGGAAAAACAGGTTATTACTGACAGAATATTTGCTCTCCAAACTCGGTGTTTCCACTGTGATGCTAGGAATTTGAGAAGGTCAGAAAGGACATCGAGCCAGCATCCACCAGCAAGAAATTAGGGTTGGGAAGTGCCAAAAAGTCACGTGGACAAATACAAGAAAGTGTTGTGCAACCCAGTCTTTTTTCCTGGAGGTGTCCAGGAAGCAACATAAAGCATGTCAAGACAGCATTTGATGGCTTTTTCTACAGTTGTTTGTTATCCAACAGTACTGAAGTAGTTTCCTATGGTAGATGGGGCTCTCACCTGTATGAAGGCCAGTTCCCACTTAAACAGCCCGTGTGCTTCACACACTCCAGAGAGAGCCAAAACACGTTCCATGAAGCCTGTTGAACAGCACAACCCCGAGAATCAAGAACCCTGCAGTGGTATCATTACCCACAGAGGAGAGGTGGATGCCTATTACTTCTCCCCAAAGCTATCATTGTTTCCAAATGCTGTCAGAACATTGCTGCTTGGTTGTACAGTCATGAAAAATCATGTCAATTCCCCTGCTTCACCAGGTACACTGAACCCAGCTTGCTGCAGTACGTGGCCTTTGGTCAAACTCAGATGCATTCATAATTACTGTGTAATGCTTTAAATGCATACATTTAAAAAAATTCACTTTCCATACCTGACCATACAGCCTTATTTTACATGGTGTGGCTACTTAGCTTGGTCTCACTTTAAGCAGGAACAGAGAAAAGGGCTTCCCAGCTTTATAGAAAGATAAATTTTTAAACCATTTTAAAATGCCTTAGAAAATGACTTAATGGTATTCATGATTGCAGGACTCTAATATCACTTCTTATTAGCTGAACATAACCTGGTGATGACACTTCAGAACATTGCTCACAGCTAATTACAAGATCGTTGTTTCTACCAGATAGCGCAGCTCAGCCTTGGGGAGCAGGAGGGCTCTCTGGCGTCTGAGCCTCTCCATCCATCCATCGGCTTTTGAACATGGTCTATTAAAAGAAGTCGATGTTTGTCCCTTGAAGAATCATAGCACTTGCTGATATGTAAACCTTGAAGCCTCACTGATCTAACGATAAGCACTGAGGTTGTTTACAAACACTGTGCTGTACCTCAGAAATTAAACCCTTACCTTTTGCAATTAGTATTTTATGACTTGTTGCAAATGCTGCCGCATCCCAAAGGGCTGCAATCCCTCAGCACAGAGAAACGGCTTCCTCCACCACGTCTTAGGAAAACGGGGATGCCGCCCTCCTGCCCGCCGAGCCTCCACAGCCACATCAAATTAGCGAATGTAATTCTTCATATTCATATTCCATTACCTGGTTCAATCAATATTTTGCTGGCTTCCCAGCCTGCATGGGAGCACTTCTGGGGCTACTTCATCCCTGTGTTGTGGTTTCTGGAAAGAGGTGCCACTACATTTGAAATGTAAATGGCTGTTTCTCTGCTTGGGAGTGCAAGATTCAGGCTTGCTCTGTGTCTGGTAAAGTAGAGGCCATAAATGCCCTCACCAGGCTGACATTCATTTTAATTACATAATGGCCTCTGATGCTGAATGTCAGCTTCTGGAGAGCTGTTATCTTCATAACACATTTGTCATGCAGTATCAAAACCCCGCAGTATTTGCACAGCTGTTCCTATCACTCACATACCTGTGCGTGAAGCAGCAGAGCTGGTTCATCTCCCACCAACTACAATTACAGGTCCAGTTCTCCTGATACACTGGAGGAGAGGACAGTATTACAGTGGTTAATACTACTTATTGATTATTTTCATGGCTTTTCACCCAAAATAGATGTCTTCATTCTAGACTGCAGCCTTGCTATGTGCTCTTGTATAAACACAAAGAAAACAAAGTTCCATCCAAAAATTTTGGTATATTATAATTTCCCCATTTTCCTCTTTTTTTCTGTATTCTTTCTCTTACACTGTTAAGTACATTCTAGAAAAAGCAGAGCTGGACCTGTGCTGGGTCTGAATCATACTAGGCTTTCAATTAAAAAACAAGATGACACGTCACATAATGCCATGCAAGAAGATGCTCTAGAAGCACAACGCAGGTGTTCGTGAGGCGCTGAACAGATCAGAAGAGCACTGTCTGTGTTCCCAGACGTCACAAGCATTCAGGCTCAAGGTCTGGCCCATCTCATCATCTGCCCTATGTTCTATTAACGATGCCTTTGTCACTATAGATTAAATAGCAACAGATCAACTCTTATAAAAGCCACTTGTTCTATTCCCTTCACCCCTTCCTGTCTTCTACCAGCAACACATTAGGCAGTTGCAAATGCTGACTCGTGTTTGCTGGGCAGCAGATCTGGGGTGCTGAGGATGCTCTCTGGAGACAGGGGAAGGCTCATGCCTGTGGAGCACAAGAGTCCCTGGGCCCTGGGAAACGTGGCGTTTGGCAGCTGCATAGTGCTGAGTGCTCTTTGTTATCTGCTTTTCAAGGGCTGGTTTGTATGAAGTAGTAATTATCATTCTGCGAGTTCCCAAACGTTTTTTCAACCACAAATCAAGCTGAAGATACAAAATCTGTTGCAGAATGATGCAGCAAAGTTGCTATTCAATAACAAAGGGAGCAAAGGTCTTCTTCTGTCCAAAGAATGGCTGTTTCCTTTGATTAGCCCCATTTTGTTGAGCTGCAGAGAGACAAAATGCATCATTTATACAAATTTGGTTGGTGAGGCTTAGTGGCAGGAGCCAGACTCCTCTCTCTCAGCACAGGACATGCTGGGTCTGTGCAACCCTGAGGGTGTGAACACCTCTCTAGTATGAGATGTTCATAGCATTTATTCACCAACTCCTGCTGTCAGCAGGAACATCCCAATTACACCCATCAGGGTAAGATCATCCTCGCACAGAGGGAAAGGTGATGAGGTGGGTGCTCCTGCACTAACTGTGGGAGAGGGGGAAGGAGCCACCTGTGCTCTCTCCTCCATCTGATATGTTGGAGCTCAGCAGCCACAATTAGCACTAGATGGGGGTTCTTAATGGGTTAACTACCTGTCACACACACTAGACCTGGCTTTCAGGTACCCTAATGACAAAGATGAAACGGTTTTTTTGTCCATCTGTGTCTGAGGGAGTTTTGCATCCATTAGCAATTATGATAATGGCTCTATTTCCAGAGAATTAATTGCTCTTTTGCCCAAGTCCTAGACAAGTTTGCTGTAAAAATTAATTACTTGGCTTATACAATATGCTTAACAGTCAAGTAATAAGCTAATTTTCAGAGAATTCATGAAAGGCCCTCAGTCTCCCATCTTCTCAGAACGGTTTCTGAATACACAGGGAAAAAGCCAGTTGTCTTCTTGCAACTCCTTTCCCATGGTATTTGACAACCTCAAAACACCTAACATGGCACTTGACAGCTCAGGACCCAACAAACAGCCCAGAAAAAGACAGAGGTATTAAAATAAACCGCATCTGCAAAAGGGCCCTCCCAAGCGACCAATTCCTTATCCCAAAACGCCTGATGTTTTCCTGACTGGCAGCATACCTTATGTTTGAAGATGGACGAGGCCAATGCCAACAAACAGTGGAGAATCAGAATGAACAAAACACACTGATCTCCCTTCTCAATTCACATCTTCTTCCTGCCAGGGCTTCATGATGCACACCAGTGGGATGGACCAACAGGGAAGAAAAAGAGAGCTTTATTGTCAGAAGATCACCCAACACTAAAAAATTTCAGCTTTAGGTCCCTTTCTGGTTCAGAGACTTGATTCTGCATTTCCCCATGTCCCAGGCAGTTACTCCATTCATCACAGTAGCGGCTGATCCAGGACAACAAGCATGAATATCTCTGTTCTTTGTCGTCTAAGATTACTCGAGCTCTCATTACCACCTCTTCTGCAGGAATCTCTGCTTTCTGCCTAGTTACCTGGTTTTGTGAAACCTGGAGAAAAACAATATTTTGCAATCTCTGCTCTTTTACTCCAATTTTGTTGGAGCTGACTAACGAGTTCAACAGAGAAGGACAGCGGGATCACAACAGGACTTTTTTCCTTAGTAAAGCAGACAGAAAATTTGCATGGTGTGCTTGCAAACAACCTAATTACCTCTCCTGAACAAGCTACCACCCATCAGGTTGCCCACAGTAATTGATGCCATGTGGTCCTCTCACCTGTCTCAAAAGCAGAGTGAAACTGTTCTACTTGCATTAGCACAAAGCCATTGTTTTTGACCATGATCTGATTCCTTTTGTCAAATGCCCCCAATAAATCAAGTAAAATGCTTTTTGTGCATACATGAACACAAGATAGTTAATCTACTTAGGTTCATAAAATGATCAGCCCCACACTTAAAAAGACCCCAGGGAAGTTTGGCCATTTTTCTTGGAGTTTATTCCAGCTATTTGCAGTTCCTGTTTCTTTCAGTAGCTTAGATATTAGGAGTTATTTTTGTAGCACTTTGCACAAAAAAACCCATACAAACAGATGCTAAGGGATTGTACTTGAATAACAGAGATGACCTGATGTATAGACATAAATGAAAGGAGACAAGCTTGCAGAGGTCAGGAAGGGTGGGTGCTAAAGCAGGAGAACATGGTCAGCAAGGACAGCAGCCTCCTGGGGCAGCTGCCCTCAGCAGACCTTCTCAGAGCTCATACAGCGCTTTGGAGGTTTTGTTCCCAGTCATTTAGTGACAACTGAGCATCTAAATACCAGAGTTGGAAATCTCAGCCTAATTACTACGCTGATGCAGAAGCCACCTTCAGAACTCCTGCCCAAATTAGAGAAATCCCTCCAGCTCAGGAGGAAGTCAATGTTCAGTTCCCATGGGTATCAACAGGAATAGCAGTAAGTTAATGTTGAATGTGTCTGGAGAAAAAGAAACAAACCAAACCAAACCAAAACCACCAACAAACCTAAAGGAAAAAATAAAATAAAATAAAATAAAATAAAATTAAAATAAAATAAAATAAAATAAAATAAAATAAAATAAAATAAAATAAAATAAAATAAAATAAAATAAAATAGCACAAACAAAAAACCAACAACAAAACCCCAACAAACAATAACAACAAAAATCAAATCAGAAAAACAGCACACTCCTAATTGTAGAGGCTGCTATTTTCAACACAAACCCCTCTTTTTTTTCCGCTAGTGTGTTTCATGACTTCTCTGCTCCATACAGGTGTTTTTTAGCAACAAGACCACCCTCCACAAATCAGCAACCAATCTAAATGTTAATATAACTTCTCTTTAGGAAATTAATTTGTTTAAAAAGTACAGGACAGTCCTGGCTCAGTTATTTTCTTAACCTTCTCTGTGCCCTTGAGCATACACAGTTTATACAAGGAAACAACATTTTTAATTTCTCGTGGACATATGTTATACAACCTCACAGAAGAATGCTGGAAATGATCATCTATGAAGAGCACGGGGTTTCCATCTGGCACCGTTTTGATTCTAGACCGACAAAAATATCTAGCAGAACTGCACAGAAAATGCTGAGATCGCTAATGGCCCAAATGGTATCTTCTGGGCAGGAAGAAAGGGAATAAAGATAGTAAAAAAACCCACATCTACAAATAGACATTTCAAGCTGAAAAAAAGAGATTTGTGGGTTTTTTTTCTGTGATGCTATAAATGTACTGATTCCTGCTGCAGGGAGCCACGCAAATATTTTCTTCAAGTTTTATTCACAGGAGGTGGGGAAATCATAAATGCCGAAGGAAGGCAGGTCAGGATTAAAAGCAAAACCATGTTGGTTTGGTCCCAGAAAATTCAGTAGCAAAGAATCCTGTTAGAAACCTTCAGTTCTGCTTTGTCTTGTGCCAAATACAAACTGAAATTTCTATCCATTTGATACCAAACATAAACAGCATCAGTTTAATGGAGAATTAACGAAAAAGAAAGTAGAGAAAGAGATGTGACATGGTCTTAGTACACAAATGTAACTGCTCCAACTGGATCCTGAGTTCGAAAAAATTGAAAACAAATAGTAAACCTTGCAGGTGGAGGTTTCACACCTCTGTGATTCAAGACAGAGATGGGATTTTGGAAAAGTTTCCACAGCACTCTGCCTCTCCCCTCCAGCTAGCTGCACTTTTATATACTTGGAATTTGATGTAATGGGCTAAATTTCTCTCATAACAAAGAGAAAATAATAACTTCTTGCAGTGAAAGTGAGTGTACAGGTTGCACCATCAAAAGTTACAGACTTCCAAACATCAGTTGGACTTGGCAAGTCCTTTTACTGTAACCCATGATATTTATTTCCGAGGAAACTCTCAGATTTATTTAATAGTGGGGCTTTAAAAGGAAAAATGATCCGTTTTCTTGAGACTCCAGAAAGCCTGTTATAGTTTATTAGATCCATTCTGCATCTGACTGGAGCAATGAGATGTTTTGTATCATTTCAAGTGGTTGTTATTAAATGAAGACCACAGACAGCATTTGTAGATATTGCACAAGTTATGACTAACAGGGAAATATGAGAAGAGACTCTCTCCAGACAAAAAACATAAGGCAAAGCAAACCTATAGCACAACGTGATGACAGCACAGACTGTACCTCTCCTCAATAGTGGCTCCACTGGTGTTAAAATGAGGAGTGTGCAATCTTTTCATCACCCTGACACCTCCAGCAGGCTCTGCTGTACAGTGCAGAGAAAGAAGGGAGATCTCTACCTTCTCTTGCTTTTTGCTACTGAAATGCTGCGTGGTCCCAGGGACAGGGACCTCTAATTCAAGGGTGGCTGTTGCATCTGCCTCCTGTGGACCATTTGTCCCATCTACTTCTCAAGCAGGAGTCAAACCTGAGCACATCCACAGTTGCCTTGATGCAAGCATCCTCTTCCCCTCCTTTTGACTTAACCATGAATTTTGCCTGCAACATCTCTCCTGCTTGCCTTCCAGAGGCATTTATGCTCTCTCCTTGTTTGCACACCCCTGCCTCATTTCCAAGGCAGGGGCTCAGCAGCAGGACACTTCAGTGCCCTCCCACCAGCTGCACTCAAGCTGTAAACCAGGCAGGTCAGCACTAAACACAGGGAGATGCAGCCCAACCTCCCTGCTCTGCCAGCCTAGAGGAGAAAAGGCTCCAGGGAGACCTTATTTCAGGTCTTTCAATACTAAAAAGGAGCCTGTATGAAAGATGGGAACAGACTTTCTACCAGGGTCTGTTGCAATAGGACAAGGGGTGATGGTTTGAAACTAAAAGATGGGAGATTCAAACTAAACATCAGGAAGAAATTTTTTACACTGAGGGTGCTGAAACACTGGTCTAGGTTGCCCAGAGAGATGGTGGATGCCCCATCCCTGGAGACATCCCAGGCCAGGCTGGACGGGGCTCTGAGCAACCTGATCTGGGTGAAGATGTCCCTGCTCATGGCAGGGCTTGGACTGGATGAGCTTTGAAGGTCCCTTCCAACCCAAACTGTTCTATGATTCTATCCCAACCTGGCCAGGGTACCGAGGTGATGGCTCCCACCCTCCCACGTGGCAGCTGGACTGGACCATCCCCACCAGCTCTGCTCCAGTTCCTGTGCAGCCACCTGGGCTTTGTCCACAAACCATCACAGAGTCTGCACCCTACAGGTGTTTAAATCTCTATATCTCTCTGCTCGCCAAAACGCACAAGCAATTTTCGGTGAAAGTACTAAACAGACCAGCTCCTTTGAGCTTGTGTTCACCTACCAAGGCTGCCCATTGTAGTCTAGCCCTCTCCATATCCCCAGACAGACCTTCCTACATTCTTGAAGTACACATACTTTTGGTTTTGGTGAACATGAAACATACTTTGCAAGCCCAACTCCTGCCAGAACAAATCCCTTTAGCATCCTTTCCTTCAGCAGTGTTTCTAGGAATGGCACAGAAAAGTGTTTACAGGGCTCTTTATTGATGCTGTTTCCGTCACAAGGCCTCCCAGGACCTTTGGCCATATCGCTGTCTTATCACAGCTGGGAAGTGGGTCAGTATCTCATCAGCACAGAAGGTAAAACATGTTGAGAGTGTTGAATGGAAAACAGCTTCATAACTTCCCAGCACACTTCTTTGAGACTTAGCTGCTCTGGCTCGGACTATGTATTTCACAGCCTGCAGGTTTTGCTTCAAAACATCCAGAGAAAGGTAGACCAGCTCTAAATAATGTGTTTGAAGGAAATATTCAGCTGTTAAATGCCTCTGCTGTCTAAATCTCTGCAAAGGATGCAAATTTCTGAGTCCAAGCAGTTTCCAAACAAATCTGATTTCTGCCTAGTAGTGTTACTCCTGAGTGCTAAGAAATATTTTTCTCTCTGAACTATGGTAAGTTCAATCCAGAGGAAAATTTTCTCTCAAAATAAACTCTTTTTTTTGTTTTACAAACAGGGCCTGCACCCCTACCTTTCAGCCAACTAGAAGCTCCTGCACATAGACAGAGAAATACAGTAAAAGTTATGTAAATCAGGCATGGCATTCAAGGCAATATAGCCTTACTTGCTGTGACACAAAAAAAATCTCTATCCCAGCAGGACAGCACTAGAGAAGTATTGGTATAACTACCACACAGGTGGTGGGGGAAGGGCAAAAGAAAAGAAAGATAAAAGAAACAAAGCAGTTCTTTTGTCACCAGAGCACCCACAGCTTCAGTGCCTGACACAGCCTCTGGCGGTCTGTGCTGCCTTCCCTTTACCATACAGTCGTGGCAATAAAGGCAAGCAATTTTTATTTCAGGGTGTGCAGCTCCTGATTTTATAGAGCTATAGATTAGTTTTAGATAGACTAAATGTTGATAGATCCAATATATCTCCCGATTGCTCCTCAAGGAGAACAAATGCCTTTGAGAACTCTGAATAAATATACTTTAGGACCAAAGTTATGAGGCTGTAAAGAGCATGCTCTCTGTGTGTAGTATGTTACTGAGGTAAGATCTTAAAGGAAAAAAATCCTCCAAACTGTGTGGAAACAAACTTCTTAATTGGTGAAAGCCACAGTTGGGAAACATCCCAGGCAGCTGTTCTTCAGCTATCTGGAGACCTGCCAAGTCCTATATATCAGCTTTCAGCTGAGAACAAGTGTGATAAATTCCTGCCAAGAGGGTAATGTTTTTGAGTTATAAGCACCTAAAAATAGGCATATGTAATGAAATTGCCTCCTCAGCCATAACTGGAGTCTCACTGGTGTAATACACTATGTCCGCCCAAAAGCTGATGGGGTCCTGCATCCCACTGAGTCAGAGAAAGGCTCCTGTTGCTGTTGGTGGGTATGGGCCATCATCAGCCCAGGGTCTCCTGCAAACCTCCACTTACCAGGCTGTCACACAGGCTGAAAATCTTCACCAGGAACAGGTCCTCCCAGTGTGTGTGCCCACTCCATCTGTGACTCAGGCAGAAGGACCTGCTCCAGCTTCTGCCAGGGCAGCAATGTTTGCAGCACCATTATTCATGTTTCCACTGGGATAATGCAGGATGATAATTTCTAAACATTACCCTTTCAGTGCACACAGAAAGTTCAGTGTTAATCTCATAATATTTGCAAGGAAATCTTTTTAATCAGTAACGAAAGCCAAACGTTATTTTGCCTTTATTGACCTGCAATAGCAGAACACCACTGCTACATTTCCCCCGTGCCTCTTGCATAGGTTCACTTGACTCAATCTGCGGTTGGTGTTTATTCTTAGCTCACAAAGCTCAAAGAGTTTATATTATTGATTTGCTGTATTTCAGGTTCAATCCCTTGGTGCCCCTCAACCTGAATGAATTAAGTCAGAAAGAGTTAACACCTTTACTTCCAAGACACAGATGTGATGGTGGTTTGTATAAACCACACATCAATTTTCATTCAGCCAGTGTTCAGCACATTAACTGAAAAGTGCCAAATGCTGCAGCAATGTTGATATTTGCAACAGCAAAGGTATTCACAAACAAGAGCCTGCTCCCAGCAGAAGAAAAAACAACATGTTCAGGAAAGGAGAGTGAAGAGGCACAGCAAGCAATCACCTCAGCCTGGGAATCATCCTTCCCTCACTAATGGCTGTACAGGTGGTTTGTTATCCTGCAATCAGACATAACCTTTGCAACCTCTGAAGTTATGGTTTCAAAATCCTTTTTTTGCACCACTTATTTATTTCATGCACCTCTTACAGTTGGTCAGCGAATCAAACTGTAAGCACATGGGGGCAGCGACTATCACTTTATCTGGCGGTTATATCACACTTGCTCACTGTCTTCTCCACACAAAAATCAAGAAGCATAAACTGAAATTAGTAGATAGAAAGTTCAAAACTGTTAACAACAGCAGACCCATGGAATGCCTTGCCCTGCAGATTTGTGGATGTTCAAAGCTTACAGGGATTTAAGCAGTGTTTGGACAAATCCATGAGGGAAAACTCCATCAGGACCATTAAAAACAAAAGCCTCCACCTCAGGAAATCCTTGAGTCACAGATAAATAGAAACTGGGAAAGGATCTGCATGTGTACCATTGCACCTCTATCTTACTCTTCTGCTCTTCTCCAGAGTTTTTCATCACTGTTGGAGACAGAACGCAGAGCTGATGGCTCTCTGGTCTGATATAGGACAACTATGCCATGATATTCCCAGTTATACAAGATGCTCTGGTCTGGCATCTAAATATGCAGCTCCTCTCATAGAGCTTCTCATTGTACATTTGGTCTCTGCTTAGGACAGGACCAACTGTTGAGATGTGCTGCCAACACATAACCTGGTAGGTTTAATTCCTTTTGATCCTCAGGGCTTCTTTAGCTTCAAAATGAACGCCACAACCTTCTGTACAAAGTCAACAATCTGCATCTCATCTGATGGAGGGGTCTCCAAGGCTGGGAGCACACTCCATCAAGGCCTCTAGGTGCTGGTTTGGCAGCAGCAAGTGCATGCATCTCATAGCTTTCCTAAGAGCTTTATGGTACACAACCCTGTCCCTTGGGGCTTTCTGCAATGGATGAGCTTTTACAACAGCATCTGGAGCATCCGCCTCATTTTCAAAAGTGGCTTACCCAGTGTTTGTTTTCAGCTTAGAGGAACCCAAAGCCACAGTAAACATTACACAATTTCAACATTATTTTTCAATATGTTGCATCCCTGATGATATGATAAGATGAGCTTCAAGCAGATTTGATAAGTAACACAGAGAAGGAAGGAATAGACCAGACCATGGCCTGTTCTGCAGCAGCTATGTAAAATTTTCCCAGTTGTGTCAGCTGCATGCATACTTCTCACACTCTTCAGGGCACCAAGTGCCAGCATGGGGCAGCCACAGGAGCACATTGTAGCCAGAGCCCTCTGAAAAGCTCATGACAATGTGGGGGAGTAGATACAGAGATGCCACAGCTGCTCTTATTTTCCCTTACTTTGGGACTTTCCTAATGAACTTAAGCTAAAAACTTCTTTTCTTGAATCTGACTACACCAGTAACACAGGAGCAGTAAAAGCCACCGCTATGCACCTTAAGCAGCAATAAGCTTTCCACCTCCTATTTCCAGCACCACAGCCACATGTTGAAGAAGAATTTCAAGCCACCTCTGCAGTCAGACAAGTTGTAAGACGGGAAGAATTTTAAGCCTTAGCATGGAGAATTCTCATATAAGAATACACCTCACAAAGGAAATATGACTGAAAAAGTGAACTACTGCACTAAAACACGGAGCCCAGGAATGAAAACAATCCAGAGCACAGACAGGACAACCTGCAGTACTTTAATCACTATGGCTTCAGTTACAGGAACCTTTAAACAGCTACTACAAAAGCTCACGTACCATTAACACGCTAACTAATAACCCTTTTCTCCATGAAAAATCCCAAGCAGCGTGTTCCAGCACCTGCCAGATCTGTTATCACAAACTCACCCACCGCCCGATGCCGTGCAGCTTTTCACAGGTTCAACGCAGCTTTTTTCCATTCGTTGCAGACTGAGTCAAGAGACAGGGGGTGCAAACATGAATAGCTGGGCTCTGCATTAATGCAGTTGCCTAGGTAAGTGTTTTTCAAATAGATTTGTGCTGGGGCTGTATGCCCAGCCACAGCAAATTTATAGTGACCACAGAGTGACAGAGCACTAAAATATTAAAGTCTTTGTATTGTGATTGTACTTGGGAATTGCTCGGTTGGCTCTGAAAAGTAGCTATGACTCTATAAATAGTAAGTACTTTATCATTTCTTGCCTACTTTAAACACACAGTTATATTTCAATCACGATTCAGAGTAAATCAAGTTTCATGTGAGGTATGGTAGGAATGTTGTGTGCGCCAGAGATGCACCGTAATCTCATATAATTCAGCACAGCTCCATTGATGCCTGGGGAAAGGATGCCAATTTATGCCAACTGGAGATCTGCAGGGCAGCATTAGTATCATTTTCTTAAGACTGAAATATAAGTAAGCGAGCATTAAACATTAAATTATTCACTATAGTCCTCACTGTCCTTCTGAGTTCTACTGAAAAAAGGCACTGTAAAACTGATTATCCTCTCCTATGTCATTCACTCTTATAAGATATTAGAAAGGTGTTGGTTAGAACTAGTTATGATTTGCCATAAATCTCAGTGCTATGTAACAGTACATTTTCTTTTAGGAATATCACCTGGAAATTAGAAACTCAGTGAGCCATTGATTTTTAAAATGTCATGGATTCAAAATTTCTTCACAACAGGATGCAAATAAACTCAAAATAAATTAGTGTTTACCGGAGGGGAAAAGGATCTATATCCTAGGTAGCATTACAAAACAAAAGATTAATGAAACCCTCACTTGAAAACTCTAACAGCCAAGGAACTAAAGAAATTACCCATAAAAGGTAATATTAATCGAAGAGCTATGGGGAAATACACAGCTGTTACAGCACAAATATATTTTCCTCCTCTCTGCAGCTACGTAGCTTGCTGTGCACACTGTGGTGTTCTTCTGAGCTGGGATTATAACTGTCTTTTTAATGCATAGCTTCACAGTGTCTTAGGTCATTAAATCACCCAGCCTGGCTTCCCACATAACCCAAGTCTTCGCATTTCACCCATTTACCTCTGTATTGAACCCAGCAACTTGATGTAGGAAATAATTTTTTGTCTTGGGCTCAGACAGAAGTTCTTGGGCTCAGACAAAGTGTTGCCATCTTTTCTCTGAGGACGACTGCACTTGATGTCTCCAAACAAGTGGAAACAGGTCTGTGTAGCTGCTTTCAAAGGACTGCGAGATACCAAAAAGGCAGAAGCAAAGACTCATGTTATCCCATGTTCCTGAGCCCTGGTTTTCAAATACACTCTGACGGTGGCATCAAAGCATTAAAGTCCTCTTCCGATAGTGCAACAGGCACAGCGACCATACAGGATCATCAGACAGCACACTGACACATCCACAAAAGAGTTAAAGCAGCACCACATAAAAGCAGCCAGCAATGCTAAAAATAGACAACAGTTAAAAAAAATAAATAGAAAAAAAAAACTTCAACACATCTTAAATAAATCCATTTATTCCAGGGTTTCATAGAAACCATATAGCTGAAATTGCTACAGGATAATTCCTTATAAGCCTTATAAGAAATGTTGCTGTCCCAGAGCCCCAGTACAAATCCTGGCAAGAATATTGGAGATAACAGATTGGATGCCATGGAAACCGAGACAGACCTAATTTGAGCAGTAACCATTGCTGTTATTTATTTAATTCTGATAAGCCATCTAAATGTAGAATGACTAAAGGTTCCTCTACACTAAAAATAGCAGACTTGTAATATTTTAAATTGCAAATTGCTTGTGTTTAAACAATATTTTGGGCATCTGAAATTAACATTTTGCATGCACTTTTGAAAGCTCAAAATTAACCCCATTCTTTTTATACTGTGAGAGGGAGAAGGGTGCCTTGTCCCTCCTTCTTATATTAAAGTTATACATCAACGATGCCTTCCATCAGCTCAGGCTTCTCATGGGAGATTGGGAGCTTGGATGTCCCTGTTGCCCTCTTGTCTTCCCATAAGCTTAAAGCAAATGTTTGAAAGAAGGCAGAACTGGGCCATAGGAACCAAAATCTTCTTCTCCAATTGATATCAAGGATCTTCTGTGATTATTTGATCCGAATATCTCCATAAATAAAATGCCTCCTGAGGCATATCATTTTTGAGCTGGCTGACAACTCCTACCTGTTTTTGCACCCCTACTTCCCTTTCCTGAGCTGGAGGTAAAAACCCACAGGTGTAAACTTGCAGTTTCTGGGGTTTTGAGATTTTACAATGCTGCTGACATGCATGGAAGCAGGGGAGAATTGAGGTTGCTGTTGGGATGTCAGTACCACCTGAAGGACCCAATTTGATTTCTTCACATCTCTGCTGCATTTTTCCCCCTTGTGATCTTCACTGTTTCCACAGCAGGAGTAACACTTCCATTTCTCTACTGTTTTGGATTTTAACCTTTAAGTGTAAATGCAGCTGTATTCCCTGGGAGGTTGTACACACCAAGTACAACAAACAATAATAACAAAAAATCCTAGCTGTGATTGGTTTCTTTGAAATTGTCTCTGCTTCTTGCACTCCTGGCTCTGAACAGATCATCTGCAGATATATTCCTGTCTTTATACACCTGTTTCCTCACAGTATTTGAATTTTCTCTCTTGTGGGAAGATCCATCAGCCAGAGCATCACCATGCTTCAGCACAGCTTCCCTTCAGAAACTGCCCTGTCATCAGGTTTTCATTTCTTTTGAGCTGGGAATTCATGGTGCAGATGGAAAGGATAAAGCAGTGTTGTACCAGCCAGTGAAGCCCAGAGCATCATCTGGAGTAATAAAGCTACAAGGCTGGGTCCTCTTGCCAATTAACACCAAATAGTGCTGATGACATCAGTGTAGCAGAGCCAGTCTAAATCAGCTAAGGAACCTTGCCTTGGCATTTAATGGCAGTCGGGATTTTGTACAGAAAGGAGGGAAATGACCAATGTTATTTTTCACTTTGCACTTAGCTCAGCTCTATAACCTTACCCAAGCCTTTTTGTCTGCAAGGGTGAGTTGTCAGTGTTGTTTTCTTCAACAATTCAGAAGTAGGACTGCAAGAAAGATATTCTGGGAAAGAATCAAAACGAATAAGAATCGCTTTCAGGATCTGTCACACTAGAGTCAGTATATATTTAGCTTTCATAACTCTCATTTATAAATAGGAAGCAATGTTGGGGTATTTATAGTCTTCAAAGACCTTTTTCAACGGACTACAGCTCCAAGGGTCTGTGCTGGGATGGACATACAGTGGTACACTATATTAGTATATCATTGAACAACCATTTGATCTATATATGGCACAATAACGCTAGAATTATTTTGAAAAGTACACGTTGTGATTACAGCTTTTTACCATTACACTGACTGCATGCTACAGGGCTTTTGCTAGTTTAAGGGTTTAATGGTTAGCAGTTACATTCAGAAGTGTTCATTCATCAGCTAAGGTTTAATCTCAAGCATGGTACAACTGCACAGTGAATATTCCACAACATGCTGCTCATGTTATCTCAGTAAATTAAATCCTGTTGGACAGGCTCAAGATGAAGAATTGGATATGGCAGCTTCCTCCAAAAACGTGCACAAGGCTTCTAACAACCAGGTTTTAGCTGTTACAGAAGGAGAAACAGTTTCTAGTCCAATTTTCCAAAAAGAAAAAGTTGTAGGGGGTAGAGGGCATGTGAGAGCTCACATCCTGGTTAGCTTTTTTTTCTCGTTAGAGTCTGCAAAGGTGTTCATCTTCTGAAGGGTATCTGATGGCTGCTTTTCATAAAGGAAATATCTCCTGAGTTATCCAACTATCAGCAAAAAAGTACTTTCTGAAAGGATTTTTGTTCAGACCACTTCACAGTGTGATAAAACACTGATTATCCAAGTATAATAGGAAGATGTTGAATAATTTCAAACTGAGATTTCCCATAATAGATATCAGACTGCCTATATTTAGCCACCCAAATCTGTACTTAAATTCCTACGTAAAAATGGCCAAATGGAAATTGGTCTTTGGAAGCTGGTTGTTATAGCTTGTATCTTTATTGAGGTGAGTTTGTTGGTACTGTTTCATTTTTCCTTTCTCTTTCTAATCTTTCTCCTCTCTGTCACTAAGCTTCTCTTTCCCCACTGCCTTTCTCTGCCGTTTGATGAGGACACATGAAAACTAGGTTTGGCTTGGAAGGTGCTTGGACAACAGCACCTTTGAAAATTTGAAGCAAGGCTTTGAACAACACTCCAAACCTTCAGTGACCCTAAAGAGACAATGTAGTGCAACCACTGTATGCCCAGCTTCTTCCACCTTCTTTGGAGACTTCATCTACCACCCCCTATATGTACCAATATTCCAGGACACCAGAGAAGGATATGGATGGCTTATCAACTGATTCCTTGAATTACACATCATATTATGTTCTAAATGGAAACAGACAAATTTGTGACTCTGTAGACTTCAAGTGACTTGTCTTGACACACCAGCATGTACAAGACGACAATCTGGCCACCGTCTCTATAACAACACGCTGCTGTTCAACACCAAAACCTTTTGCCACCCCTTCACTGCTTCAAAGTGAAGTAATTTCACTACAGTGGAGGACATGGAAAGAAATTGTTACTTCTGTTTAATTCTTGAGCTGCCCTTGACATTCAGTGGAAAGACATGAGTGTACTGAAACAAGTGTAAATAAGGTTAACCCATCAAGAGAATTGCTCCTAAAATTGAAAAATGTAGTCATCTATTGACAACAATCTATTCTCTGCTCACAGAGTCATAGCAGGGCCACTATGACTACAGCTACGGTTAAGTCAGCATTTCCATTATCAGCTGCCATTTCCAAGGATTTATACCTTGGCCACTTAAACAAAAAATAAAAATTCTTGGCTGAAATTTCCATACAAGCTCCTTGGGCCCGATCACACCTCTGCACTCCAGCTGGTACTATCAGCTGTTCCTGCACAGCATGAGTATGAAACACTCTGGCACCAGACCACTGGTGATTGAATCACTTTGCACAACCAGGACCAACAATCAAAAGGGCAAGAGATCAGCAAATCCATTCCTGCAGAAAAAAAAAAACAACCTGCCTTTGCTGACCGTGGATGTCAGAAGCCTGCCAGAGCTGGAGAGTTATTTGAGTTAGCTTCCAGAAATTAGATCTGGCAAAAGACTTCCCTACTGTTCTGGGTAGCACCATCACAGAATCAGACATGTTATAACTTGAAATCACAACTGTTGGGTTTACAGTCAAAGTTTTTCCCTTAAAGACAGCTCTTATGGGGTTTACAGTCTGATTGACTCCTGCTTGCAGCAGGCAGACAGGCTGACAGCTCTTTTGTGATACAATATTCACAAAGCTATTACTGGGTTCTAGAAACTGTTTGTAACAAATTATTTGTCTACACAGGACGGATCTTCTGCAATGAAGAGATTATTCAGTGACTATCACTTCAGTCATGGGAGGAGGCACTTTTTGTCAGCAGAAGGAGCAGAAGAATGGTCGTGTGCACATCAGCTGGCTCTCTACCACCCTGCAGAAACAGAGGGAGGTTTAGCTCAAAATTTATGTTGAAGTTCTCCATCTGGCACCAAGTCAGACCACAGACTCACTGAACTACATCAGCTGTGTGAATTGTGAGAGCCACCAAATAACACACTGGAAGTTACACCAAGGGTTCACATTAATCACAGATTTGCACTGCCAGCCTGACTGCTAAAGGCAAGTTCTAATCATAGAGATGCTCATAGAGACCATGAGTTACTTTGACAAGTTAATTTTAAAGTACTAATTCATATTCTACAAGCCGTTCGCATGTAGTAGTAGCATGTAAAAAATACAACTTAGTAGCTTACGTGAAACTGTCTTCACCAGAGCCAGTTCACTGTGAATGGGTTATTTGGTTTGGTTCTCCTTGACGTTACAAGAGCATTACAAGGTGACCTACTTGTGACCTTCACACATGTAAAGGCTGACCTGAGATGGAAAGAGCATTTTTCCACAGTTATTTCTCCTGTCCCTCCCTGCACATATCAGCTAACCTGTATCCTGGGCATGGAAATGCAGGAGTCCTCATGAGCAGTGACACCACCCATCCTACCTGCTCTTTTGGGCAGCCCCAGTCCAGAGGACTTTTGGGTGTTCCTACCTACAGGCTCTACGTGCACAGCTAAGGTCTCAGCACATACATTAATAAGAGCTACTTTGTTTGATGTTGTTTATGCAAATCCTCAACAAACTTTGTATTTCACTGTTTTCTTCCCAAAGGAGAAGGTGTTATCCTATCAGTTCTCATGCAGTAGCCTTGAGTTACTACATTTTGTTTACCTCTTTATGTTCTTTCCTTCCTTATGAAGCCTTCAAAACCACATCCATTCCTCCATGCCAAGCATTTCTTTTCCTCCTGTGATCCATCATGGCTCTCACTTGCCTTCTAATAACATTCAAATGGAAGTGCCATGCTGTGGGGCTAATCAATACTAATAATATAATTTAAATGATCAACTATTCTTCAGAGACTCTGTTTAGTTGCTTTATACGTTAGAGAAATTGAAGAGAAACAAAGCTAAAAGCTGTAGGCCTTAGAATGTATTTAGGTAAATTGAGTACGTGTGTGTGATTTCAGCAAGAAAACATCTCACAGCAGCTAGTTATGTAAATACTGAGTTTGTCTCAATGAGAAGTGTGATTAATCTTTTCTCTGGCTTTTCCTAGCTAGAACTAAATGTTACCATTGGAATATTTTTGAGTTATATGGAAGAATGAATTTAACTCTCAATAGGAGCCTTCAATGTGGCAAAATACATAAGCCTTTGGGTAACTTTAAAAGGACGCGAACAGTTGCGCTGAAGTCAATGGGATTTAATACACATACTTGAGAGCCAAGTTGAATCACAGCCTGAGCAAATGTTGGTTTCATCTTACAGAATTGTGTGACCTGATACCTTACTTCCAGCCCTAGCCCAGCTCTGCTGACTGTTCTCCATCACACACAACCTAAATGCTGAACCAAATTCCTGCCCCACTTGCAGCTGAACAGGACTCAATTCTTTAAAAGTCACATTCCTCAGACGTCTTATCTTTTTACCTCCTCTACTAGAAGTAACACTAGATATGGCTATTATAAAATGAGATTCCAGAGAAAACTATTTGCCAGGCCATTTACTTTATGCACTTGTCACTCATTAATGTATCTTCACTGTCATCACATGTCAGATACTACTGTGTGTACCTGATAGTGCTCTCCTGTGGATGTTTTCTGTCACCAACACATCCCTAAACACCAGCAAGAAGCACAACAAAGAAATGGAACATAAACAGCACATGGTAAGGACACTAAACCCACAGGAGCTCTTGAGAGTAGAAGTTGCACCCATAGGGATTTTTTATCTCCAGCAGTAGAAATGGTCCTCATCCAATGGGGAGGGGTGTCACTGGTCATGCTGGGAGCCTGTACACCATCCTGAGTGGTGCTAAGGAGCAGGAGGATAAGGACAGGGCACCATGCCCACCCGTGTGGCAGTCAGGTTCCCAGCCACCACAGCCTCCACCATGGGACCTTCTTCCAGCTCAGTGTCCCTTCATCTCATCTCAGGTAGACATCAGGCAGGGCCAGGCACTGGGCTCAGGAGGGAGGCTGCAGCACACCACAACCGTCATGTGGTCCCCAATATCCTTCCTTTGGCCGTACGGGCATGGAGGAGGAACATGGGCCACAGCACTTGCTCCATATGATCCCCGCAGGTGGGTCAAGCTGAGTCCAAATGCTTGACATTCAAATCACAATTTAGGCTTATATTCTACCAATTTTGTGTCTGTAGGCTGCAAATGCCTTTAAAAGTGAGGAGGAGGTGGTGAACTCTATCCTAAGCAGAGGAGAAAAGAGGTGACTTAAACTATCTTTGTCAGAGTTAGATGCACCTATGATAGTATTTTTCTGTAGGTAAAGTTTCTTTGTACCTTTCAAATCAGCAGCAGAGAGAGATTGTTGTTCATGGTTAAATCTCACAGCTGTGTCAGACAAGAAGTTTAATCCTTACCCTATATAGAAGGTTTTCCAAGCTTCTGTTACCAAAAAGGGAACAGGCAAGCTGAGCAAACCCATTTGCTTGCCAATTTAAGGATTACAATTCAACTGAATGCTATAGCTCTGTACACCAAAGCAACTAAAATATTGACAAGGCTACTTCCAGGACTGATAGTGTTGCTAAAAAAGAACCACAGTAAATAGGGCAATTGACTGGAAGCTAAAATGGAATACGCTTTCTGGGCTAAAAATTCCTTCAAAGATATTTATTAATTCATTATTCAATGATGACGTGCATAGTGCTGCACATACTTAAACATGAGGCACTGCTGTAACTGCTTCTTGAAATTCTGATTTGCTTAAAATATTTATTCCATTTTCATGTTAATTAAGGAGCAGCCAAGAAGGGAAACCAGCATAGATCTGTGAGAGGAAAAACAGATCTTCTCACTGAAATAAGACTTGCCCCTTTCACCCCACCCCACAGCCAAAGTCTTACATGACCTTATAAACACCTGCATATATTTTAGCCATTTGAAGTAATCACAGCTACAGGACAGATCACAGCCAGCTCAGGTCAAGAGAACAGGAATGTCAGCCATAGTCAAGAATTAGAGGTAAGATACAAATCCAATGCAACAGCTGTCCAAAGCTAATCAAACTACTTGGAGCCTGCTGTGTTCCCAAGCTAAGCTCTTTTGCTACTTCAGTAGCAATAATTGTACATCTGGCAGCAAGGATTTGAGCACAGACATAGCTCTCCAGTCATTTCTCAATTGCGATTGTGACTGGAGGATGCCAGAACTGGCTGACCAGCTGGGAAACAGCAGTTTTTGCCAACAGGATCTAAAGATTAATCTTTCTGAACACTGTGATATTATTACTCTTGAGTTCCAGGTTTTGGGGGGCTCAGGTTTTTCAGCTCTCTGTTACATTTCTCCATCTGTTTGCCATCCCGCCCACTCTCTTCCTCAGGCAACAAATAAAGTCATCCACAAAGAGCCAGTCAGGGGAGAATGATGGGGCTGGCAGCTGCAACCCAAATCCCAAATTTGGTGATTACAATAATTGGTTTTGGACTCAATCCAATAATTAAAGTGGCATTTGTTTAGACAGTGCATTTCTTAGGGTTTCCAAGGTTGTTCCAGAGAAATGTCTTTCCTTGACTGACAGAGGATTGACCAGAGCATTGCAGCAGATATTTCTGGAGGTTACCAACTGTGGTACAACATGGGAATTGCAATCTAAAGGACTATGGCACAGAGGAGGCAGAGTTCCCATTTCATTTTACCTATCAGGCTGAAAGCAACTTTCAAAATGTTTCCCAGAAAATGTTGCCTATGGAAACTAGTAAAATGGGTAACACACAAGAGGATTATGTCTGGAAAAAGCTGCTTCTATATTAGACAGAACACTTGCCCTGCCCTAAGAAACTTTTGTCTTGCAAATACATATTCCAGCATTTCACAGTTCAAGTGAAAGTGCACCCCTAGAGACTTTTCTGCAGTGAACTAGTACAAAGACTCCAGAGAAGCGACAGGCAGTTACATCTTCCTGGATTGCTAGATTCCTAGAGCAACTTGCAAAGAATATGAAATGGATCTGGGCGACTCTGCCCACATGCACAAGTTTTATGAGCAAGTTCATTACTTCCTCCTGCTTTACTATTCTGTTTTCATTGAGAAGCACTGGCAACACTTTGGTGATATCTAGTGCTCCACATACACACAAAAAAGGCAGAAAAGAGTTCTTTTGGAACAAGCTCTGACTCATCCTGGTGACTCAGGCTATCACTCATTTAAGTTTGTCTGATAATTTTGAATCTCCAACTTTGGATGGGTGCACAGATCTTTTCATCGGCAAGTGCCAGAAGCTGGCCCTCTACCCACTCATTAAAAACCACAATGACATCCTAAAATCAGTGTGAATCAGGAGTTCTCACTGCTTGTATGAGCTGTAACTGACTCTTGCCTTGTCTTCACTGTGGTCTGTGGACTACTTCGAGCTCTGAAAGCCCTCAAACAACCGTAGATATTAAGTAATTCTTGAGTTCCTATGCAAACAACTACTACAATTCATCATTTTAGCTCAGATTCTTGCTTCTATCTCTAGATAAACATCATATGATCCACCAAAAAGCTGTCTGACTGCTACCCACCAAAGCTGACCCCAGTCTGAATCTGAGGCATTTCACTGCACTTTCATTTTGCTGGTGATGTTCTGCCAACTGAAATTTCTAGCTGCAAATTACATTTGAGAAGATGTGCAAATATTTTAGGTGCACAATCAATATGCTGTAGATGACAAATTACAAAGTAGGAAAGGAATAGCTGGCTGTAAAGCACAGCTTCAGTGCTGAATTAAGAAGTCTAATAAAGTGACAGCTACCATCATGCAACATAGACATCTGATTCACACTGCCAGCTAGTGCATTATTTCAAAGACACATTTATATGGTATTTATCTTAGCCTATTCATCAGCTCCCATCAAATCAAGAGTGTCCCTACACTACAGATACTCTGTCCTTAAAATAAAACTGTGAAAATTGAAAGGTTAGAGAGATGAAAGCTACATTATGGATAATGCAAAAACATATGCTAATTATCTAAGTATGGAGAACTTCCACTGCAGTTTTTAAAACAGTGGTCTGCATATACCAAGCAGTGAATGACACACAGTATGATGCAACAGGCATGTTGGGAAAACACTTCACAATGTTTTAACAAATGTTTTCCTATTAGAGTATGAGCCTGATTTTTTTAGATGATCTGACTAGTATCATCAGTCAAATGCTAGAGGAAAGGTCTGTGCTCATCCTCCTGGTGTTCCCAGGATACCCTGACTGCTGTGCCCTTGGGTCACAGCAGACATGCTGGTGCTTGGTGTGCTGGCAGCCTGTCTGCCCCACCTCGCCCTCCTGTGCTCTCGAAGGGAATTATGCTTTTGACTGGTATTCACCACAAAAGCTGAGCTTTTGCAGAGGTTATAGCACGGTGCTGCCCTTCTTCTGAAGCAGGAATTTAGTCTGTGTAATGAGTCTGTCAAACTGCAAATCCAGCTGGTTACCCGGGATGTTAGGACACTAGTAATACTCTTCTATAAAGCCTTGCCTATGAGTCCAAGCCTAGTCCTACAGTAAGGCAGAGCTTGCACAGACATCAGCAACATTTATAGAGGTCCTCTATTTCCACAGCAGCCCTAGCATAGCTTTATGCAGAATTAAGAATAAAATTTAGGGATCCACCTTTCCCAAGATATCCAAAATTCACAACTCCAAATCATTACCTACAGCCTCAGACCTTTCTCCAGCCAGACCAGTGTTAGTCCATAGCTCCAAGAGTTGATGTTTCCCTTTCTCTGAAATAAGAGAAAAGCTAACATAAATCAAAGGTGTACATAGGAACCACTCTGAACTTTTCAGAAGATCTTAAAACTGATTAAGGAGCCTAACCAGCAGTTCTCCTATTTCTCACACACCAGTGTCAGTGCTAAACTAGTCCTCAGCTTTGGACATCTGAAGAACTGTGGAGACACCAAAGCCACCCAGCAGAAGGCTTCAGCCGCTTACACCACCTGCAATCACAGCCTTTTTGGGATGTTTTCACCTTGCAGCTTAATATTTTCACCACTCCAGGAAAAAGTGCAAGCAAAATCAGAGATTTTTGCCTGAAGATTTTTTTTCCCCAAAATCAGTTTATCTGCAGTAGCTGACTCCTAAAGTTATCATACTTCTCCTCAACCTTGGTTTTGGGCAAGGACCAGCCCAATCAAGCCTGCCATCTTAGGGGACTTTCCTTGCATTTTTCTAAGGGACATTAGATGATTCTTGCATTTCTTTCTCCTGTCTGTGGTGGCTGGTGAAGGTGAGAGCTTAGTTTGTGGCCATCACAACATGATTTTTACGTCTAGAAGTACTGAGGTGAGCAACTAGATTCAGAGGTGTTGAAATGAGATGCAGAGAGGCATTTGCCTCAAGAATTTGATGGAGCAAGGCATTATTCCCTTTCAAGTATGAGAAGAGCAGATGGATTTTGAAGTCTGCTCCTCTAATAGAGGAAAAGGTGCTGAAATCTGGCTGTTTTGAATCAGAGAGAATAAAACAGACAGTAAAAATGAGTGTGAATGAATGATTAGCCTGTCTCTCTCCTACATAAAAATACCATTAGCTCATTTCATGTGCCACATGTTATTTACTGACTAGGTTGCTGAAAAGCCCACATTCTCTACCCTAAATGCTGCTGATGAATGCACAAATGCTTTTTTCCAGAGGGTAGATTGAGACAGGAATGGCTCTCCTCACCAGTAGATAACAATGTTATTGGGGTCAAAATCTACCTAATCTGTAGTGGCCCCAGGCAAACAGGTTGCACCAGCACCTGAAACTCTTCCCAAAATGGCCTCAGACCAAAACACAGCAGAGGTGTTAATACCTCTGAGCCAAAACCTTTCCCTGTTCATGTAGGAGTGGTTGTCCCACCAGCCCCAGGAGTTTTTGTCGGTGCAGATATGAACTTGGATAAACCTGCAAATTGCAATACTTCGCCCCCAACAGACCCCACATTGCCACCAGGAGTCAAGAAAACAGGGAGTCTAGTAGTCATGCCAGACACACAATGGTTTCCGAAGGTCCAAGAGCAAGACCAGGAGCTGCCATGTTCACCTGAGTCAGTCCCAGCAGGCAAGCTCTGCTGTGAACAAAACCAGCCCCCCAAGATGAGGTCTCTGGTTTACCCACTTCTGTTATGGGTAGGCTGGGAGGGAAGAACAGAAAGGAATCCTGCTCAGGCCCTCTGCCTGAGCCTACTTGGGCTTTTAAAAGGACTATTTTGATAATTAAGACATACAAAAGCAGCCTAGCTAATAACTGAGCCCTCCAAGAAACCTAAGCTCTCTATGAAGTAAGAAGTATTGCCGCAGTTAGAGGAAAAAATCAGGTTGTGAACATCCCAGTAGAACCAAGTCTCATCAGAACTAGAAATCTACTTAGTTCTTCAGTAAATGTCATGTCAAAACTATCTGTGGGTTTTCCTATTAATCAAACAGGGACAGGATCACTCTCTTCTCTATCCAAGGGATGGTAGAGACCATTCCTTGCTAGGGATACACATAGCAGTTACTATTTTGTTAGATGTGACAGAGCTAGAAACTTCAACCTCCACCCTTTGGAGCTGAAGAGGGTCTCACAGGGTGAGAGGGATGACCTCCTCTATCCCAGGACAAGGGAGACAACACAGCCCTTCAGTATGTGGGGACAAAAACTGTGCATAAGATGCCAACCAGAATGGAGTCCAAAGCCCTTTCTACTGCAGTATAGACAAAAAAAAAAAAAAAAAAAACTCCAGCTGAAAAACACTATTCAGCAAGTAAGAGAGACATCTGAGATTCAGTGTGAATTTCAAGACTGACCAAGGCTGGCTGAGATGTATTTAATTATTGAGAAACCAAGACAAGACTGATTCTGCTGCGGTCCAGCCTGGCTATCCCCTCCCAACAGTGTCTGGGCTGCAGGGAGAGGTGAGAGGGCTGCTTGGCACCACATCCCACCAGAACCCAGAATCCCCCAGCACAGAGTCTCCTAACAGAGCCTGAACATACAGGAGGTGCTCAGAAGAGTCATCCATTTGGAAATGGATTTGCATCCATTGTCTCAGTAAAGACACAGCCAAGCTTTTCACCACAGGATTTTGCACACTGAGATAACAAATTCCACGCAATGTCTTGGTAGCATGGGAGGAAATTTAGCACACTACCTTGCTGTTCGTTACCAAAAGGCAGCAGTCACCCAGGATCAGGAGCACAGATAATAAGATGAGGTTTCACATAAGGACCAATGGGGACACTGCCCTTTTTGATGGCTAACCTTGGAATTCAGAATTGAAAACATGTCCCTGTAGAAGATCTCTTTCCTCCATAACCACCCGGGAGGTGTGGAGAGATGCAGAAAGCAAAGTAAACCTCATTGCCTACAGGAATTCGCAATGTGAAAACCACTTCAAACCTAACTCCAGTATTCACCCATATTAAGTCAGAAGAGATGTCAACCAGCAATCCAGTTTCAACCAAAGCAAGATTTGTTGAAGACCAGGCTCCTGACTCCAGCAGTGCAGATATACTTGTTTATAGAAATAGAAAGTTTGAGGCTTTTCAAATAATTTCTCAGTAAATAGTGCATTGGGTTCCACTGCATGATAAGGAAACATTAGGCATAAAAATAGGTAGAGAGCCCAACAAAGAAAGACAGACAGACAGACAGAAAGACAGACAGGTGAGCTTTAAATCTGTGTGTGAAAATGCTTTCCCTGTAAAATAATCTTTTTCAAGTACATTGGCAGCAGTTTGTTCAGCAAAAACCAGCAACCTCAGGAATGGACAATTCTTGGAAATAATTAAACAAGAGGTCAAAAAATGTCTGGGGAAGCAGGTATGGCAATGACTTAGCCTTGATGCTTAGCAGTAGCTGAGAGACAAATTTGTATAGCACCTTTTTGGGCAGTTTGGGCTTTCATTTTCTTATTCCAGTGGCTTAACCACTTCTAAACTAGCTAATATCTAACCTAAAATGAAACAGCCTTTTCTTCTTGTAGCTGGACTAAAAAGACAACTGAAAGGGCTTCACAAAATGTGGGAAGCTGACACTCCAAAACCTACCCAGGCCTCTGACCTCCCCCTGTTTTGATCTAGACTGTCTTTAGGTCAGATACAGATACCTTGATGCCCATCAGAGTTTCCATCTGCAGTGAGGGAAGCCAGCTAGCTATAGATAGTGTCCTTCAATGACTTTTATCAAGGAAAGCACGCATTTCTCTACTCAGGCAGTTTAATGGAGTGGAAACAGTCTAGAGTGGGGAAATGTGGAGCCCAACCAATAGAGAGACTGAGAACACAGGAAATCACACCGGTTCTGACCTCCATCAGTAGACTCACAGCCATTTCTAGCCACCAACTACTTGCAAATTCAATGCTGACCTTGCTTTGAGGAATAAGCCCATCTAGATGGCTTCCTCAGGCCCCTTTCCACAAGATCACTCTTTTAGGGTTACAAAGAGCCTACACAGCATTGCAAAAAAAGCCCAAAGAGGAGGAAAACCACCATAAGGAGGGTGCTCAAAAGCAATTTGCTGTTTGCTAATTGGAAAGGGGGATATGGCTTCGTGCTCCCAATTCAGGTCATTACTGAATTAACTTGTAGGGAGATGCATCCTCCAGCCCTGTGGGAAAGACCTGGCTGCTCCACCCGTGCTGCTTGTCAATGGCACAGCACTGGCTCTGAAGAAGGCATCAGGGGACCTCCTGCCCAGGACAAAGGGTTGAAGCTGGTTGTGGAGCAAAGAGGAAAATGGCAGATGGGAAATAAAAACTAGCACAACCAGGGAAGTCTGCAGTCACACTGCCTTAACGACTTATTAATTAGTCCTGCTACCCTGAGATAGCTAAACCACTAAAATGGGTACCATTTGGGACTTGATTCAGAGGCCTTAGGGCTGGGTTTTGTGGCTCTTCATGAGGTGTAATAATACAAAACCTTTTTGCATTGCATAGAGAAATCTACTTTGAATCACTCCAAGCCAGAGCTGCACCTTCACATTTCACTTATTCCCAAGAATCATTCAGCTTCACCCCCAACACACAAGTTATATACATCACAGCTCTGATCTCAAGGGGAAGACATACAAGATAGATTCTTCCCCTGATGGTTATTAATGAAGGTTTAGGTGGCAGCACTGGCCATCAGGTAACAGTAGTTGCTAAACAGGCTGCCTCCTGTAGAGGCAGTAGACCAAAATACTTGACCTTATCTTCTCCAAGGCATCTGCCATTAGTCCTGGATGCACAGCTTGCCTTGTGTTGCCAGTCAAGAAGATAAACCTGTGAACACCAGCCTCTGCAGAGCAGCAAAGTGGAGTGGTGTTATGCCAAGAAAGGCAGGCGGGATGATTCAGCGTTGCTTTTAAATTACAGGCTTCCTTCAAAGTGGCAGCCATCTGCAGTCACACAAGCTGCAAGACAAGCGCCTAGGGGAGACAACTCAGTTTCTTTACTAAATGAAGTGTAAGAGGCACCTCACTCACTCTCACCAGCTCTAATTGCTACAGTCTCCTTCAATTTTTAGGCCTGAATGTTGAATAAGAAATAGAGTTCCTATTTTAAAACCATCCCCTTCAGTTTATGCAAAGTCAATGGGGAAAAAAAAAAAGTAATCTAAAGCTTTGATCCTGCAGATTCTTGGAGGTGATTATCGCCTTTTGCAGAGACTCACATGGTGGAATGGATTTCCCCATGATGCTGCTGAGGCCACAGGATTTTCCCAGACTGTTACATTCCAGGTGTTCAGAAAGGAGTGGGCCAGCCTCTGGGACTGAATTCAGAGGGCTCTTCAGACTCCTGCCCTGCCACAGTGTGAAAACAAACAAAACAACAACTGTTTTGAACTTCTAGCCTAAACTACATAGCTGGGGCCACAGGTCTTCCCAACACATCATTTTTTTAATTCCACATCAATGCTGAATGGATCCAAAATTCTCCAGCAACAGTACTTGACCATGACTTCTGTTATCGTCCCAATGACCATTCACTCACACTTGTTGTGTGAAGATGCTTCTCTTTGACTTCCGGGATCTTGTTAGAGCTTTATCTGTTACACTGAAAAGGTTTCACTCTCAACATTTTGTTTCAGATGCAGAAAGTTAAGCCTCATCTTAGCAACATGAGACTGTTATTCTATTAGCTAAGCTGATTGCTCAGATTTCTCACAATAAGCCACATTAATCAATCCTTTTTTCGGTAAATCTCCTTAGAGGGAACCCCAATTCACCCCAACCCTTTTTAAACTGCTGATTTAGACATGGTCTTCATATAGCAACTGCAGTAACACAGAGGCAATATCTCCTTCACAGACAATATGTCCTCAAGAACCACAGTAACATTTTGGCTGTAGGTGAACTCATATTCAGCATATTTTTCCTCTGGCCACGCTTTGTCATTTGTCTCCATGGCACTGTCCTGACTTGTGAGCTGGAATCTCAGTGTCAGTGCCATTTCCAGTCAACTGGAGAGTACCATTGAAAGGGAGAAAGATATGAGCTCTAGGGAGCGCCCACAGTACCGGTAGCTGACAGCGATAATTTTGAGGACCATTAGCTAGGCAGTTCTAAACCCATCTCATATACATAATATCTATTTTCAAACTCTCTAGTTACTCAGAAATGAAGGATTCTCTGATACCAAATTATATGTCTTGCAGAAGCCTATGTATTTTCTGGTGTATCTACTCAAGTGTTCTCAGCAACCAAACTTGTAATCTCACCCCAAAAATACTATATCAAGCCCCTTCAACAAGATTGTGTTTCCCTTAGCCCACAGTGGTAGGAACAAAGGAAACTTTTCCTCCCACGATTCACTATTCAGCTTAATTCTTTGATATTTCTTCCAGATAACGTCAGCAGTCCATAAAATTTGAAATTCCCTGCATACATTCAAATTCAGATATTTTAGTCACTGTTTTATTTGCATTAGCTTAAAGCATAAACACCAAAGACTTAAAAGCATCCCTATTCAGAGCAGGTGGGGAAAAAAAAAAAAGTGACAGAAAAAGAACACGGTAACAAAAAAATAACTCCTTCCCTCTGCATCTAACACACAAGCCTAAATTCATTTTATGTTAAAGCACTGGCTGTTTTCTGCTATTACATGTACCACAGAGGCTACAGAATAGAAGGCTGCAGAGATCTGCCATTACACCAGTCTGCATAATATAAAAGGAAGAAACGGCAGAGGTTCTTGACAAATTATTCACACATATAAGCATCAGCAGAATGAGGCTGAAACAAATTTTCAGATTGGCAACAAAATGGAGAGAAACAATGCTTACTTATGGCTCTGCAGAGACATACTTTTCAGAATGGCTTGGTTTAGTTTTAAGTTTCCTTTATTAGAAAGAATTAATCAACAATAAGAAATGCTTAATGCTAATCATGCACGTCAGATTCTGCAGAACATTTACATATCTTCAAGTCTGTGCAAAAGTGCCACAGAAAGACCCCCCCACCCCTGGGATAAGTCTTTGATCAGACTGTGATTCTGTTTCAATTCCTAGAGGTGAATCAGCAACCGGCTCAGCTCCCTGAGCTTTTATTTCTACAGCTGAGGACCAAAGGCCTCAAAGATATGCAATCAGCTCTGCTGAAAGATCAGAAGTAACAGACTGAGGGGCTCTGGGTCTAGCTCCAAAATCAAAGAGATACATTCCTATTTTGCTTCTGTTTCATTTTGCAGATCACCTTCAGGGACTCGGACCACTTCTACAATTGGCAATGGGTCTTTCCACTCAGGAAGCTCTTCCTTTAATGAGCACAGGGCAGAAGCCTAGGTAAACCTTGCACTTCATGGTCATAGAAGGTCTCCCATCCAGTTGCTTTTAACAGGT
This sequence comes from Patagioenas fasciata, assembly GCF_037038585.1. Lineage (NCBI taxonomy): Eukaryota > Metazoa > Chordata > Aves > Columbiformes > Columbidae > Patagioenas > Patagioenas fasciata. The sequence goes on from NC_092530.1 coordinate 22,419,699, forward strand.
TTTACTTTTAATATTTTTTTGACCACTTCTTCCCCAACTGCCCCTCATCCCTGCCGCTACTGGGCAGTTCCCAAACTTTTCCCTTGCTCTGAGGTGAAGAACTTGTCTCTAAATTCTAGCTTATATTTTTATGACTGCTGTATACTCTGGTTTAACATCACCATTCTCTTCCTCCTGCAGGACAAAAAAATTCAATTAGAAAAATCAAACAACAACAAACCCCAACAAGATATTGTCACAATCTTGTAGAGTATGTCCAGCCTGCAAGCTATGTGCACACTGGCAAGATGTAGATTTGCTCTTTTTCTGCAGGTATGAATTTTGTAGTTTTTAAGAGGAAGCCAGAGGGAAAAAACTGATACGGACAAGAAAAATAAAAGTCTGCACCAAGCTCAGCTTGCTTCGGCTCTTACAGAGCCTGTGCTGGGTATAACTCAGACTGAACTCTAAATAAATTGTCTTCTGGAAGACTTAAATTGCTTCTCCAGCTTAAGAGGAGCTTTCCCCCTTCACCAGGCAGGACCATTGCTCAGTGGTGTTAGTTTTACAGGAAACCACCTGCAGAAGAAATCCACAACCACACCAGGATAGGTCTCCTCCCAGGAGACAGGACCAGGAGTACAGGGATAGTGTCTGCAGGATTCCTCACACTGAGAGCGAGCAGAAATCCCAGTTCTACCGGGGTAATTGACATTTAAAGCTCCAAGAGGTGAGATGTGATGCATGACCTTCAGGGCTACAGCAGGTTTCTCTGCTATGTACTACTTTTCCAAATGACTTATTTAACTTCTGCTATGTTTAACTTTAGTGGCACACATTGTAATTTGTTTGCCTCTGATGAGTTTGTCACCGTTTAGAGCAACAATGAAAACACAAATGGCATTTAGAACTTTCACTAGACAGATTAGATGCGTTAATTAAAACTCATTTGATTTCAGGCATGATAATTTGTTTTCCTTCATTCTGCCATCCACAGTTTTGATGCCACCTTATCTTTTGCACAGAAGCCCAACTGCAGCAGCCGTTATAGCTGAGGGCTTAGTTATCAAGAATCTATTGTCTCCTGGCACCAGAGGGAAGCTGGGCCATTTAGAAGACATTTCTAATTACCTGAGACAAGACAGGGGCAATAACCTTCGCAAGCTGAACCAGCAGACTCAAGAGTAAGGGTTGAACATACACTGCACAAACCAAGTGGTTCAGCTGAAGACAAAGTGTACTACCTAGCTTTATATTATATTTATATTATCTATGAAATTACATACCTATGAGAAAGCCTTACCTCATTCAATGGATAATATGTCCTTTTATCAAACTTTTTATTACTCCATCTCCTAGAGATTTTCCCTGACAATTCAGTTATATAGGGGTAGGTTTAGTGCATAACAAGAACACACCATGCCCTGGTTGTTTGTACAGACCCACCAAGAACACCACTGGTTTCATCATTGTGGGACTAGCCTGAAAGAAGAGTTGGGAAAATGGATTCTCTCTCTAGAAATCCAGAGCTCTTTATCCTTGCTCTGATATTTTTTCCTCGTCCCATCATGGGCAGGCTACTGTACTGTCTCCATCTACTCCTATCCTCTGTGTGTTCCTCTTGGTAAAGAGATTTCCTCTCCCTGTACATTGGTTCAGATGATCCCTCTGAAGCCCTTATTTCCACTGAATCCTGCATGCATTGGTGGAACAGACTCACACACAAAAATTCAGGACCTTCCCATAAGAATAACTTCTTAAACATTCACTACTAAGTGATTAAAACAACCTCGAATGGTTCTTCTAGCTATGGTTAACCCAATAACCTTTACAGAAGATAACCTTGCAGAGATTTACAAATGAAACCATTTTCTATGATGAGCTAATTTTCTTTGGGAACTCACATTCTAAATGAACGTTTTCATCGTTCCCCTCTCCCCAGAAGATATCAGGCACCTCCCCAGGCAAAGAAATGCCAGCTCCATATACCTTCACCATTCAGGGTCTTCTTTTCCAGCTGACAACTTCATGCAGATGAAATTTGAAATACTATTCAATAATTACATTTTTCTTCACCACTGTGTAGAGAATGGTTTTAAAGATTAAAAAAAAAAACAAACATACAGGTAGTTCAATCAGTGCATGGGAAGAAAAAGTTTCATCACATTTCCCAAACCTCAAGTTATTACCCTTTGAGATTACAGCAGGTTGTTTCCTACATAGGTAAAGTGAGTGAAAATACAACTTAAAATAGACCAACAAGCACCCAAGGGCCTCACATCTGCAAATAAAGAACATGAAACACATTAAGAATTCAATTTAGGGAACAAATTGGTGGATCTGCCCAGAGGAATATCACCATTGCTGCTATAGAGTCAAGCCATGAGAAAGAGCCACAAAATGTATAAGGTAAAGAAGTTTTAAGGGAGAAAACAAAACCAAAATCCATTTCTAGCTGTACTACATAGAAGATAGAAGTGCCAGTCATTTTTCCAAAGACTGTAATCTGGCTTGAAGGTCTTCTTTAGAAACAGCATTTCTCTTCAATTTTAATCAAATGAATTGTTTTCCTCCTTAGAATGTGGCCAAGCCTTTAATATTGTTGCAGAGCAGAGATGCTGCCAATAAATATTTAAAGACTCAAAGCTTTAAGTGAAAGGAAGGATTTGTTGGATAATATTTCACTTTCCTTAAACAGTTTGTTCACCATTAAAATTGAAAATTTTAATGGTTTTATGGTGATTGCTCAGAGAGTTCATGTTCAGACACTTCCCCAAGAAGCCCAAGAGCCAGGAAGACAGTCTATAAATAACTGCCTTGGAAATAAACTTCTGTGAATTGGACATAACCCAGATCAGATTTTCAAGTATGCTGTAAATTACCCACAGCCAGAGCATAGGTCAAAAATATTTGCTAGCACTGAGCTTTGTTCCTCAGATTCACCTCCCAGGAGTATTTTAAACTCAGAGTAGACAACACAGAGGCCCAAGGCTCAGTTCTGCTTGTCCTCAGCCCCAGGTGGTTATTTATTCCTGTGCTGACACATGAGTATTTTCTCCTGGCCTTGCACTAGTGCAAATGTCCATAACAACCAGAATCACAATCTGAATTTTCTATTACATTCATAATGAAAGGATTGCTTGTGATCAAGGACTGCTTACAATAAGACGACATGAAAAGAGTTACAACAGCCTTAGAGAAATGCAGGAGAACAGAATTATAAGGGAGATACAGAGGGATCTGACAGATTTCCTCCTTTTAAGGAGAGGAGTACTGACTATGTGAGGTAACACATGTTATTTTAAGTGCCATTTTGTACCATGGTCATTTATTTCAAACACAGGCTCTCCCTGTTGGAGGGTGACCCAGCAGTACTTCCAGGGGCTTCTGGGGAGGTTGACTCCAGCCATTTGTACAAGGCACAAATGAACTCACTGGCTTTTATTGATTAGTGCCTGAATTTCCCCTGAAGTCTTGACTCTGTAAGTAGGTTTCTCCATTCATTTTTTCCAGGCTATGAGTAATTAAAGTTGTTGAGTTGTAAAGTCCCACCTCCCCAATCCCTATGTGCTGTGTGCCCATCGTGGAGCTCTCCTGGGGCACATGCAGTCTCTTCTCAGACGCCTGGGAAGTTCTCAGTGTGAAGATACTGCACACTGAGAACTCAGATACTGCAGCAAACCAACCAGAGAAAATACTAGAACTAAAAGGAAGCAGAGACCATTCAGAGGTGGTGACCTGGAAGATAGGTCCTCATAGGTTCACTGCACAAACTACAAATGGAGTTTGTGTGATGACTGTTTGGAAGTCCTGCTGATTTGCTCACTAGCCTGGTTTTATCCAAGGACTGAGACAGCCAGTGCTACCATGGCACCAGACTCTCAGTCACAGAGCTTTGCAGCAAGTTGGCCCATTAAGAGATGGCCAAACCCACAGCCCCATTCCAGTCAAACAAACTATGCTGGCTTGAAGATGTGGCACAATTTAGCTCTAAATCTACAAGAAGATCAAGCCAAGGTTAATATACAGACAACTTGAGCAAGATGAATTGTGTTGCCATCCTGCATCCCTTACACAGTGCAATCTTAGTTGAGAACCTCAACGCCTTGAAGAGAAGAAATACTCACACCCATATTTGGTTACAGAAAGAGCACATGTGGCATTTACCTGCTGAATCAGGATTCATAGACGGGAGCTGTGATACTTTCTAGAAGGTGCACACATCACACACTCTTCATGTTGCCATGAGTTTGACACAGTTTTCAAGATAAAAAGTACATGTGAAGCAGCACCAATCAGAAACCCTTGGGAAATACTTTTTGTGACTTATAAGACAACCCTCTGCAGTTTTAAATTATTATCTAAGCCTGATCTGTGGAACTCATGCATATTTTCAAAGAGACAAGCCTAATTTAGAAAGAATGTATCATATATCAGACATTGCATCTTTTAACCAGTTGTATTTCCATGCATGTGAAATATTTCACTTGATCTAAGAAGTTTACAATATGCTTCAACTCAAACAGTATATTCATAATTAGTCATACAGCCTTAATTGCAAAGAGGTCCAGCTAAACTGAGACAGAGAATTTTCATAAGGTAGGATAAGTTTAAATGCAAAACTCTCAAGGCAGTGAAGTTTAAATTAGCAACTTCAACTGGAAGGTCAACCAGTGCAAATCTGCTGAAACGTCATTGTATTCTGTAGAGTCACCTCAAGTTCCAGCTCTCATTGGCTACTTTGCATCCTACTGTCCATCCACCCTCTTACTATCAATGCTCCCAACATCTTCTGAACAAAGCACAGGCCAGACACATCAGTTTTACAGGCGCAAAACACATATTGACACTGAGGGATTACTGTCAAGGAGGAAAAACTATCTCCAGGGTGGGAAACATAAAACAATTCATAATAAGTTATGAGTTATAGATGCTATAATATTGTTTCTCCTACTTACTATCTGTTTTTTATAAGGGAAGTTGAGTACTCAATTCAAGAAAACTGAAAACTAACAACAGAAAAACTTAACAGACAATAAAATACAAGATCCAAGTTGAGAGTGCTTTCTTGTTCTGCAAGCCCTGCTCACAGCTCTATATGTTTTACACAGTAACTAAAGCAGAAATAGCCCCACAAACCAGGATGAACTAAAAAGTTAAAAAGGTAGTAAAATGCTTACCAACGTAGGCACTGCTGTGCAGTAATCAGCCAACAAAGGACTGCTAACAGGTTCACCAATAAGTACTACAAAGGATAAAAAATAAGTGAAGCATCAGATCTAGACATGAAGTTTGATAAAACATACCAAAAAAACCCAACCAAACCTTAGCACAACACCTACCTGTAAAGCAAAGGAGAAGCTATATTCTAATCCTATACACAAGACAAGTCTATGGGCAGAAAATACTATTAGAAACAAAATATATGAAAGAAAAAGCTGAATAAAGTAAAAGCCACAACTTGAAACTCACCATACCCCAAACACATTTCCAATAAAGAAAATAAGAGCCCAGGCTTAAATACAGCCCTGTGGCCAATGGCAGAGGATGGGTGGGTGGAGGTGCCAGGTGAGACAGATCACAGAAATTAAGGCCATTAGTGTGCTCAGGCCCTTGATGAGACAGGGAACAGCTGCCAGATAAAGCCTCTAATGTCCATAAGGCAGTTAGATACATGTTGTGCTTTTTAAGGAATTGCCATAAAGATCTAATGAAAATAAAAGAAGAACAACAACATCTTTCACAAGGATGGCCTGGTACAAGAAGAGGGTAGAAACTTCAGATGGTAGGTATATGGCTAAGGCAAAGAAAAGTAACAATGGCATAGCCACAAACATTGACATAGAAAATTGACAAAGGGAGACACTCTTATTACCTGAAGCTCAGCATGGAGTTAAGGGCCAGGGCTTTGCCTATGGTAGGTTTAGATATGCTGATTGAGACTTGTTTCACTCAGATTTTAACTGTCCAAAAATAAAGTTTGACATATACCATAAGCTGTCAATTGAGGGTCCTTTTTTTTTTTTTTTCATTCAACAGAAAGAGAGAAATGCATTCTTCCTCCAATAACGGGCATCAGAACAAGTGGAGATTAATCCACTGTCACAAGCGAAGAAGGAAACAAACTCCCTCTGCTGAGCTGGGTGTCACGGGCTCGATGAACAGAGTCCTAGTCCTGGAGTATTTCTTTAGGACACTACACTACAAATACCAACAGCAGGTGGGAGTGATGGATTTGCTGGAGGAGAGATGTGTTTCAAAGCAGTCTCCAGAACTCACAGTCACAACATCAAGCCTGGGGCAGGATGAGCCTTTATCCCCTATGTATTCCTGGCCTGTTACAAGGAATGTGTCATCTCATGCCAAGGCACAGCAGCAAGCCAGCTTTTGAGCTTTATTTAACTTAATTCTGGCTCTGGACGATGACGTTTGAGCTTCGTGATCTACCTGACCCATCAAAATCTGCAAGAGCTGCTGCGTCCTCCAAGCTTTGTTTCATTGCTTTATCCAGACTTTGAACTGGAGATGGCAAAGTCTAAATTTAGAATAACTTCAGCAGCATGGTTTGTCTATCTGTGCTTGCACTCTGCTTTCTGAAAAGACGACAACCAAACCAAATCCAGATTTCCTTTTAATCTGGCCTATTTTAAATGAAACTGCAAAGAAAGATATTAAATCTGCTACTCTGAAATGTGCTGCTCCATGAATTAGTAATTGTGTTTACCTTCTACATTGGGAATTTTTTGCCTGTGTTGCTGTTTCTTCCTGCCACTCAACGTGAGGAGCTTTTATTCGAATGAAACTATTTCAAAGCATTTTTACACTCATGTAGAGTCAGGGACTTATTTACTTTCTGACGGTTATTTACTTCCCGTAAATATTTCACGTCCACAGCATCTCCCAGATGAAAGCAGAGTTTGCTCTGTGCTCCTGTTCAGGAGTCTAATTAAAAACTGAATAAAATGGGAGGGACGGAGCTTAAGTGCTAACTGCAATGGATGTGTCTGGGGGGAATTCAGCAAGGGGGGGCCTGTTTCTTAGCACAAGTATTGAAGTCTCTGTATAAAAGCAGAAGAAAAATACCCAACACAGGAACTGAAAGCCCTGAGATGAACAGGGGGAGTACGGGGGAGGTTTTCAGAAGTGGGAGAGCTGTGAGCCTGAATGAACCGTGCTGCCATCACTGAAGAGTTGCTCTTGGTTTCCATTTCACATCACCAAAGCCAGTCACCTCATTTTCACCTGAACACTCCTCCCACAGCACAGATTTGAAGTCATCGGCAGCATCTCCCTGCACCTGCAATCCCACCAGCCCAGAGCCACCACCCCGGGGACAAGGCTCCTGCATCCCACCTGTGAAAGCTGAGGGCATGTCCTCACCTGAGGTAGATCGCTAATGCCACCGACTTAAAAATACACCTCAGTATCTTCAGTGGCTGCAGCACTTTTAACAGACTTGGTACTTTCTCCAGGATGTTAATCATTACAACAGAATGATAGGACTCCATGGCTATGCTGCCTCTTTATTTGGATAACTTCCTGTAATCACTGCTCCAGAAAAAGACAGGAACTTCAAAGTAATCAAATAAAGAAGAAAAAAAAAAAAACAACAAAGATCAAGCACTACTTTCCCTATTCTTTCAGAAATAACTTGTTTGCTGTTGGTTAAGGAAAGATTACTTGCCAGAGCTGTCTGAAAGACAAGGGCAAATTGCAATTTGCTTAAGGTTTTGAGGTGGGGGGGGTTTCACTTAAAAGAGTGCATTTGGAGACAAGGGAGATTATGAACAATCCTTTAACAAGATCCTGAAGCCATCAGGCTGTTTAACATTATTGATCAGTGCAGCCAGAGCACATTTTAAAAAAATCTATCAGATTAAAATGGAAATAGCTTTCTAGTTCTGACTTCTCATAAACTTCATTTTGCTTTGCTGCAAGAAGCTCCTCTGAAAGATGGGCAGTCCCCAGACCTGAGGTGGTGGCCCTGCCAGGAACATGTTGCCCTCCACCCCTGAGAGCTCCTTCTGCCTTTGACACAAACACATGCCCACACACGTGTGTGATGGTTCTGTTCCAACAAATAAAGGCTATTTCAACCAAAAAAAACCACCCAAACCTAACCCCTCAAACCAGAAGAGACTTTTCCCAACAGCCTTTTTAATAGAAAGGTGCACGACTTGAGTATGTATTTTACAAAGCTTTCTTTTGAGAACACAGAACACGAAGTCAAAATACACCCAGATCTGATATTTAATTGATGTCGTTCACCTAAACAGCAAAGCTTTCATTTCCAAAGCACCCATGGTAGGGATCACAATTCTGGGGATTTTGTTTGCAAAATATATAAAAATAAACACTTGGCTTTCAATTTAGTCCTCCAGAAGCTGACACCAATAGTAGTAAACAATAGAAATTATTTGCATTAATAGCCTTGTTTATTCTAATAATGTTGGCATTTTTTGCAAAGATTAATTAGCAACAATGTTGTGAACACTATTACATGTGAAATATGCACCATAAACCAAAAATAATTTGACTGACCTTTGTTCTAAAGTAAAATATTTACAGTAATGAGATTCTAATTATCCTTTGTTATGGCAAGTCATTTTTGACACTCCTCTTTATTGATAGGAGTTGTATTGTTCCAACATTTTAGCTCAATTTATTTTCTCACATTTGCATTTTCTTATGCACAGAAAATGAGATATGATCATCACCTTCTTCACTTTGCATTCAATTTACATCAACAGCACATTACCTCATTCTAATTCATTTATCTGCCACAGAAATCTGATAACAAAAGCCACTGTCAGTGATGAATAAAGATCATTTCAAATGGAGCAAGAAGAAACAAGATGAATTACAGGTTTCAGGACCTTTTGTTTGCTCAAGAAAGGGAAAATAAAGGATTTTTTCCACCTAGGCAACAAGGATTTCACAAGACTGTAGCTCACATTCAGCATCTCATATTACCTGCAGCTGATCGGTCCTTTCTGCATACAAAAGTAACTCCAAATACCCACGCAACCATAAACATCTCTCCCATTTGCTGCACAAAGGAACATTTTTAATTTTTTTTTGACAGAGCACACAGAATTTATGGTTCATAAGCTCAAGCAAACACTTTAACAACTATCCAAGGGCTATTGTAGCCTTGTAGCAACTAATAGTTCTCCACCCTGCCAGAGACAGGCACATCCGACCCTGCACGTCCTCTGTGTCTCACCGAACTGAGTTATCCTGTCTGTGAGCAGTCGTGGTGTCGTGAAACACGCTGTGGGATTCCCTTGCGTTGACAATAGCAGAATTTCCATCCTGCTTTGCTGGGAACTAGTGAAGCCTCCCAGCTCTCCTCTTCTAGTTCTCCCGCTTTAACAAGCTATCAGAGCCTGCTTGCCTCTCACTGCTCTTCTCTGAACCAGAGTATTAGAATTAAGTCAATACCAAAAGGCAATAACACTAACACCACACTCAGAAAAGGAGTCCTGCTCTAAAATGCCTCTCTCTGGGATCTTTTCGTGGCTGGGCAGAGCACAGCAAGCCCCAGATGTGCACAGGTGCAATGATGGATTTCGGTTCTACCCTGTGCACAGGGAAGTGGGGGAGAAGCAGAAACTGGGAAGCGGGTTTTGAGGAATAGGTCATTGACAGAAAGCCCACAAGGTCTCCCCAGAGTGGGATGAATGATTTTGGCCTACTTTCCCTACAACTTCTCAAGGAATGAGGGGCGAGGTGGGGGGGGGAGTTTCTTGACCTTTCCAGAAGTGAATATTTCATATATTTTTTCACAATAATCAGTATTTTCCCAAAAGCAATTACTCATCTTGAAATAGCCCTTCATATTAAGGGAAAGTTAGAAGGAGGAGAGAAATTGGTTTTGAAAGTTGTAAGTAACCCACCATTAAATATGAATGGCTTCATATGAAAGCCTGCTTTTTTCTGCATGAAAACTTGCTTTTTTCCTATTTCATTTCCCCCATCTTCCCTCCCTTTGGCCAGTGGGGCAGCCTGTGAACCTGCCCTGGGCAGAGGCTGCTCTGCAGGCATGAGCCTGCACACCTTCCCTGCTCCAAAGCCAGCAATTTATCAGCACATCCCTTCCCTATCCCACTGTCCAAGCCATCAAGTAGCAGGTTCCTTCCTGTGGCCTCACATACAGGATCTAGGAAAGTCCATGGTGTGTCCAGGGTTTGTCCCAGCAGATCTGGATAATGGACCAACAGACTCACTTCACTTCATCCTGGTTTTCAATTAGATAACCTCTATGAGACCGTACTGCCTGACACAGTTCTGCTCCAAAGACACCAGGTCCCCAAGAGGAAACATCATCTGTAGGGTTGTCTTCACGGGAATTGTGCCAGCTCTTCTGGACAAAGAGTGGACCATGCTGAAGCCTTTGAAAATACTACTGTGTTTTTTTTATATGGTCAACATCATCACTTGGATAGGAGTGAGAAGTGCAGTGCTTTAAAGAGACTCACTGAAGCTGAATTATTTTATTCTTGTGCCATGTTCAGTCCCCAAACATGGCAGTAATCTCCTTCAGGGCAGATGAGTCCAAGGACTGCAATTACCAAGCAGGTTTACTTGTACATGAACGTGTCCCCTCCAATAACACCTATGCTACCATTTCAAGCTTCAGCAATGGCACATCTGGGGACCTTAAATTAAAGGGTTACCCAGGGTAAATAAACAAGCACTTGCACTTTGGAACTATTGACTGAGCTCCACAACCTGAACAATTTGCTAGCGAGAGCTTTGGGCAGTGGGAAGAAGATGGCAAATATCCCCCTCGTACTCTTCATTTGTCTCCTGGGATCTTGTCTTGGTGCCACAAGTACAGGTGGGTTCATTTAAAGCCTAGCAAGTCCTTACTTTTGGGGGTGAGGGTTACTAGCACAGATGACAGGACCATTTCTCACTTGATGGTGGGGCAGCTGGCGCAGTCTCATAAGAGACAAGAGCTCAGAGGGATTGCTGTTTCATAGCTACTCTCTTTAAAGCTCTGGTTCTTTTCTTGGGGATGAGATAATAGCTGTTATGCTGATTCTATGCAGAATGTGTCACAGGGATTAATTTTAAGAATGGGATTTTTCTTAAATTTTTGCAGCTTTTAAGCTTTCAGAGCTTGATTCAGCCATTTTAGAATGCACACACCTACACACAGAAGGAAAAAAAAGGGGAGAGCATTACTGATGGAGTAACATCCACACCTCTGTGTGTGCTGCTGCTTTGTCCTGGAGTACAAACAAGTACTCACATCCATAAAACAGCCATCGGATTTGCCACTGCAAGCATTGCTTAAAGCCAAACCCAGCATGAATTTAACAAAGACTGTAAGATACAGCCAATATTGTAGACAAGACAGAGTAGTTGATGGATGTGGGCAATCACAGATGGTAATGCAGGCTGTTGCTTGATTTATCTGTGGCAACAACACTTCCAGCAGAGGCTGGTTGACATCCAGTGTGAGTATTTGTTCGGTGCAAGGCTGGCCTTTCTTCTTTCATTAATACATTGCAAGTAACAGGTTTAAAAAACAACAACAACAACAAAACTCTTTCCCAAATGTTTGCTTAGCAATGAAAAGCATATTGGTACCACCATTCAGCTGGCAGGACAGGTCTCCCCTCACAGCCCCTTGGCCCAGAGACCCATCTCAATCTCTCAAACACTGGCTCAGGAGCTGATAAGTCATGCGTGAGTATATTCTTGGTGTGAGGATGGTTTCCAGCCAGGGCGAGTACCATGTCCATGACTCCATGGGGCCTGCAACCTTCAGCTCAAATCAAGTTTTGCTTGTAAAGCAGCATGTGGGACCAGTAAGCAACAGAGAAAGCCTAGAGGGATCTGATGGAGACAAAGCTGCATTCATGAAAATGAGTTATCTCTATTAAATGGGTTTGTTATGGCAGATGCCTGACACATCCCACTGGGAAGAGAAGAAGGAGCAGGTCTAATGCAGCTGCCTCACTTCACATGGGGTGATGTGTGGCTGTACCTACACTGGGGTCCCTGGGTACTGAGCAAATGGAGAACCCAGCAGGGTTACAGGTCAAGGATGGCTGCTCCATCCTTCTCACCTGAGCCTCTTCTGCCCAGATCAGGGATAAGCTGGAGGTTGCAGCCCATGACACAGACGGAATGGGGCAGATCTTCTCCAGCCAAGACCATGTCCACCTTGGTGCCTCTGTGCTCTCAGACCCCTGCTCTGCTATGGGGGCTTTCTTGGGGGTGTACGTTCATGTCACAAACATAAGCATAACCCTGCAGTTGGGAGGTGACTGGCCACCTCGTGGGGCTGCAGCGTTTGAAACAAGCTGGGCATCCTCAGAGGTCAGTGCCTTATCCATCTGTATCTGCTGCCAAACCACTAAATTAGGATCAGGATTTTAATGTGCTCCCTTTCATTTTTAACTGAAAATGTACCAGCATGAGAAAGACGGAGGTGTAAACTTGTACAGTTATTAAAAGCATTGCAAAAATAATTAGTTCAGACTCTTGCAGAGAGATCTCTAGGTGAATGGGCTGGGTACACTGCCAGTGGCGTGGTGTAAATCAGAGTAAATTCACTTCTGCTCTTGAGAGTTCAACAAAACCAATCCTCTGCGGCTTTGGAAAGGCTGGGATCTGCTCTGAATCAGTAGCAGAAGTCAGCCAGGAGAAGTAACAAGATGCTGGTACTTGCCCCTCACACTCCCCTCTGCCTGCTCCGCTGAGCTTGTGTTCTCCTTAACCCTTGGAGGGGCCAGACTCACATGACTAAACCCCTTCCAGTGCAGGTGGCCCACATAAGGATCCATGTCCTGGGTGGCCAACAGCAGCTCCAAGAAGAGCTGTTCTACTGTGCCATCTGGTGACAAAAAGGGACATACCTGCAAGTGCTAAGGGAGCGTGAAGAGAAAGGAGAAGCTGGGGAGGCAAGGCAGGAAGCTTCTCTGAGTAAACAGTGTCTTTTTTAGAGTGGTGGCATGGGGGTAAAGTGCTCAGCTGAGGTGGAGGTCTCTGAGAGGTGGGTCAGAAGCAAACCCTGTTGGGTGGCTGCTGCGGGAAGGCTGCTGTTGCTGACCCTGCCGATGGGACGCGTGGCCCTGCTGGGAAAGCATTCATGGTAGCACCATACCAGGACTGTGTGTGCTTGTGCCCTTTACCAGGCAGCCAACATGTGAAGGCTGGTGGCCACCATGAACATCTCACCTAGACTGAGGGTCCCTGCAGCACCAGCAGCAATATGCTAGGGGTTTCTGCCCAGGAGCTTGGCCAGCAAGTTGAAGGTGGATGCACATGACCTTGTTGACATGACCCTGACCCAGGGGGTGAGGAGGGCTCATGTCACCCCTCCTGCCTGCATGGCCACAGGAACAGAGGTACCTAGGAGCATGGGCAAGGGTGAGGAGCAGGGAGAGAAGCAAACAGCCTGTGGCTTCCAAGGAGCACAGCTGCTTGCAGAGGTAAGTGGCCTTTCACAAACAAAATAGGCAGAAACTGTTAGAGCAGGACAATTTCTTTATTCAAACAAGACCTCACCAAGCAGCAGCATAAAAAAACCCTATTATTTCCACCTTTCAAATAGCTTATTCTGGTCTGTGCATCTATGATAAGAGGTACACACACCATCTGCTCTAGGGTATTTTAAGCATCAAACTTCAGCATACCTAATCACCCTCTCGCAATCAGTCATTTCTGTCTGTTGACTACTCTGACTGTAGGTTCTCCAGATTGCACTAAAGTTAGACACCAAAGAAACCTCAAGTAGATGATAACACTCCTGAAACATCCCCAGCCATGGGGCAATGGGGAGGTGGATGCATGAACAGGGTTTGCTTTCTGGGAAAACAGAGCCCTGACAGCTCAGCCCAGCTGCATCACACTCAGTGTGAGCTCCTCTCTAGTCCCTCTCTCTTTTCAAACTGCAGTTTTCATCGAGAACAAAGAGGCAAACTCGATTCTGCACAGGCAAAAGCGAGCCAATTCAAACAGACTGGAAGAGGTTATTCCTGGGAACCTCGAGAGAGAATGCATAGAAGAAAAATGCAGCTTTGAAGAAGCCCGAGAAGTGTTTGAAAACACAGAGAAAACAGTGAGTATCACCACCGCAAAATGGCAACACCTTGTTCCCCCATCCTGCAGCTCTGTGAGCTTTTCAGCTGAGGCACGGAGGGGGAAAGAGGAGGGAACAGCAAGGGGAAAACCTGCAGGGGCCAAATGCACCATCTATTGTGTTTTATTCTCATTTGCAATCCATCAGTTGGGCTTGAGAACTGCTCTAAAAGTTTGCTGGTCACCATTGGGATTATGGAGGTGGTTGTTTTCCTGCAAGTCTTTTGCTTTAGCTTTGGAGTTATCCCTTTACTGCTTTAGTTACGCAGTGCCCAGAAATTAGAAATGAAAGGAAACTTCTTTGTTTTTTTCCTTTGCAGATGGAGTTCTGGAAAACATACATTGGTAAGAGCTGCTTCCTTCATGTTCAAATGTATAACATTCATCTCTCCATGCATAAGTAGTAGATGTTTGTTGAAACAAAGGTATTCCAGCATTCAGAAACTCTGTTATGACAGAGCTAGTCAGTCACACACCCTAAATTCTGCAGCACACTAGCCTGGGCCTGTCCCATTTGTATACAAATTTCAAGCTAAAAAAACAACCAACAAAACCCAATCCAACAAACAGACAAAAAATACCCCACAAAACACAAAAAAAACCCCACCAAAACAAAAGGAAACACCAAACAAACAAAACCAACACCACCACCACAAAACCCCAAACTTAACATTTTCTTTGTTAAAGAAGTTTTCCTTTGTAAACAAACTTCAAAAACCTCACAGAACAAAACCAGTCCATACAGACCACTGGATCTGTTGAGCCCAGGTCACACTTTGGGCTTTTAGTTTCAGCCATGGTATAAAACAAAACATGACAGCAATAAACACACCTGTCCAACAAACAGCAAATGCTCTGTTCTCAAGCAGAGATCTCCCGATAAGGTACAGCCTCATGCAAGCATATCATGAAGCCCTGGAAATGCCATATTAAAGTGGAGCCTTGACATGATACCAGCAAACGGCTGTTTGCAATTCACACCAGTGCTCCCAAATCCTTGCTTTTCCACCAGTTTCTTTCCACCATAAATTTCTTTTCAGCATCCATCCCCAACAGCTCCTCAGTCCCTTACCAAAATTATTTCAATACCAACTAAAACATCTGAAATGAATTTTAAGGACATTTCAATAAATGAACTGCTTTGTAGATTGGTAAAGTGCCCAGAACATCTCACTAAAGAACCTTAAATAATTCAGATTTGTCAGTCCAGACTATAAAATCAAAAAGTTACATCTGCATTATAGGACTGTCCTCTGAAAAGCTAACTCATGAAACTCAACGCTGCATTTGCTTGCCTCCCACTGTGACGAATTTGCTCTCCAAAAATAACGAACACCATATATTGCACTATTGTCCAAAGTGCCTGGTTTACAGCTTAAACACTGCTATTCCCAACATGTGCAGACCCCAGGACCTCACCTCTTGCCCAGCACCAAGTGGTACCAAGCTCTGATTGTCCTCACCAGGTAGCAACAGCAACCATGATCTGTACGTTACAGGCAGACCCTGACACCATGCCTTGGACTAGACAAAACCATTTTGTCCGTGTTTACAAGCTGCCTCCTGCATTCCGACCTGTTCCTCAAAGCACCATTAACAGCCTTGCTTAATGGCAAGGCACAAATACATCAAGACATTTGCTTTCCTCCTGGCCTTTGCATTATCACTTCAAAGAAAACTTTCCCATAATTTAACATCACGGACTTACTGTTCCAAAGTGTTAAATCACTAATTCTGCAGTACTGGCTATTTTTTATTAAAATCTCAGCTTCTCAGCTGTAGGCAACTGTGAAAATAAAAGCCCTGACAGGTAAAGAAAAAATCTAGACCAGTTAGTAGTAGTAGTATAAGACTTAGAAAGAAAGAGCAATGACCAAGGCTCTCAACCCTAAATAGGTCTCAACCCAAGTTGTCAGGCCCAAACCTTCAGAGAACAAAGACAGTAGTGTTAAAATAATTCACATTAGGAAATCTTAACCACTCTTGAGGAGGCAAACCTTCTAACTCTGTCTGTCTAACTTAGCCAAGACGTGAGGTCCTGTTGAGATGTTGCATGAGGGAGACTGAAGAAGAGTTCTGCCAAAACAAGCAGAATTAACCCACACGGGACAGGGTACATAATTAGGAGTCTGGAAAAAGCACTGCTGATGATGTTACCCCAGTGCTGATGTTGTCTGTTGCGCACTTTGGTGTCAGGATCTGATTTATTTTCCATTACAAAGAAGGAAGGTGTGAAGTCTCCTGTTTATCATTAACAGGAGGCTTGCATGGAGCAAGGCTCTGGCACATGGTTGTCACCAGCCACAGTGGATGCTCATGTTTGTTAATTCTCCTGTCTTCTCTCCAAGATGGAGATCAGTGCGACCCCAATCCATGCAAAAACGGAGCCATTTGCAAGGATGCAGTAAGTTCTTATGTGTGCTGGTGCCCAGCTGGGTATGAAGGCAGAAACTGTGAGATAGGTACGTACTGGGGGCTCAGCCTGCGGTTGTTTTGTCCTACTTGATATCCCATCAGATCAAAGTGGCTGTAGAGTTTCGTCCTAATCAAGGGCTGTTTCTGATACACTTTACCTCGCTGTAAGACACTGTATGAACATGCAAATTCAGCCCATCAACAACAGGATTACAGGAGTACATGCTTGGGGATATAGGAGCAGATGTCTCTGTCCTCTCCTGTCCTTGATGGAGACCCAGCTCCACCTCTGCTGAACACAGAGATGCCCGTTTTACACAGGGTTCAACAGAGACTCAGGCTCAAGGTCTTTTGTTTGGCATGCTGCAGCTGCCACCGCAAATGTTGACACAGAGACCTTCCTTTATCTCCCCAACACAAGCCTTTCCGGGGCTGCTCATCAATCAGTGATGACACGCTGACCTGCTGAAAGCAACAGTTTTCCACCAACCCCGATGAGGCCCCCATGTTCTCACCCCACCTCTCCATTTCTCACACCACACCAGCAAAGCTGGGCAGCAGGTGCTGAGCAGGGCAGGATTATTGCAATCTCCTCTCGATGGCACTCAGCTAAATTCATAATTATCACTAGCAACCTTGATTCTGAAGGCAAACAAAAGGCAAATATTTTCCTGGTGGGTTGAGGAGCTTATGAAAACCAAACAGCTGATAATTTAAGCAAGAGGGATATTCAGCTCTTTTATTTATAATATAATCAGGGGCTGTGCGACTCGCATAATGTGCTAGACTCACTGCACTAAAAAAGATTCTCTTTCTAGTTGTGCTTCTGCTCTGGCAAGAGAGGAGTGTATGTTAAAAAGAGCATTTCAAAGCTGCATCAAATTTAAATAGTCTCATTGCAGATTTCTCGTGGAAATGAGACAGGAACAAAAATAGCACTAGATGTGAAGCGTGAAAAGGAGCTCTATAAAAATAGTAAATGATGGCATTAAAATGGCTACAGGAAGGGAGGTGTCCTTGAGGAAGCAGGAGTGGAGTTAATCTGCTGTGAAGTTATTTGAAAACTCACTGAGAATTAAAAGGGCGTCTGTGGATTAGTGGTTTCCCACCTCCAAGCGATGGAGTTCCCACCACAGAGGAGTACGAGCTGTGGTGGGAGAAGACGTGCAAGTCATGGGAACCTCACCATTCCTCAGTCCGGCTGAAATGGTTCTTCCATGTCAGGCTGCGATGGTTTACTGGTATGTCAGGAAGAACATACGGCTTTGCTTGAGGTTTTAAATTTGGAGCCCAGCGATAATCCCAGGAAAAAACCCTTCCTGGGTTCAGGGTTTGCTCCCATTTGACACTCAGCATTCTCCACTGGCATCCTCCCCAGGATTGCCGTAAGCATGGGGGGAGGAGAGCAGCACGCTGGTGGGGAAATCATGTGGCTCGTAACCAAATATTTGCAGGAGTCCTTTATGGTCAGGCTGCCAAATTGCAGACAACACGTAGTTGTTGAAGGCAGGAGGCTGTGCCAGGGATGAGTGGGACATCTCCTAGGGCCATTCCTGAACCTGCCTTCTCAAAGAGGTACCCAACGCTCCTTCATTTCAAGCAGGGACATGACTTGGAAGGAAGACACTCCCCTTGCCAACAAGCATCCCTTTTCCATAGTTTGGAACAATCAGAGTGGGTTATAGGCTAAGTCCAAAGGTCCAAGCCCCAACAAATGTCTGACTAGTTGTATTTCAAAAGAGCTTTCACAGTTTCATTTTAATTTCTTTCAGACTTCACTTGTGCTATTAAAAACGGAGGCTGCAAGCACTTTTGCAGGCACGACCCACCACAGAAAGTTGTGTGTTCCTGCGCTGCTGGCTATAGACTTCATGAAGATGGAAAGTCCTGTGAGCCTACAGGTTAGCTTTTAAAGTGTTTTGAAGAGATTAAGGTGAAAGTTTCCAAGGTCTTGTGCTGGATTTAGATACATGAATCTCATAGAAATACACTATCCAGTCTTGCTTTCCTGCTTAGCAAATGTAAAGAGCCTGAGCCTGCACTTTAACAGCGACAGATGTGAGGTCAGGCTTGAAAGATGCTATTTAAACACCCTTTTTTAGCCTAGGTCAGTGGAGAAGGAGAGTAGTTGTCTGTGAATTGGTTCACAAGGCAAACACTTATTTCAGATGACTGCTTGCACAGAGTACTCTCCCGCTTGCAGCCATCTTGTATTTCTAGATATGGATAACTAGATTTCTGGAGGCAGAAATGTGATGTTCAGCTACACTGGCATGCACACTGGTGTCCATCCAGGCAGAGCTCGCTCCCATGTTCTTCCAATAGGAGCTACTATTTAGTTACTGATCCTCCATCAAGGATACTTGGGGCTTTTTCAGAACAAAAGACAGTCTCTCTTACTGTAAATCCTACAGATGGTCCATTTCATGGTTGGCCATCACACAGTGTCTTATCATCATCTTAGATGGGTGGAAACAAACAAAGCTTTGTGATGGTGCTGTCCTCCTAACAGTGGGTAGCTACACACAAAGACCCTCAAAAAGAACTAGACTCTGTGGTTTAGCTGTGGTATTGAGTGGAGTGGAAATGCATTGCTTGATGTTGCAACTTCATAAAGGGCTAAAGAATAGATGGTTCTTCTCATATTCCCCAACTTCACCCCACTCCTAGGCTGTTACAATAGCTCTAACTACACTGTCACATGCAATTGCAGCCCACCACAACACAGCAAGTTAATTGGGCATGTACATCTCAGAAGCACATCTGGCCAAGGGAAAAAGAGACTGAGAAACATTTTGTTATCTAAGGTCAAATTAACATTTGTCATCGTATTTATAACACCTGAGAGTAACAGCTAGCATGCAGGCACCTGCACAGGAAAGTTAGTTTCTGAAGGTTTGATAGCTACAGCCAGGAACACTTCGAGCTCCTGAAAGCGCCGATTTTCAACAATCAGTGTAGGAAGTATCTTCGGCTGGGAGTCTTTCTGTTAATGGAGACCATTAAGAGATCAGGCCTGTGTTGCCCAATGTGCTGTATCACTTTCACTGGACCAGAAAGTTTTATTGTTAGCAATAAGATCATCTTTCAGGTTGGGTAATTGCCCTTCCTGCAAAAGCTTAGCTTTTGTTGGCTCTGAAACCTTCATTTCCTAGGCTAACCTCATGGGTAGCACTTGCCATCACTCAGCACTTATTTAAGCCCTACTCCTAAAGCAGACTTTGAAAAAAAAGTGTAATCTCAGTAGGCCACACTTACATCTGATTTTACACTAATGTTTGTTTGCACAGTACTGTCAAAAGCTTTTCAGATGAAAGACAATGCCTGACGCTATTTACTATTTTGACTGGCGCTATCAGCAGGAATTCGACACATACTGTGTAGGAGAGAAATGGGAAGAGCTTGTCTGAAATGAGCCTACAGATGAGATCTTCATTAACAGAGAAAATCTACAACGCTAGAAAGAGTCTATTAATGTTTTCCTCACCTTGATGCCAAGCAGGATTATCTGTACAATTGGCAGATACTATTTCCTGCCCTCTCCCAGCTGGACTTTTATTGTACTGGTGTTACTTGCTGTAGAAATGTCAGCCAAGTGCCGGCTGGTACCGCAGCCAGCCTCCCAGGCATGCACCTCAGCATCCTGAGAAATAAAGGCATAGCCACACCATCCCAGCAGATATGTGCTGTGTCTCACAAGCTTTCTTCTTTCTGAAAGCTGTTCAGAATTCATTTCTAGAGCCCAGAAAGAAATTTATGCTTCTGCTACTCTTACGTATTATTACCTGCCCGGCTGCTCAAAGGTACAAACACTTGTTCGCACAGAGAATGCACAAGTTGGCCCACAGCCCTACGTCTCCCATGCCAGTCCCAGAACTGGATGCTGAGACCAGGCAGCATTTCCCTCCTCGCCCGCTCCTTTGATTGCTGTAACTCTCAGCATGACACGCAGCCAGTCATAACTGTGACTGTTTCTCTTCCAGTGCCGTATCCCTGCGGGAGGATCACGGCTCCTGAAGCAAAGAGCAAGCTCACCCGAGCCATAAACACCTTTGAGCACTGGAACATCACCACAGATGACCAGGATGATGCTCAGGATGAGGTGCTGGACAACATCACAGAAACCAGCACTGCTGCCACCACGAAAATTACACCGATAATGAAGACGGGCACCCGGGTTGTTGGGGGATCGGACAGCATGAGAGGCGAGGTGCCTTGGCAGGTACAGGCTGGTTCCACAGCTCTCCTGTAACCTCAGCAATTGCTCTGTCTATCCGTTTCCTTCTGCATGCAGGATCGTCTTACTTCTACATACCCAAAGCCAATCTCTGGGGCTAGTTTAACAATAGATCTCAAGTCTAGCAGGAACACGGCTTCTTTCTGTCAGCTGTTTTTTGCCACAGCAACAAAACTTTCTTAGGTGGGGGGCTACCTTGGCAAAAAAAACCTAGAAATCACAGTCATAACAGCTTCATCTGGCAGGGCAAAAAGGATCCAGTTTTGAGCTATAACAACAGATTCCCCAGCAGTCCATAAATTTACCATGAATTTTACCTGACCTATAATCAAACAGAACCCCCACATCCCACTCTTCTTCCTCACCAATTTACATAAACCCATAAGTGTGACTTCCCTCTGCTCCCACAGGTTTATCTGGTGAACAGTCATGGTGTTGGTTTCTGTGGTGCATCCATCATCAACGAGAAATGGGTGGTGACGGCAGCACACTGCCTGAAGCCAGGCGAAATCACGGCCGTGGCAGGTGAGCACCTTGGGCAGCATTGGGCCAGCACAGGTGAGGGACATGGGACAGAGCTTGCACTGGCCAGACACAAAACATCACACCAAACCTGCACCGCCACGACGAACAGCAACGCGGCACAAGTTGCTTTGTGGCACCAAGACCCCAACTGCATTCTGCAGGTTGTAGCATCTCAGCAGCCTGGACCACACAGGTGCCACCACCGCTGGTGGGAGCAATGAGCAGGATCTGGCCTTGGTCCCAAAGCTGTGGAGATGCTGGACCACGTTGCAAACACAGCTCAAGCCAACCACAGACAACCATCTCACCTCAGCCAAAGAGAACCCCAGACTCCTTAAAAACCTGGTAGGCTTCAGTTAAGATGCTGCTTCGTGAGCTGGTGTGATGGATTTTTCTCTCTGCTGGTGACACAGGACCTCAGTAGACATTTCTGCTCTTCTTGTGTGTCACACTAAGTTTTCACACAGCTCTCAGAGAATGGATTTGTGTGGATGATGCAAGAGGGGAACCAGCAACCTGACTGACTCCTTGCAAGGAGAAGATGATTACTTTTGCTCCTAACTTCTTTAGAAGTAAACAGAATTTATGGATTGAAGTAGAGAAACTGGTCTGGTATGCAGGAAAGTGTGATTTTATAGTATGGTCTCTGGGGAGTTAGGCAGGGGCAGTGTGGCCAGACTGCACAGCAAGTGATACTGCTACTTTACAAAACAAATGGATCTCTACTTGAAAAATAGTGTTTCCCTCTGACTCTTGATACCCAGCTGCTCCAGACTGCCTGCTAGGCAGCCTGCTGATAACTCAGCACAGGGCCTTGACAAGCATCGTGGTGCCACATTTCACAGCTGTGGCAGAATCAGCTTCCACAAATTATTTGTTTCTAGGAGAGTTACGCTGATAGGTACAGGATGAGGTATGCTTAGTGATCACTACAAGCAGCATTGAGAGGATGCATTGAAGATTCAAGCTTTGTATTTAAACAGGTTGAGGCTCACAGCTTGCACACAGCATTTTTTTGCTATCTACTTTCAGGCAGTTTTGCTTGAGAGCCCAGCACAAACCCCAGCTTTTCACCTGCTAACGAGAGTAAGTACTAAATGCACAGTGCAAAAGCAGTCTCCCCCCAGAAAAGCACGTTTCCAGCTGGACAGAGGTTCTGCATTTGCTGCATCTGCATACAAACTGCTTCTCCTTTCCAGTTCTCTCCTGCTTGTCACACATCCCTTCCGTTTAGGATACGTTATCGGCCAAGTCCCCTCCTGCTACCTTCACACCTCTCTGCAGCACCACCAGGTTTCCAGGACAGGATTTTGGACAGGTAGCAAGTCAAGAAATCAAAATACGGTTTTTTAGGGCTTCAAAGACTATTGGATTTGTACCTACACCATGTACACTGCACAGGCAACATCTGAGTCCTTCACATCCATCTATACTAAATGTTCACCTCTGAATATAGCATCCTAGGAGGCCCAAAAATCAATAGCATGGGGTGGAAGAAGCATTCCCCTCCCCTGTTCTTCTTTGCCTCTCCACTTTCATCTCTGATTTTATCAAATATTTTCAGGACCCCAGCAATAGCAAGCAGCTGTAGCACAAGAAAAACCTTCAGAAAAGTCTGCCCCCACATCTGTCTTGCGTTTACACTGTAGAAAAACAGCCTGCAAAGAAGCTGACACTCACACTCTGCTGCAAATAAAAAAGCACCTCACAGAGCACATCAGCAGCACCAGCCACCAAACCCGCCTTTGTCAGGCGCCAGCATTAGCGTGAACACAGAAAAGCTGCCTCACCTCTCTTGCCGGGCTCCGTGCCGCTCCTCGCAGGCAGACGCAGCAGACACAGGACACAGCCAGGGCCAGGAGCACTGCAGATATTGTTTAGGGGAGACTGTATATTCTGGATGTGACAGCAAAGCATGTAGAAACACCGCAGCAGGGGTTAAGCACACCCTGCGCCTCTTGGTCTGAGAGAAAGTGAACAGGAAAAGTCATGCTGCTCTCCAGTCTTCAGCACAGCCAGTGCACAGGCAGGAGAGGGGGATTTGGCTACAGGCAGACCCAGATGCTGCCCGTTTTCGTGTCAGAGACCACAGAACATTTTCCCTTCCCTCTACCTGTTACACAATCCAGAAGGGGAGGTAACAGGCTGCCAGCACCTCGATCACAGGAGCCTGAAGCTGCCAGCATCAGCCTGAGATCACAGGCAGCTGAGCCTGGTCCCCCAGCAGGGACTGTGGCCACCTGTGAGCATCAAGGGGGATGGCATTTTGTAGCCTCCTGTGCCCCATTCTGTCCCAGGGCTGTGTGGTTTTGCAAAAAGGAAGGTCACGTTTCTTTTCACTAATAAATTATATATTTTAAACAATTTTTTTTTTTTTTTATTCTAGAGGCTTTCCCCCCTTTGATGCAAGGGCAACATCCTCCTACATCTCTCTGAGGGTGCTAAATCCTGAAAACAGCCACATTGCTACTAACCTTGGCAAAAACATCTGGGCTTTTGGCACTTGATTGGCCAGTGTGTGCGAGTGTCACACCTGGGGGCTCAGGTCCTGCTGGCTGCAGGGACTGAGGAGGTGCTCCCAGGGGGTACCTCCGATGCCTGTTGACGAGAAGCAAGAGTTTGCTGGCACCGTGCTTGGGGTAGAGACATGCAGCACTCATCCCTTTGCAACCACCCAGCTGGGCTGGTATAGCATCAGGGTGGCATCATCAGGGCATGGTCGTTGGTCTGTGGCTATAGAGAGGTCCAATCTAAGTCCCGCTTGTTTCTGCAGGTGAATACAACACCAACGAGGATGACAACACGGAGCAGCGGCGGAAGGTGGTGAAAATCCTCCCCCATCCCACATACAACGCCACGATCAACAAGCACCACAATGACATCGCCCTTCTGGAGCTGGACCAGCCGCTGAGCTTCAACAGTTACGTCACCCCCATCTGCCTCGGCAGCCGGGAGTTCACCAATGCCCTGCTAAAGCACGGGATGGGGACGGTGAGCGGCTGGGGCAGCACGCTCTTCCGCGGCCGGCCCGCCACCATCCTCCAGGTCCTCAAGGTGCCCTTCGTTGACCGGCCAACCTGCCTGAAGAGCACATCCACCACCATCCTGCAGAACATGTTCTGCGCAGGGTACTCGGCTGGGGGCAGTGACACCTGCGGGGGGGACAGTGGAGGTCCCTACACCACTGAGATTGAGGGCACCTGGTTTCTCACAGGGATCACGAGCTGGGGAGAGGAATGTGCCAAGCCAGGTAAATACGGCATCTACACCAGGGTCTCCAAGTACGTGAAGTGGATAAAGGAAACCACAAGGCTTACCTAACCCACAAGAGATTGTGCCGTGCCGGGGGATGGACTGGTTTGTTGAAGAGAGACCGTAGCAATCTACATGTTTTTCAGAAATCGTTGCATTTTAATAAACATTTCTAAATGAACTAATTTCTGCTCTTGACAAAAGCTAAGAGAACACAGTAGAAACGTGGTAATAAGGAAATAAAAAGCTTTTTTTAATTACCCATGACTGCTTTCCTGAATGCATCGGCACAGCTGAAAGTGGGTAAGTCCCCAAATCCCCGGTGCAGAGGCTGGTGTGGACGAGCTCATGCACGGCTCACGTGTGCCACAGGCCACTGTGCCAACGGTATGCCCGGGGCTGCCGCACAGCACCACGGGCAAGGGAGCCCAGCAGGCACTGCTCTCCTCATGCTCCTCCGGGGGATGCAGCTCCAGCACTGGCATCCAGCATCACCCCTGTAGCAGAAGCCCACGAGGGCAGAGAACACACAAAATACTTCACCCCCAGCACACTTAGCCAGATGTTTTCATATCAGTCGGTTTGAGATGAATCATGAACAGTAGGAAATGCTCCTTCTGCTTTTGGATGGCCAAAATTGGCTGTATAAATGACCGAAAATCTGTATAAAACTCATCTAAAGGTAGTGGCAGGCTTTATGCTAATGATTTCTGCAGAGCCTTGTTAGACTATAAAGAGAACTGCTTAGTGCTCATTACCTGTCCCTGTCTCCTTATTAATCATGTTGAACTAGGGACTGCAGCCATGGACGCTGCTGGTGGTGATGCAAATGGCACATTGCACTCCCCAAAACAAGCTTGTGGGCTGTCCCCAGAGCACAGGCGGTGTGGGACATCCCAGTGTCTGGTCAGAACCAACGACACCTCACTGGGACATGCCTGCCCCATTCTTGGGGTGGGTGCTGGCACTGAGGCACTGGGAAAGGAAGGTGACATCCCGGGGAAAGGCTATGCTGGGCAGACATCCTCTGTCGCGCTGATTCAAATGGGCTTAATTCAGTTCCCAACTTTAAGGCAAGGAATAATCCCAGAGGAACGGAGGTTGACCTCTGCTCAGGGCTGTTGATGCCCATACGACCCCCATGCGCCCACCCACGAGCACGGCCCCAGCCCCACAGTCTCTCCTGGCAGGGCTGCCCGGTGCCGGGATGCGGGAGAGGCTGGTGATGGAGACACCGCCAGCCAGGGCAGGATTTCCACAGCTGCTCTTTCAGATGTCAGGATGAGCGTTAAGGTGCCTCTCCCAATTTCGTTGCCACTACATCCCACAAGTTGCTAATCAGATCTTCTGCCACTGCTTATTTTAAAATCAAAATGCATGTAAGAAGGTTATATTAGTTCCAAAGAAATCAAGTAAAACCGACACTGTGAGAATTATTATTTTT
The DNA here is from genome assembly GCF_037038585.1 of Patagioenas fasciata. Taxonomy (NCBI): domain Eukaryota; kingdom Metazoa; phylum Chordata; class Aves; order Columbiformes; family Columbidae; genus Patagioenas; species Patagioenas fasciata. The sequence continues at coordinate 22,445,651 of NC_092530.1, forward strand.
TCTGTCTAGAATTATAGCAGAGGTGTCTTTGTACAGAATTGCATATTCTCATATGAATTTATTTAACAAGTTTTTAATCTTTAAATATAGATTTAACACATTTTTACAGGTACATATACAATATAGCTCATTTAAACTTGCAGTCAGAGAAAATTCTCTACCGTAATTTATAATAACATATACATGAAGAGCCTAGTTCAACAGCATACTTAAGGTAACATACCATGTCGTGTGCAAAGTTTCAAATGTTAAAAATCTCAAGACTGTACATTCAGATTTGCAGAACTTATCAACCTCATAAATTAATAAAACCTTAGATTTAAAATTATGGAAGACAAAAAAAAAAAAAGATTAAAACCATTTAATATGCAGTGTGTGCTATGTTTGAGACAAATATTTACAATTGTACCTCAAAATGTGTACTCTTACCACAAGAATTGTTACCACTATAAACAGCCCTGACAGTAACTTAAGAGACTCCTACTTTTCCATCTAGTACGTGCATTATGAGCAATTTTAAAGTAGTTGGAAATAACCCTCAGTGACTTAAAACCTCTCTGCTATGATTGCCAGTGGCTGAAAAACACTGGGATCTTTCTAGATCTTGCAGTGTTGCTCAGTTCAGACTCAGCTGGTCACATTTTCAAGGGTGGACAGGAGTTATCTGCACTACTGGCCACCCAAACTGGAGAAATGCCCACCAGCATGGTGGGGAACCCCCCAGGCAACCACAGCCATCATGTCATTCAACAATTCCTCTGTACAAAAATTATCACAAAAAAAAAAAATATACCCCAGTATGTTTTAACTTAACAACTGAGTATTTTGTCTAAGAATCCACGGTTCACAAATCAAAGTCAGATCATAAAGGTCCCCCTTAGTCCATGGTATAAAACATTTCAATGTGAAGGGACAGAGCAAATTCACTACCGCATGCAGACTGTTAACCCCGCTCTCCACACAGTCAGGTGCTCTTTGCACACATGTGCTTAAAAGTCAAACCACCTGTACCTACGTTCTACAAAAGCAAAACTAGACAAAGAAACACAAAATTAAATTATGAGCGCTCAATATTCTTTTATCTTTCTCAAAAATTGAATAGATACATTATTGTTAAAGATGCTGAAAAGTACAGTCTCATCACAACAATATCCTTAGTGCAAACATGGACATTTAACTTTGATTTATGGCACGTGTTCCAAAAGTACATACATTTAATGTAAACTTCAACACTTGCTTAATACAGGTTTCAGCCTTGGGACACTTTGGGACCCTAAGTGATTGGTGACAACCCTGAGTTGTCAGTTTGACCTGATCCAAACCTCACTGAAATCAATGGGACTGACTGCAATGAGCTGGAGTCAGACCCTAAGTGCAAAAAGAGTATCTTTAGTGTTATTGCATCTTCACATGTGAGTCAGATAGATGATGCTCTTACAGAACATTACATTCACATAGCTGAAGTAGATATTTAAGAAAAATCCATCGATAAAATCAATTAAGCAGGACATACAGCCTCTTTGTTTGATTTTTCTTTTTTTTTTTGTTTACCCAAACTCAACTCTTTTATTTGCAATCAACTTCAACAGTTGTCAGCTAATAAGTAGATAAAGCCTTCAACCTGTAGAGGAAATTTCAAGCATCTAAACAAAGTGTCAGGAAACTGTAGTGTACTTCTCTGATGAAACATGATGGATGTCATGGAAAAATAGCAGGTAAAAATAATAAAATACTGTACTTTCCATAGGAGGAAAAAAAATAAAGAGCAGAGGATGGCTTCCTTTATGACTATGAGAAGCTGCTTAGGACCCCAGTCCCGTTCAGTGCAGATGAAGCTGTGGAGGTCTGTGAATGTGATGAACAGTACAGGACAACTCCAACTATTGTGCTATTTCTCTGTAACACTTAGTTGAAAGCTTCCAAAGAGCATCAAAAATAGGATGCTACTAGTTCACCCGTAATTCAAGGGGAACTAAACTTTCTTGTGTTACACAGGGCAGCATCTATAAAGTAATGAAGAATGAGGTTAATATTAAAGCATCTTATTTCAATAAATATATTGTTCCCTGTAATCATGTAACATTTGTATAACATAAAAAAATGAATGCGCTCCTGCAGTTCTCCCTAAAAGCTGTAATCCTACCAGCTTCAGTGAGAGCCTCGCCTAAGGCAGGACCACAGGGTTTGACTCATTTCCATCATCTATCACTTGATTATCACAGCATGGCCAGCTGATAACTTTTCTAGGCTCCATATTTTGTCAGGCTCAAAATGGTTTTTGGGGTGTGGTTTTTTTTTGGCATTATAAACTAGCTGTTCTGTGAAGCTGTCTGGCATTGTGGGTTGTACAAGAAGACCCTGCTTTACATTTCAAAGGCCAAAAAAAAAAAAAGAGTCAGTATTACTTTTTATGGACCCTGCCTAAATACAAAAGCCTGTGGCTGCAATCATTAAAGTGCATGAGTAATAGTGCAAACAGCTGTGCTGCATCTGCAAAGCTACAAGTGGCATCTTAAACAGAACTTGGACAGAACTTGCACATTTCAGTTAACATGCTTACGCCAGCCTGCAAGAGCTCAGTCATGTACGACACTCTTATCGGGCAAATTCAAGCCACGTGGCCTAGGGAGCCACGTAAAAGGTTGCCTCAAGCCCAGCACAGCGGAGGGGTCAATCCCCAGCGCCGTGGCCAGCAGGAGCAGAGGACATGCAAGATCAGTTCTTCAGGCACTACCAGCGGGGGAAACCTTTGCTCAGCTTTATCACATGAGGAACACACACAGGGGATCCCCTTATAAGGCTTGGAAGAGATGATTTGGCAAGGGAAGTGTTAAAACAAACCAGGAGAGGGTCTGGCACGTAGAACAGTAGCCTGTACCCTCCTTAAACCAAGTGGGTGTGTGCGCCTGCCCTGGCACAGAGCATCCTCCCCTGCCTGTTCTGAGCGCTTCTGGCCCTGGAGCTCAAGTCAAATTCTGTGTGCAACTTTTTTGCTGTTTAAAATAACTACAAATGTGTAGTATTAATAATATTCCTTATATATAATCTAACAAGTAAAAGCATTTGTCACTGTTTCCATTTTCCATTTGAATTCCTTTTTTATTCAGGTTACTCTATTGCATGCTCCCTCTAAAAGAAATCAGTCTCACGCAACCTCCATACAGCCAGTGGAAATCAGAAACTTGCCCTTCTCCTGGCCCAGCTTTTAAAGGTCAGGTGAAAAGAGCTGAAAATGCTTTGGCCCTATTTTGCTTTGATATGTTAATTTGGGAGCAAACAACATGATTCCTTTTGCTTGCATTCATTTATCCCTGCTGCAAGAAAGGAGCAGGGACAGAGCTTAACCTTGATGAGAGGGGAGGCTGGGGCGCTGCTGGACATGACCAACATGTCACTAAAGCGAAAACAAGTCACACATCCGCTTTGGCTTACGGCAAGGACCTCATTTCTGCCATCCCCACTCTCCGTTTGCCATGAAGTGGGTGCTGCAGCGCAGCTGAGTGGTGAGATGACTTTTTCTTCATTGACATAGACGCTGTCAGGGCTGTAAATCATGATCTTTGGCATGTTAGCAGCCAGAATATTACTCCCCACAAAGGGCCAGGACTGCTTCTCCCCCAGGTCTGAAGAGACTTCAGCATGCTCTAGATCTTGGGGACCCCACAGCATGTTAATCAAGTTGACCCTGCTTACATGCAAAACAGCATTTCAGCACAAACAGCTCATAATATGAGTGTTATGAAGCTCTTTCCTGCCCCTACTTTGCTCTACAAGTTTGGCTGCCTAATTCTCCCTCTGCTATATTGGAGCAAGAGCTCCATCTTCTGAAGAAGCAGAAAAAAGCCCAATCCAAACTGTGTCAGAGCCGTCAGTGCTGCTAAGTCACCCACAGTATAAAACGACCACTCCACGGAGGAAAGGGAATTGCTAAATACAAGGGTAGTCTTTGAAAATCACTTTTCAGAGTGCAAGTATATTATAGTTATAATGACATGTCACTGAAAAGCTGTAGGAATCGCTCTAGGAAATGGTAAGAAAACATCCTACATCTTCTTACAGTGTTGCCTGGAGTACATGTAAAATTAGAACCGTGCCAAGAGACTGCACACATGATCAGCAACAGAGAGAGAGAACAGAGTTAATCTTAACAGAGAAAAATAAGGCCTTAGTGCTGTGACTAGACCCTGGCAACACGACTGCAAAGCACCTGGGCAGTGGTGCGAGTTTTACAGGGGGAGCTTTCTATGGTTTCACCTTGTAAAATTCTCCTTAGTTTGTACTCAGTAACTTTGTAAACCAGCCTGGAGCTGTAAGTCTCTGGACTTTGGGGGATATGACCACTGGCAAATCAAAACAGCGTTCAAAGTTTGCCTGCATCCTATTTTCAGGACGCATTTATGGTTGGAGAAACCTCCTGCACGGGCTGCAGTCCAGGACCAGGCTGGATGTGGCAACCAGACTTGCTGAGAAGGCAACACATGGTGCCCCAGGGTGGGAGGGGAACCTCTCAGCTGTGCTGCTACCCACTGCGAGCTGCCCCTTATGTACAGTCAGAAAACCTCCAGCCTGGGAGACATGACTGCCTGCAACAAAGGGGATAAAAAAATACCTTCCTGTATAGGAAGGATTTCACTGTAATATACTGGAAAACAATCAAGAGCTGACTGGAATTTTAAGCCTTTCAGAAGGCTTCCTTCATGTTTATCAGAACACGAGATTTTTGACAAAAAAAGAAGTATTTAAATAGCAATCTACCAGCAAAATTTGTTTCATATGGTCATAACTGGCTTACTCTTTTTTGGTTTTTTTTAATGGACTAAATCTACATAGGTTTCCTGAGTTGCTCCCATCACAAACCCTGGTCTCCCGTTTCCAGTGGACATAATGGTGATGAGGCAACACATGGAGCAATGATGCTAAATACATGGCAAGGGCAACAGCTGCTCTTAAGGCATTTGTGTCATGTTATGCTTCCCTATCTATTTCTATGTACATTTACCGCTAGAAAATGAGAAATATTATTTTTGATACTAGAAGCCTTCTGCTGAAACCTGGTAACCTGTTTATAAACTTTATTCTAATGACGGATTAACAAGCAGGCAGCAAGGAGGGCAAGAGTGAGGCTGCAGAAATGAAGCATTGCCTTGGGAGTGCTGGGGCCACGGCGCCTTTTGCAGCAGGAGGAGACTTTGCCTACGTGCCTCCTGGTCACAGGGGCTTTGAGCTACAGCAGCGAGGAGGCAAAACAGTCACAGGAATCCCTGATCAGACTCCGTCTCTTCTCCCTCCATCTTCTACCCAGTGCTCTTGCAAAGAAATCTACATTTTTAAATGCTTGGTTTTAATTTACTAGCGCCTGAAGTCACAGAAATGTCTTAAGGAGTTAACAAACAAATAAAAGCTTAATTTACTACTTTTGCAGGCTTTTTGGAGTAGCTGCTTGCTTTTTTTTTTTTTTTTCCTGCAGATCCATATGCAGCCAGACTTAGTATATCAAGTGTAATGCAAATGGCTTAAAAGACCTGATTGGAGTTACAAGATATTTCTGCTAGGAGTACTATAGGATACCTGCGACTTTGGCATTCCGAAACCTGCAGTCACCGACTACTATCTGCAGACTGTGGACAGGAATCCAGCCTTCTTTTCTTCTGTTTAGATTTTTCACCAACCTTTGAATGACAACAGTATTAATAAAAGAAACCAGCCAACCCACCAGCAGTTTGACACGGACACACACTACGCAACTGCCGACGCGGTTCTTAGGGACACGGTTTAGTGCCAGTGTTGGGTTAACAGTTGGACTTGATGATCTTGAGGGTCTCTTCCAACCAAAATGATTCTACAATTCTGTGATTCTACACAGTGAAATCTATGCTAGCAAAAAAAGTTCGGTGTGAGAAATCTTTGCCTGGCACTTGCCAAAACCACCATGAGAGACTGTGAGCATTCGGTAATGCTTCACATCTTGCTTTTGTTAACAACATACTGAGTTTCCCTTGAAAAGCAAGGGCTATAGATCTTGGCCCGGAATCCTCGGTGGGGTATTTGTGCCTGTGTAATTAGGGGCAAGTGGCTGCACAAATCCAATCCAGGTTCCTGCTAATATCTCCCTTCCCATATCCCGAACAAAGCACTAGTGTGCTGCACCTTCTACTACTGAGACCCAGCGCTGGCTAGTCAGAAATCAGCCTGGAAAGACAGCCAGAAGTTTTGGCCAAATTGCTGCAAAAATCAGAAGAGGGCACAATGCCCTCTGAGATTAGACTAATGGTTCAACGGGCAGAAGGCAGAGAATGGTGATTTCCCAGGCAATGCTCCCAGCCATAAGGAGAGAACCAGCTGGGAAGTGTTATCTTGTGAGGCACAGCTTCAAATTCAACAGCAAGCTGGTCTGCAGCCATTAATCAGTTAACACTCAGACAGCTGTTTGAGGAAAATGTCTCACAATTACTCAGTATTGCTATAATAAGCCTAGAGGAATAGAGCCAGCAGCTGAGCTGAGGTGGGCAAAGAGGTCACAACTGAAGCATCGTCTGAAATGGGAAGAGTGTGAGGAGGGGCTGTGAAGATGTTGGTAAAACACAGCTGGATCTCATGGCAAGGGAAGTCCTGACATGTTTTCCCAGACCAAGCCAGTGCACATGGTCTCTAATCTCGACAAGGGAATGAATTCTGCAGCTTTCTGGGGCAGTCTAAAACTTAACCAGAAGCTGCAATGAGTGTATCACAAGGCAAACAAGGTTGCGCAGGACTCCCTTGCAGGCTCTGAGAGATAAGGTAACATAATCCTTAAAATACCTACCACTGTCCCTCACCATCTTCATGCAAAAGCTGAATTTCATCTCCATGTTTCACCAGCAGGTCCTCTGATCCTCTCCTCTTGCAGTCTGCAAGGGCTTTATATTTTCCTGGAGACTGTGGTAATAAGAAAAAAATACCTTATTTAGCTATATTTCATATCATGCAGCTGCTGTTATTTCCCACTGCCGCAGGGAAAAGACAGAGCCCTATCAGCTACCTTAATTAAAATTATTTTAAGAAACTGTGGCTGAGACATCTCCTCACTCCCCAAAATTGAGATACAGAAAATCTGAGAAACACGGACAAGATACATCCATTATCCAGTGAAGAAAAACAAAGCAAGATGACCAAAACCAGCAGCACCACAAGCTTTGGGACTATTGCATCTCTGTACTAACCAGCTGGTTCCCATCCTCCTCCTCAGTGTCTGAGCAGTTGGAGAGATACTGGTTACCCGACCACTCCTCCAGCCCCTCGCAGATTTCCAGGGACTGGGACAATCCCGGCCAGCCTGCAAGACAATGCACAGCTCAGGCTGGGGGTACCCCAGCACCTGCAAAGCACATCCCAAAGGAAGGAGAATGGTCCGTACTTCTGTGGGGCTTGTTCTGGGGGGACTGGAGCCCACTGTCCACCATCACCGGGCTGGTGCGCTCTGAGTCATTCTCTTCTGAGCTTATGGAAGCTCTGTGCTGCTTTCTGAATGATTAAAATAAAAAAGAACTAGTTTTACTTTATGAATGAATGCAAACTCCACAGGGTTTTATAAAACAGGGTCAGAAATAATAATGGTACATTTTAATGTAAGTTTCTATACTGGTTGAGGGAGCTGGGGCTGTTCAGCCTGGAGAACAGGAGGGTGAGGAGAGACCTTATCACTGTCTGCAACTACCTGAAAGGAGGTTGTAGCATGGAGGGTGTTGGTCTCTTCTCCCAAGTAGCAAGTGATAGGACAAGAGGAAATGGCCTCAAGTTGCACCAGGGGAGGTTTAGATTGGATATTAGGAAAAACTTCTTTATGGAAAGGGTTGTCGGGCATTGGAACAGGCTGCCCAGGGAAGTGGTGGAGTCACCATCCCTGGAGGGGGTTAAAAGGCATTTAGACAAGGTTCTTAGGGACATGGTTTAGTGCTAGAGTTAGGTTATGGTTGGACTCGAGGATCCTGAGGGTCTCTTCCAACTGAAATGATTCTATGATTCTATTAAGGACTTCAGTGCCTGGTTTTAATTTTTTGGTAGGGGAAATAAAGTTGCTACAGTACCTCTTCCCCTGAATTTGAGCATCATCTTTAATCTCTGTCTCCATTTGCAGAGGAGCTGCAGCTCCAGCTGTGCTGCCAGGAGAACACTCAAGGGTGCCCCTTACAGACCCTGTCCCCAGGCCACCGCCACCAAAGGACCAACGTTATTATCACATCCCTCCTGCCCGCTACCCAGAGGATAGAACTGGGGTGGGGGGAACAGCACAGAGCCAGGATGCGGCCAGAGACACTGGGTGCCCAGCAATGGGAGATACTGGAGGGACCCCCTGGTCCAGCTCCTGGGACTCACCCATCACCCAGCTGGGAGCAGAGCGGGAGCTGGTCCGTGCACGAGCCCGGCTGCTGCTTCTCCACTGTGGGGAGGTCAAACACCAGCTTAAAATCCATTTTTTTAATAGTAACCATCACACTTGAAGCATTATTCTGTAAGTCAGACCCTTTGCACAATGCTAATGACTTCTGTTTAGAGAAAAACAGACCTAGGGACTCTTGCAAAGCACAGATGTTATTATGATTAATATGGTATCTTAGCACAAATCCAACAGTGAACTTGACACTGAAGTCTCTAATATGTTTAAAACTAGGCATCTTCTATGTATCTTGTTGAATTAAGCCTATGACAACAAATGTGAAATAAGGTAATGACAAAAAATGTATGTACTTCTGTAATTCATTTTCACATAAGCACCTCGCCTTTACAGCTCGATGTTATTTCCCTGTAATGTAAAGCCTCACTCTAGTATTTGCTACTAGGCTTCTGAAAATCAATTCTCTGGTAAGAATTCATGGATTTTAAGATTAGCAATGTGAAAATAGAAAAGATACTGCTGCAGCGTGAATGCCACAGAGAAATCAGTCAAATGTACCTTTTATAAGCTCCTGCTGCTTGAACAAGATTTTTCTTATTTCATTCAGCCATGCCATCTTCAGATCTACTGTTTGGGCCTGGAAGAAGAGAAAACTGTATGTATTTTGAATTAAGAATTATCCATTATAACGTATGAATAAAATCTTACTTTTCTATGCTGTACTTATCTGAAATCTCCTTTTACCCAAAGCCACCACTAAATTTTAAATGTTCTTAATCTTTTAAAATTGATGATTCTCACTACGCCCAAGCAAAACACAGTGGAAATCGTGGAGCCATCACTACAACGCAAGGAGTGCAGGCAAAAGCACGTGTGTGCATATATATTATCTCTTTTACAAAATACCCAAAGGGCCAAATCTGCCTTTACGAATTTTAGTTGGCTACTGTGTTGTAACATAGAAAACAAACAGCTGGGCAGAAGACTAATTAAAAAAAAAAAAATCAATCAACATTATCCTCACAGCGGCTTTTCCTGTGAACAGCGTGTTGGGCAAACATTTCACCTCCATAAATTTCTATTCAAAATGCTACTAAAGGCAAAACAAAAATCAGGAAGGAATCAGGTCAATCAGGCTACTGTTCTGCAGATGGAAATAGCACCACGGAGGTTAAACCTTTGCTCTGGGAGGAGTTTTGACATCTAATTGTAGAGGAGAAGTGGCCCCTATCCATTAAAGCACGAGGCTCATTTCCCAGCTCAATTCACACCAACTATTAAGCACAGTAAGATCCTTTTTTTTTTTCCAGCTACTGGCGTATTTGAGATTTCATTGGAATAAAAGGTTCTGTTTCCAAGGAGCAATTCTATCTCCACTTGAGGATGACTTTTACAGTTCTGAACTGGACACCAAGGACCAGTCACTGGGACATCTCTGTGAACAAAGACATGGGCAAAGAGGCAGAAGAAATGCAAGTTAAACATCTGATAACCCCATAAAGATCAACAGTGTTACAGTGTTAAAGTGTTACAGTGTTAAAGATTAACACTGTTACAAGGATGTACAAATATCCAGATTTTTGAAGGTACAAACCTGAACAACATAGACCTCTTCTCGCCCACTATACCAGATTTCAAATTTCCTATGATCTCCTTTCACATTCTCAGTTATTCCAACTGCATTCATCTGCAAATCCAAAAGAACCAAAACATTAAACATACTACAAATCTTCCCCTCTTCCCTATGAATCCAAACATTCTGCAGTGTTGAACAAACCTGTTTTCACCCAATTTAATACATTTCATTAACTTACATTTCAGTAGCAACTGAAAGTCATTACGTGACTTATCCCCCAACTTTACACCTTGCTCTATTTGCCAAAGCTTTCCGAAACCAAACAATGGACCTTAGGGGTCTTTTCACTTGCAAATCAGTGGAACTAACTGAAAAATCATCTCATACCACTGTCAGCACGAAATTTCTCAGATTAGGCATATGAAGCTTTATAAATGCATAGCGGGTTATTTTTCTACAAACATTATTTCTGTCATATTATTCTTTAATTACCCATTGAATTCTGTGTTTCATTCTTTCAGTGATCTTTAAAACGCATCTGTGAAGCCCTGAACTCCTTTAGGAATTTCAGGTCAACCTCTTTGGTCCTTGGCCATCTCTGTAGTTGAGACATCATCCCAAGGTTTCCAAAAAAAGGTTTAATTTTTGGATATACAGCCTGAGCTGCCATAAATCTGGCTTTCAGGACGGATGCAGACTCCAAGCTAGATGTGGCCAAATGCTGCTGTATGTAGGTACCCGTTATCACAGACCACTTTTGATAAGTTGGGTGCAAATGCCAAAGGCACAAATAATTCAGGATCTGCACAACGTGACCAACCTGAATCAGTAACTCAAACTATTGTTTAGAGACAAAGAAACTCTTCAGCAGCTGGAGACCTCTGACCCACCTGCCACAAAGCTGAAAAGTGCTTTAATACCTGTTATTGCATAAACCATCCTCTCACTTAAAGCATGGTTTGCTACCAATTTATTGCTGATTAACAAATGGTCAAAAATATTTACATGTTTTAAAGCAGACCTAATAATAATGGTGTCATCTATGATAAATTATTCACATAGACTGGATTAGATAAATCCAGTACAAATACTATTAAGCCATACAAAGAACATCTGCTTAACACTACACTACTGTTCCTCTTTGTTAATGTGTGCATCCTCAGAGCTTTTGTTCTGAAAGACTTTGATGATTTACAGATTAGGCCACCTGGACAAAATTTCTGTTCCTAGTTACTTTTTCAAACGTTGGCTCCCGTTTTCAGTGACTATGAACAGCCTCAGGAAATAGGAAGCAAGTTGTTAATTAGCTTTCCTCATTTCTTCACTGGTGTGAACAGCAGAGCTCTTATGAACTTTTGAGAAAGTGTTTGCCTCCAGATGCAGAAAGACCCAGCCCTGAACAGCAGCCTAGTTTTATTTTATTTTCTTTAAATTATTTTTTCCTGTGCAGTATAGTTCCATAAAGCCTTAGAAAGGCAGATCAGGCTCCATTCTGATTTTACGAAAACTTTAAAACATAATTTATGCTAGATATTTAAAGGGCAGCCTAGAGAGTACCTTCTGCAATTTCCAGAGCTGTGCATCTCCTCTGGCACGGCTCTTTATACAGAAGCTCCTATATAACTACCCATGCATCAAGGTATTAAGAATTTTAGATGATCTACCATGAGGATGCAAAGAAAAGTGCCAGAGATAAACATATTTAAGGTCTGTTCATTCATGATAGTGGATTTGAAAATTCTATGTTCTCTCCCTGGCCAGGATTTACTGTCCCTCGACTGTTGGTCCACTGCAATGCAGATGGAGGTGGGTCAGTGAGAAGCTCTAGGATGACGTTCATCTGCATCACCTTCCACAGCAGAACAAGACAGACGGACTTTTCTTGGCATTGCAGTGAGTTATGAACCTGCATCCTCTAAGTTACTGAATCTCAGCTGAAGAGCTATTTCCCACTGGATATTTTACATAGTATGTAAAATACTATCCTGAGGGGTTCTTCTATTCGTTAGTTTGTTTTACAGAAATCCAGCCACATAGCTTCTACCAAACAGCTTGGTGTAATTCTAAATCTCCGTGAAAAATTCTTGAAAAAGAAAATTCCTGATACTACCACGGATCAAACAAACGTCCAGCTCCAGGAACATGATTTTTCCCTCAGGACAGCAATTCTGAAAATGTACGTGTGCAGATGCAATCCTGCAGCACCCATGGATGCTCTAACCCCAACCTCTCCATGTGGCAATGCAAACAACTGGAAAATGAGCCCTCCCGAGACAAAGACAAGACCTGGCTACATTGCCTGGACTCCTAAGCGCAGGATTTTCTCCTCTGACCAGGCTTTCCCTGCAACACCTCTTCAGTTCTTTCAAAAGCACGTATGGTAAAGCAAGTACTACAGGGAGAACAAGCTCTCCAGAAAGAAAATGATGCTGTTTGGGAAAAACATTTAAGTACCTAAACATATGGCCTGGGATTTGGTTTTAATACACTGTTTGTAATGTGCACTGGAGCTGAACAGACTTATGTACTATTACATGGTTTTCTGACTACTGATGGCATCTCCCTCCTCAGACTGTGCTGAGATCAGGAACCTGCAGCACCTGGGCCTGAAGGCTCTGCCTCCAAGTGCCTTTTTTAAACTTTTTTCCATTCTAAGATATACCCATACTGGGGTTTTATCAAAAAATACCAAGGCAGTGTACTGAGACAAAATGCTGATGTTAGAAGTGCTCATCACATGCAGCACGCCATAAGGTCTCTTTCAGAGGAGCAGTTTGGGACTTTTATTGATAATAGTTGGCATTTATAGGCTTGGGACAGTTGTTTATGTCCCTCATAGATTGCCATAGGCTATTCTCTTCATCTGATCATTGTACTTTTAGCTGCTGTTAGAGCCTGCCAAAGAAGAAACGCAATGAGAGAGGGAGAATTATCTTTGCATCCTCCTGGCTGGGAAACAGTGCTCAGGAGCAGCCAGGCTCCTTTGGGCTGTGCACCAGACAGACCCCAGCCCAAGGGAGCTCCCTGGGGATCAGGGGCTTGAGGAGTTTCCTTGCTCTCCCAGGCAGGTTGGGGAAGATGCGAAGGGACCCCCAGTTTCATGTCCTCGCCCCTGCTCCTGAGAAGTGGACTAGAGGAGAAGGGAAGACATGTTCTCATCCCTGAAACTTGCCTGTAGCACCACTTCACTGGCAGATGCCACCACATATGTGACTCTGAGTTCATCGGCTCTCCCAGCTGCTCCGTCAGCTCGGGGGCTCCTCACAGCTTATTACAACCAACAGACTTTCATGAGCATGGTACTTCCATATGAAGTACCTTAATAGCAGCCCTTAATAGCAGAAATAGCAGCCCTTAATAGCAGAAAACGAGCCAGTGTGTTAGAGGAAGAACACACTCTGGGTCTGCAGAGTTATTGGCAACAGCGTCAACCAAAAAGTCCTTACTTTCAAAAAATGCTTGAAACTGTAAGATGAGGTTTTGTCATATCCATCTCCATGCTCGTCTCGCTTCTTGCAGAAGACCAAGGCTTTCTCATACAGGAACAGATGCCTCTGCATTGGCTTGAACCGTGCAAGATCCTTCATTTTTGTTGGACCTTTTCGGTGTCCTGTCCAAACACTGAAGGATCCTTGCATCAATACTTTCCCCAGCTCACTCAAGTCACCCTGGTGAGAGTATGGCAAATAAAAAAAGAAAGAAAAAGACATCCATTAAAATGTAGGAGGACTGTCCAATCAACGATTGGTGATGGAGCCTGAACTGAGGTCGTGGAGGATGGACTTCTCAGGGAGACCAGAATTGGTACCAGAAGCTTAGAAAGCCATCCTCTCACCCACCCTTGACTGCTTCAATGGGCAAGGATCAAAATTACTCACAGAGCATTTAGTTAAATATTGAATGAGAAATTCTACAAAGACACCCCAGGTGAATTACAAGGTGAGCCATGAGAGAACCAAGGTGCATGTTGGAAAAATACTCTCAAGAACCACAAGGTGGCAAGTGTGGGCGACTTTGGATACGTTCTTTGTATGTAGATATCTTCCAAAATCCTGAATCAGATGGAAGATTGTCACCTGTAAGAGCTTCCTGATCTCATTCACTTCGTAGCTGTTCTAGTATAGTTTTCAGATCATACACTCTGGGGTGCCATCCATTCCTAGTGCATTATCTGAACTTGTGCAAGATCTCTGATTACCCAAATCTACTCACATCATATCCTGTTATTGAAATCTGATGCATAGAGTCATTGACCGACTTTAGCAAATCCAGCATTGCAACTAAAGCTTCTTGAAGTTCCTGAACTCCATCACAGCTCGTGCTGTACTTTAGCAGCTCCTGAAAATAGAAGTGGAAGAGCAGGTGTTTGCACTTGAACAAAGCAGACTTTTCCATCACACCCAAAGCTTCCAATGCCCAAGAGCAATCTATACTGCCTGAGGTGGTTTTTGTCCCTTTTTGGTTTTGTTTTTTTCATATGTCACTGGAAGAAAGACTCGCTCTAAACCATAGTCAGCATAAGGTGTGGAACAAATCTCTGAAGCATGGCCCATTTTTTTCTCTGTTTCCTTAAGGAGGGTGCTAGGTTGTAGAACGGCATAACACCCATCTGAATTCTTTGTGTTGTGTTTTTCTGCTTGGTAAGAAATGGGAAATAAGGCTCAGGTTTTCCATCAGCTGCCAATACGTAATATAGGCTTTCAAATAAGGTTGCAGCAGATTGTCTTCAGACTGGCAGACACAAGGAACAGATTTTACCAAATCCAGAGCCTTCAAGTCAATAAGTAGAAGACAGAGTTGGGAATTATACCCCTGATATAAAAATACTTTCATTTCAGATCTCCTCTGCCCACTTACAGCTTCTTGTGTTCTCATCCCTCATTCAAGAAGCTGGAAAGTGGGTTCAGAAGCCACCACCCCAGTCCCCTGTAAATCAGGAGTAACAGCACTGCCCTGCCTCAGAGAGGGGACACAAGGATAAATGCATTAAAGATTACAGGCACTATAACAACCTGAGAAAAAGAGATGCATCAATATAATATATTTCACTAATCATACTCTTATGATCATCTCTGGTTCAGTTTTCTTAGAACTGCTTCTGTCTTTTTGCATCCCTGATCAGATTCATTCTTTCTTCCCATAAAAATGGCTTGTTAAAAAGCTCTTGTTCCTTTTTCAGGTGTGTGAATTTTCATCCTCACTGCAAGTCACTAAGAAGGGCCAAGATAAGCCACATGTAGTCTAAGACTTGGTGCTGATTTACAGGTAAACTCCACCTGAAAAATAAAACAAAATGGAAAACATATCTATGTCCCGATGTCCTTTCAAAGCAGAATATGAAATACCTTCAGAAGTAACTGGTATTTTGTCAGGCGCTGCACTGGTTTGAGCAAATAGGAATCCAGTCCAAGTTTATGCTCTAATTTTCTTTGGCATTCCTGGAACAAAGCATTTAGATTAAGTAAGTTCTGCACCAACTATAAGCAGATATTCCAACAGTACGACTAGTATAGTTTGATGACTTTGAAGATTTCATATAAAAATGTCATATAGCTCCTATAGCTACAGAAATTTTATAAAAACGTGTAGAATGATAGAGAGAATAAACCTGCCTTAAACCCTGTGTGTACAAGAAACTCCAACTGCTATTTTTGTAAGGCTTCCATGCAATGGTAAACAGAATATACTGCAAAATCATAGGGTCCTGAGGAGGGTGTTTAGGATAAGAGTGTCCCAGGATGACGCCTGCCTTGGCAGGGACAACCCGCTCACCTGGAAGAAGGTGCTCTCGGAGCATTGCCTCCACAGGGACTCCGACCGGGGCTTGTTCTGGCAGTATTTCTCATACATCTGGAAATCCTCTCGCTGTAAGGGAAGACAAAAAACAAATCGCACACATGCATGCAAACCTGCTGGGCAGCCAAATAAGGTGGATACCCAAACCATAAATTTGCTTTTATCTCTATTGCTAACTGTAATATCTATAAGACGCAGTATTTGGGTAAAAGAACCACTGCTGGTAATCACAGCAGACCACAGTGTAGTCGTAACTGCTGCTCTCCCCCATCTGCTGCTGGTCCTGCACCTGCGCTCCCTGCCTTGCTCTTGGTGTTGCATATCGGAAGCGTCTTACTCAACTGACATAACTGAGATGTTGTAGAGTGTGACAAATCTGGAGAAACATTGGCCCTTCATATCTACTTTATATGTGAAAATGAGTCACCCACCCTGTCGAGGAAACAAAATCCCACTCTCTCGGGTGCTCCCAGACAGCTTTCCAGACTATGCAGGAAAATTCTACAAGAGATGGGAGAAAAGACAAAATGCAGAGGTGAGCATGGCATGGCTTTGGTATTTATTCATTACAGGAAATCAGTCTGATGAAAAGGGGAAATAGAGCCAGGATCATACTTATTGTGGAAGTCGTATATCTCAGGCATGTTTCCAAAGAGGACATCCTTCCTGTTCCTGAGCACAGGAGGCATGAGGATGAGCATGGCGGGGTTGTCCATCTCAGCTCTGTAGCCCTGCGGGATGCAAAAGGGGCTCATCACTCAGTTGGTAGAGCTTTGGCTTAGCATTTCCTCAAAGGCAGATGAAAAAGGGTCATGAATTGACTTTCAGTACAATCTGCTTCATTTCGAAGGACAATATCCCTTTTATTTATTTATGTTTGTTCCCGAAACCCTTGTCTTTCAGTCCCTGGGCATACGGTGGTTGTGGTCCAGCAGCAGATGGCTTGGGATGGCTCCCGTGGGGCTGGCCAGCACTGCGGAGATGCTCTCTGTTCACCAAAGGCAAATCACAGCCATGTTCTCCTCACTATGACCTGACTGTGGGAGAGGTCCCAGAGAAAAACTTGTCTGGGTTATATGACCATGGGACACAGGAATGATGTGTTTGTATGGGGTATGCAGTCACACACAACCTCAGGAGAATTGGTGCATGGCGTGACTTGTTACAAAACAGAGACAGCTTGAGATCAAATACCAAAATCAATGGGCTTCTTGCTCTTATATGAGACTCAATGAGCACCAGCATCTCACTCTCCTCGATGTCTCAGATTTTCCATCCTCTGTGGCTCCACTTGAAATCACAGCCTCCCAAACCATGGAAGAGCTGGAAGGGACATCGCTGCACTACAAACTGTTGGGTGGAACTAGGAAACAGTGTAAAGCTGCCCTCAGTAACATCATATCACTGCACCAATCCAAAAACATTCACCAGATGTAGTAAACATCCTAACTGTGGGGTAGGGAGAAGGCACAGCCACAGCTCAGTACCATCAATACAAACAAGACATCAAGAAGGCCACCAGCCACAGCTCAGGCTGGCCACGCTAGTCACCCGGCATTGCACAGAACCAAGGTCCTTTCGATACGAGTAGCAAAAATATTTGCAAAAATGTATTCAGTATGTACAGTGGATCTTCTTTGGCTTTCCAAATTAATCTCTCATACTCACTATGGTTGCCATCAGTATTCTTATACCAAGCAGGCATTTTGTAGCTGATGCAGTAGAAGATAAGTATCTGGAAAATTAGCCATTTATATTTAACCACTGCAAGCAGGTTTCCCTCTTTAAAGGAAATACTATTTTCAGAAAACTTAAGTCTATCTGTCCATTTTTCTCTATCTAGACTTGATAAGCACAGTAATAAATCTGCACACCTGACAACTGCTTTATCATGTAGAGCATGGTTTAACAACAAAAAAAACCCAACAATCAGTGCAGGGCAATTATGTGTAACTACTTGTGGTCCAACAGATTTATGTCCTGCTTGCTCCTGGGTGAGAGAAATGCAAGGGGGAGAGCTATTAATATTTAACAGCCAACGTGTTTCAGTCATCAGTAAGAATTATTTTGGAATAAAGTAGAAGTGTCTAAAATGGCAGCATGAGAAATTAAAATCTGTTTCCTAAACAAATGTGCTTTATATGTTCACGAGCTTTGCAGTATTGAGACGGAATTCTCCTCAGGATAAATCACAAGCTTCTTTCTTTTGTCTCCAAAAGGTAAAAGGAATTAGGGAACAGTTAAAAACAACAGGTTTTTGTACATTTTTCCAGGCACTGATAAAACTAATTACTAGTGCTTTTGTGTACAAACAGAAGGCTTCTCTCTCATTCTAGATGAAAAGCTCATCCTGACACCAACTGTTCCTGCAGATGCCTCCAAGGAAGAAAAGCAAGGGAGAAGACCTGAAAACTTATGACTAGCTTGGGATCTGAAGTTCGGTAGCAACCTGTCCCATCACATTTTTGCTTAGTTTGACAGAGTGGCAAGTGCCCTTTTGTACAAGTCACCAGGGAACAGTAATGAACAACCTGAAGAAGTCACTCACCGTCAAAACAGTGAAGAGTTCTTCTACATACACTCTCTCCGTTTCTATAAGCTCATTTATGACATGGCTAAAATAATAGTTAAAAAAAAAAAAAAACATGTTATTTTTATGTCTGTAAAAAATCCACAGGCAATCAGTGCAGTTCAACAAGCCCAAAGCCAGTGAAGTCTCATTAACAGCCAACACAGGGATGATAAAACAGGCAAAAGCACAAGAGATGGCACCCAGGTCAGGCTGGAGGAACACGAAGGTGGGGTGAGGACTGGTCAGCAATAAACATCATTTTCAGTAAAGTACACAGAGTGAAAGCTTACCCTTTCAGTATATCTAAGTTGTCATCACTGTCCGATATAAAATATTGCAAGGAATTCCGTTTTTCCTGATAGTCGTGCATGACTTCGATCTGGAAGAGAAATGGGATGCACTGGGAAGAGCTGCCTGGAGGTCACTGCAGAGGCAGGACCAGCCCAGCCCCAGGTGTCGGCACGGAAAGGATAAAGCACACTTCCATTTCAGAAATCCTTTGCGACTCAAAGCTTTAAAAGGGTAGAGCATATAACGGGCAGACAGATATTCCCAGAAATTACTCTGCCACATAAAATCTGGAAACACTGGTAACATGTTTCATTAGTGTAGAGACTAGAGAAGAGTTTCCACAAGGGAAATATCTGTAGATGTGGAGTTTTCCTAATACACATCACTGTTATGCAAAGAACAAGCTCGGGGAATAACATGCAGGAAATTGATTCCTGTGACTTGCAAAAACAATCCAAGATAGATCTCAGGTGCTGGACTAATCCAACTAAAACGTAGGCATATGAAAGACTATTTTATTAAAAAAAAGGAAAAAATAGCATCCTGAAATCCAAAGGTGAAGTACAATCAATTTTAGAAGGGTTTCATTTTTTCAGTGTATAAAATTCATTCAGATTTCATGAATCATTTTTACCTTGCGAGAACTTGGAGTCTTTCTTGATGTTTTCTTCCCGGGGAGAGAGAGATCAAATGAAAATTTCAAACTGGAATTAAAATCCACACCTTGGGTAGAAAAAACCATAATTACATAACGTACATCTATAGTGAAGGAGATGGTTCAGACAGAAACTAATGAGTCACAAAGAAAAATGGGATATATTTTAAGAATTAATATTTTGGTAGCTAATGCTACAAGCAAACCGACAAAATAAAGTGTATCTCAAACAACAATACTGAATGTCAAATAACACAAGTCACACTAATGGTCATAAAGGCCATAAAGTAATCCGAAAAAAAGAAAGTTCATTAAGTGAATACTCTAATCAAAAGCTAATAAAGTCTTTGAAGCCTGTGCAAGTGACAGAAAACAATTAAATCAAATAAACTACCAAAAGGAATATCACCTAGTGGGACACAATTTTAAAGTCCTTTTAGGAACACAGGGCAAGATGCTCAGCTGGTATAAACCATTCCTACACCTTGAAAGAATTTATTGATCATGTCAGTAAATAATTACAAGTTGTAATAAAAAAAGAAGACTAATGAACTATCTTTCCATTAGGGTGTAAAAGGTATTGCAACACAGATGAACGCAACAGCAGCCGTGTCTAGATCAAAGTTTTGAACAGTGCTGACACCGAAAGAGCTACTTTTGCAACACAGAAGATGTAAGGAACAAAATAAATGCAGAAAAGTGCAAACCCACACAGAGAGCAGGGACCCCATCTTCAGATGGGGCTGCTTAAGTTATTACATATTATCAGACCATTACAGATTATTACACACACGCCTTAAACCTCCTCTTGTTGACAGCCCGAATGAGGAAGGAAAGGGACCTGGATGCTGGGGAGCAGATCAGAAGAGTGGATGGGGTGTGATCCATCATGGACAGGAAGAACCAGAAGAAACGAGGACTTCCCAGTGGTCCTACTGGGAAACTCCCGCTGGGATGAAGGGAACATGGATGGGAAGTTGGATGGGAGATGGTCACTGGCTGCAGCTTGGTGTTTTGTTGTGAGAGTGAGTTTACTCCAGCCCTCCAGCTCCACCATACCACTTCTACACACCTTGCTATGCTTTATGGCTCAGGATGGGAGAGGTTTACTCTTTTTTCCCCCCAAAAGAGTGGTTTCAAAATTAGAACCTCATTTATCAGACAAGCTTCAAATCCAAGGCTAAGATTAAAGAGGAAGCATCCGTCCTCAGACAGAAAAATAAGTAGGGGAGAGGCGGACGAAAGAAAGGAACAGAGGACAAGAGTAATGCACTCAGAGGTGGTTTGGTTTCAATCCATACCACAAACTCATCCATCTCAGAGCTCTCCCAGCAGAGCCCAGCATGTGGCTTTGACATTGCACATCACGCCAGCAGGCCTGCTGCGTTTGGATGCTTTCTGTCAAAAGCAGGCCTTATTAAAAAGCTCTCTTGGCACAATCTACCCAAAGAGAAGCCTTTTGTCTTTCCCCACTTGCTGGCTGTGCTCATTTCAACACACTTGATCATCTCTTTCAGGAAAAGGATTAATGGAGGACACCTGTGCTTGCAGGTAACTGAGCCTTTGCTAGAAAAACATTCATCCCGTAAAGGAATGAAACAAATCCAACTGATTGATGATGGTGTCACAACATCCCATGGAGGTGGCCACCCATTTACCCCTACTCTTTAAGACAATAATTCCTCTTTAACACTTGTCTCTTTCTAGAAAGCTGGAAAAGTTACATGAGGCAAAATGGGCAATACTGAGCTTTTTTCCTGGTTGAGGGAAAGGGATTCAGAGAGCAGTGTGATCCAGTGAAAGCAGCATCAGCCTGGAGAAAAGGAACTTTCGGATTTGCTTCACTGGCCTGCATCTTGAGCAGCTGAGCTCCCCTCACTGTGTTCAGCTTCATTCCCCTCCCTCCACTAGCTTGAGTTTTTACATTAGTCACTCCTTGAATTGGAGCCACTTGTACTGTTTGCATGGCACCTGCTACAATTCACTATAACCAACGTTCATTAATTCATCGTAAAAATTTTGTGTTAAAACACAAATGTTTAATTGCTTTATACAGTCACATCACTGAATTTAATATTCCCACATAACTTAGCATGTCCCTGGTTTAAAATACATGGACTTTACTTTGGAATACTTTTTAATTCTGATACATACATGGTTACCAAGGATGGAATTTTTAATATTATAATTTAAAGCTTACATTGTGCCAGACCCCATTATCACAATCAAAGCAGAACACTCAGTGATCTCAGTTCAACCAGAATTTGTACCTTTGTGGGCATTAATTATTCCACAATTGGGATTTAAGGAAGACATTCTCAAGGAATCAAAGGGAGTTAAAGCATCCAGCTCATTTCTGTTCACGAGATTTGAGCTCCTCATTTCTCCAAGCTCCTTTACAAACATCAGTCTAACTCTCTATCAGTTCCAGCTCAAGTCACTTATGGAGACTGACAGAGAGAACAAATTTATAAACTTTACCCTTTTTCCCTTTAGTACTAATTCACCATTTTTCAGCCCAGTAGGATGCCAGTAAAACAGAACTGGAAGGATATGCTGTTTACAGATCTCTTTTTTTCACTGAGTAGGAAGTGAAAATAAATACCAAGCAACCAGCCCCATTCTTCACACAGGTATGGGGAGCTAGACACAAAAATTGGAAAGATAATAAATCATGTCATATGCATTTAGCATCATACAACAACTCTGTGTCAGCCATCGAGGTCTAGTTGCTTTCTCAAAATCATCCTTAGCCTCACCCTTCCTGCCTCAAAGCAATATTATCATCTGAAAATACCATAAACTTAAAATACTTTACCATGTTTAGGAGAGAATAATGGTGATTTTGATCTTGGTGGATTTTCTGGCCGAGGGGCTACTAACTGGACAGGTCGCACGTGCTTATCCAACAGTTTCTTGAAGCAAGACTGACGATTCTCAAACATGCTTCGAACGTTTTCAAGCTTGACCTGCACCGACTGTATCTGGCACTGCAAAGAGTGAAAAAGACTCCCGCGATCAAATAACTACCATTATTTTGTACTTTGACCCAAAACAGAGGACTATAAAGCTGACAACACTGCAACGCAATCCGATCTCACTTTTAACTTGTGTAACAAGGAACAGGAGGGGTTGCTTACCTTCAATTCGGATGTTAAGACTGACTCAAAATCATAGTGTAGGGCTTGGGGATCATAGTTTAAGTAGGCTGAAGAGCTTTCAAGAAATCTTTCTATGTCCTGGAGAGCTTTCTGAGCGCCTTCTTTAGACTGGCACTTGTCCATCTGCTGGTTGGCGAGCAGGTAAGCACCTTCATCACAGCACTGCAGAGCCTGGAAACAGCACGGTACAAACACAGGGAGTGACACCATCAGCATCATCCCAACCGAACCAAGGTTCCCATGAGGAATACCATTTACTGGATCTGTATCTTCAACATGGGGATAATTAGAGCTCCTCAAGAGCTCAGCAGCTATTGCATCTTGATTAGAAAGCAGAAAGGCCACATTTTTTCTGGAGGGTGACTGCAGTCCTCAACATACCCAGCCAAGTTGTGCTCCCACTTGTACCTGGATAAAAGCAGCAGTATAACTGGCACAGAAGCACTATTTAGTGCATACTTGAAACAAATGATAAGCAAATCTTTCTTTATCCAACTCAGAAAGCTGAAAGGGGCACTACAGAGTTTATGACGAGACAGGAGGGTTTCTTGAGACAAATGCCTGACTCAGCACAAATCTGAACTGTGAGGAATGATCAAAGTAATTGCATTCATGTTTTTGCTTTGTTTTGTTTTTTAAATAAAATAAAATTATTTAAAATCGCAGTTTAAAAATCTGCTTTTAAAATGCACAGGTACTAGCTGAACACCAGCCTTGGGTTCAGCTGGCACTCACACTGAGAAGATGCTGCAGCCAAGAACAACAGAGGAGCTCCAGTGTGATGGGCTGGGAAGGGAGATCGTGGAGAGCAGGACCACAGTGTGCTCCAGCAGAGCTCATGGGTTAGACCACTAGCAGCAGCCAGGACTGCAAGCACCCCAGAACAGGACGCTGCCCTGCAACTGAGACGCTGCTGAGGAATCATCCGTCCCCACAGATTAATGCAATATTGAAGTGGAGCACAAAGATAAAAAATAATAAGTTCCCTAGTCCTCCAAAATAGTGAAATAGAACAGGGTCAGACTTTGCTGCCTCTCTTAAAGGCCTCAAGCATATTACACTCATGTGCCTTCTGGCCTAATTAACGTGAATTTTCCTAAATGAATTTTTGATGCTGATTAAGATATCAAAGAGCGTTGGAGCCACATGACTCCACTTCCATGCTAGCACACAGCAGCTGTGCCTATCTACCAATCTGTCACCTTATTTTACAGTCAGTTATGTTCATTCTTAATAAATTGCTAAGTTAAAAAAGGACTGCAGTTTATCCGAAAGCATTACCTCTATTGCACTGGGTAGGAAAACCTCAAAAGTCAAATACATGGATGCAGCACAAAAGCATGACCAACAGCAGCAGCTCAACTTTAGTGTTCTGAATCACCCTCTGCAGATGCCCACCTATTTCTGCTGACTATTCACAATGCTAGCAGATAACTGCTTGCTAACTTAACCAGCTAAGTCAGGGGCGAAGCACTCCTCCAGCCCCTGGGGAACAACCCCTACCATGAACTGCTGCAGCAAAGCTGCAAATTACAGGTGCTTCCAGCTAAGAAGCAGAGATGCTAAACCCATGGAGAAGCTAACTATCTACTTCTCAGAGCACTGTGTCTCTGAACTCTACCTGCTGAAGGTGGGTGTGAAGATCCAAGGTCTTCTGCAGTCGCATCTGCTTCCTTTTGATCTCATCAGACAAGACATCGGAATGGTGCCGCAGCTCATTGCATTGCTGGCAGATCAAGTTGAGTGCGTAGTGATGATTTGCAGCTAGCTGGTGTCCGTGTAGTATCACCACCTGAGCCTTCCCTATCAGATCCTTCAGTGAAAGGAAGAGAATGGATTGCACTCTTACTGAAATAATGCCAAAATATCTTCATATAACAACATGCACTTTCTCATCTTACCAGATGTCAGGTACCCATGGAGATGACTGCCATTAGGAGTAGCCAGAATGGGTGGCTTATGCAGGATAAATGGCACCCATCATCTGGGAAAAAAAACTTTTGCTATCCAAAAGGAGGATGAAGAAGGACACAGTATTTCACCCAACTAGCAATGCTGTGAATGGCTGCTGACAATGTGTTGCTGCCGACTCCAGAAACTGCACTCTGAAAAAAATGCAGCTGATATCCATTTTAGCTACACTATGCTCATCAGCATGAAAGGGAATTTGAGCAGTTAAGGTTTATGGTGAAAACAAACCATGTCCTTTGCAGTATTGATGCAAAGAACACATTATGCAGTCTGCACATCTTGGTCAGTGTAATGTTACATCCCCTCCAGGGTTGGCTTTGTGCTGGCACTGCTGCCCTGTCTCACCCTATCCGCCTGGCCTTTGGTTCCTCCTCCCTCTCTCCACAAACATTTCTTCCAATGGCCAAAAAGTGTTAGACCTTTCCCCTAGGACTCTTATTTTCAAGGAAGCCTCTGCAGGTTGTGTCCAGATCCCTCAGGATTTCTCCACTGACCTGGCCCATTTGCCAAGCACATCCCTTCAGAGGTCACATTCTCAGTTGGCTCCTGTGAACCCTCTCTCTTCATTCTTCTTTTCCATACATCTCTTAGTCTTCATCCATATGTTATGTTCAAATTGCAGATATGTCAAGATAGCAACTTTTTGGCTTCTCCATGTGCCTGGTAACAAGTCTCTGCCTATTAGCACTGCTAAAGCATTTAACATATAAATAATTCTTCTTCCAGCTCATTAACTCCCACGCCTCCCCTATGTTCAGACATTTATCTGTTCTGGATTTTCATGGTGGCTCAGCAATTTATTTTAACTGTGATAATTAAATACCCTGTTCCTGGCTTTCAGAGTGATCACAGTGTTGCTGCGCAGAGCTAAGACGTGAAATCAATCCTTTTGTGCAGCCACTTACGAACAAATTACACCAGAACCAGGTAATTTCAGAAAAAAACCCCTCCTACCACAAATATAGAATGTACCTCTTACATTTCATTAGTGCTTCTTTCTGTGAAAGATTATCTCACCTGAGCCATACCATCAAAATGACCCAAGTCCTTGAGCCTCTGTTTTACTTGGGGGACACTGTCGCCAGTGTCGGGCAGCTCCGCTTGCTGACCCATTAAAAATTCAATGGCATTCTTGACCTAGACATAAAGAAGAAGACTGCTGCAAAAGGATACAAAGCACAGGCAGAAAATCATTCTCAGACCAAAATTAATCACACTTTAGCCAAGACTGCTAAATCCAATAATAAAACTAGTGTCCAAGAACTAATTTCTAAATTTGAAGATGCTCTATCAGCAAAACCTATGCGACTGCAGGGCAGTGATACCTAAATTAGCTCTGAATGAGGAAGCACAGTGGTCTCCCCCCAGTTAGCTAGCTCTGCCAGAGCCAAGGAACAGTAGCATAAATTAAACACACTAAAAATAAAAGCATAAAAACTTTTTTCCTCTCGTTTTAGTCTCCAACTCTTCCTTCTGCCAACAGAAGTGCATCTGATCATACCTCCTGAAAACTTTGCTCAAACTTCCACAGTTGTAAATATTGCTCCATTTTTAACTGATGTTTCTCCCAGAAGCCATCAAAAGCAGTCTCCATCTCACGCAGCTGCCCAAGCAACCTTGAGTGTAGAAAAAGGATAGGATTGGAACATCATTTGCAAACAGAGAACAAGTAGAGATGGACAAGGTCTAGAGATCATCCATTCAGGTCTTCTGAAGCCAAGTTCATGACATGTATGTATGACTTGTGAAGATCTCAGAGAGAATTTTAATAAAATCATCACTGTCAATGAAGGCACCTGTGTGAAGCAGTTGTTGCTATCTCCATTTGTCTGAATAATACCCAGGAGCCTTGCATGGGAGAACTCTGTGTCTGCTCCACAGCCTCACCATATCAATGGGGAAAAAATCAGAGCAGGTCAAAGTTATTTGACAGAAATCACCCAGCAATTTGACGGGTCCGAAGCAAAACTCTGGTATCTTTGTCTTTACCTATTTGACAGGTGACCTAAACAACACATCTACCCTTAAATGACCTGAGTGTTTTCACTCAAAAAATCAGGCAAATTAGGAACACAGTGCACTCACCGATTCACAGTCTCCCAGTCCCCAGGCCTCTCGTGGTGCTGGTCCTGACTGCATTCCCCGGAGTCAGGCTCTTCAAAACTGCTCAAAAGCAAGTTTCCCTCTTTTGTGACTGCTGTAATATCTTCCTGTATAACGCAAAACATTTCTGATTCAGGTTATTTTTGTTAGGTAGGGAAAAGTCATTCCATGTTTCTTCTGCCTTAGTTTCCCCGTATGAAATGAAGCACCAGTATCCATCAGAGCAAAGGACTCTCAGCAGATGTTTTAGCCACCTTAATGTGGGGTTAGCCCTTGAAGCTGGAGAAGGCTGAACTATGGAGTGGTCACCAGGCTGGGTGCAAACTGGCATGCATGAAAACATCAGGCCACAAAATGATTCAAGAGGCAGGAGGACAGCACTACCACAGGTCTCTCTTGGTGAGCAGGCAGGCTTGTATTAGATATTTATCCACAAGTTCATGTATTCAAGCAAATATCTCTGCAGCTTGGAGGATTTGCTTCTCCATCAGGATCATCACAGGAGGTTGTAGGAAGACAATCCCACAGTAGGACAAAGCTGGGACTGAGAGCACATGGCACCACCTACTAGAGCCTTTACATGTAGAGGCAAACCAGCACTTTCAGTGTAACCTCCAGTCAGGGGAAAATTTAAACCCTTGGTGTGTTCATTAGCATCAGCTGAGGTGCTTTGTGCTGTGTTGGGCTCAGCCCCAAAGCAAACAGGTGCATTTGGCCAATTATTTTCAGAAACAAAGAGACCAAACACAGAGGTTAGAAGGAAGACAAAAAAAGATATGACTGATAAAATGAGCTGGAAGAAGCCCTGAAGGAGAGACCTGTGTGTGGTTCCTTTGGAGAGCCAGCTCCTGGAAGAGTTAAAGCCCAACCCAGGAGATGGCCAGATTTGTATTGCAAGAGAAACAATGGCAAAACCACTTTAGGGAAAAGATTCAGAAAGCACAGACTTGATTAAACATCTGCCTGCCCCAGATAGCTCAGAGAAACCTAAACACAACAGCATCTTCAGGGCAGCAGCCCAGGAGCAGAAGGATGCGGCCGCAGGAGCTTCTTCTCTCCCACACACAAAGTGTCCACTGCAGTTTGCATCCTTATCACTAAAACATCACAGAAGATGACCACGAAGCTAAAACCTCGTTTCCTTTTGGTACTACCACGTCCAGGAGACTCAAAAACAAAGAGGAATTTAGCAGTACGCTTTAGACCACAGGTGGTTGCTAATTCAGCCTCTTACATCTCACTCGACAGAGCCCTGCCTTCCTTCCCCTTTTGATTCAAAGCCTTTCATGATATGTAAGACAAAGCACCCGACTGTCAAACAGGTGTTAACTTGATTTTTTTCCCTTTCAATACATCAAGGAGGCTAATTTCTTAGTTACTATGTTTAATTAATTTTTGTCAATTTTTACATTGTGTTTGCAACCAGCTTCTGTTCAGTATCACAGCTACATAAACTATTCTGATTGACTCATTATCTGAACTCAAGAATCGGCTGTACCAATCTTGGGGTTGTCATGAGAGAGACAAGGATCTTGTGTCTTGCTGTCACCACAATCTGTGCACAGTTTCTCATCTGCTTTTATCTTTCCGGGTCTTAGAAGGAACAAAAGAAAAAAGCAAATGGACTTTCATTCAAAAGCCAATGATTTGGTTTGATATTTGAAATTAATAGACAAGGCATTAAAAGCAACAGATGTCTTGTTCTAAGTGCTCCTGTGCTTTGTATGCAAATGAAAAGACACAACATGTTTTATTTCTCCACAGAGGGAAGTGTGTATTACTGACTGGTTTATAGACGGGACTACATTGTGTAGCCGATATTTGCTCCCTACACTTTGGCTGTAGTCCTAAGCATGAAGTTTAAGTCAGTAAGTCATACTGCAACATATGTAGCTGCTGTTTTATATTAAGCTCTCTTTATTTTCAAAGAAGAAACAAAGCACTATTGGCAATATCTATAATTATGCTTTCTATACATACACACATACATTTATGCCTACACACAGTGCACTTTGGATGTCATTCTGCGGATTGCTTACAGGCAGCCTTCTGGGAACTCACTGTCATGTGAATGACAAATGACTATAAATGAAAATAGATATACTTCTTTGACTTATGTAAATCAGCCCTGTCATAAAGCAAAGGACCTCTTTCTTCAGCCACACAGCATGGCTATCAGCATGGGAATCATGAGGGTTTAGGGACAGGTCTGTGCTGTCCCTAGAAAGATGCAGGAGCAGCAAGGACAACAGTCAGATACAGCAGTAGCTGGTTGTCCTAAAGCTTCCACTAAATCCTATAATAACTGTAATCACAATCACAGACAGTTGAAAAGAAAAACCTTGAAATATTAAAGACACGAATGTTGATTAAGATGAAATGTGAAGGTCCACATGAAGACAGGGATCACATCAGGAATGTTCTGTCCCATGCACCCACATGAAATCCTCACCTTGGATGCCCTCCAGTGCAGTTCCCCAAATCCCACCAGGGAAGCTGCATCAGGCAGAGGGACCTGGGGACAAACCATCCCTCCAGACCCTCTGGTGATCTTTGGGTGCAGCTTCTTCCAGCCATGGGGGTGAAGCAGAGGGAACCCATTGGGACATGAACCCACAGGTGCCAAAGCCACATGACATGAAAAGCCCATGGGAGAAGCACACTGGAGTCACCAACTTCTGCTGCCAGCAAACAGGCAGCAGCTGAGACAGTTTTGCTGGATGCTGGCAGGGTGGTTTACTTGAGTGCATGGGAAATGTAAGGGTAACGTACAGAAACAGTCACGCTGTGTTTCACTTAGTCTGTCAACACGTACACATGCATGGGAGGGAAGGAGAAGTGGGCACCAAACAAACAGGCAGTCACATCCCAGAAACCCCATCTTGCTGTGCAAACAGGGGCTGGAAACCCACAGCGGAGCTGCTGAAGACACATACCTTGAGCTGGTAGTACTTTTCTGTGCGCAGGGCCAGGATGCGCTCGATCGAATACATGTCGTCTGGTAGCTCTGTCTCTGCCAGCTCTGTACCAAAGGACTGTAACATCTGTGCAATTTCCTTCACGGTTAGTGCAAAACTCTCTATCGCCTAGTGGGAGATGATAATTGCAATCAGTTTGGGATTCAGGATATTCCTACAGCTCATTACCAGTGTGCGAAGAGCCAAGCCTGAGGTCTGCAGGGGAGCCCAACAGCTTGGTCTGAGCAAGGTGGGTGAGATGCCCACTGCAGATGGAGCTGATGGGTGCTGTGGTGCATTAGCTAGTGGCCACCAACACGTGGCTTTTAGTGCTGTTTGAATCCACAACAGGGACTTAAATAAGGATAGTGTTGTGCAGAGACACATCCTGATTTGTTTTCTGCTGCCTGTTCTTGTGTACTCTGAGATTTTTCCTACCACAAACTGAAGGTCTGCAGTAGAAGCCACCATGGGATCCATCTTGCATATTCCTCTAATTCCTCTTCTATTGTTGTTCTTCTCTAGTTAACCCACGCTGGGAACCACCTCCAGACAGTAGGATTTTGGAGATGTATTTGGCTTCTTGGTGATGAATGTTTCCAGCTTTGTAAGCCCAAATGGTGGGTTACAAGGCAATCTGGCATCATGGCCACCTCCTCCACCAAGAGGACAAGGCTGGGAGCTAAGCAGCGCGCCAGAGACAAACTGGAGACAGTGCAATGGACATGAGTGCTGCTGGTACCTCCCCAGCACATCCAAGACAGCCACTGGGAGATGTGGATGCCAAATGGCTCCTACACCACAGGGCAAGGTGGGGATCTCCTGGCCCCACTCTTTTCTCTGATCTTCTCCCCAGCTGCACAAAGGAAAGATTAGATCAGTGAGGAGCTGCTCATCTCCTGCTCAGCTGGTGGTGAACAACCACAAAAGCAGAGGACACAGCCTTGCTGAGGCTCAAACCTTTGCCCCCCGCACGACACGCACACAGCGCCAGCTCTGCCCTTGGGAATAGGGTAATAAATGTAACAGATCACATTTCTATTTTCTTTAAACAGCATGTATGTTCCATGGAAACTTCAGAAAATGTTTTATGAGCATGCTACAAGGGCATTTTGGGAGAGATTTTTCATATGGACATTTATCTACCATATGCAGCTATTTTCTAGAAACTCATCCTTTTCTTAGACTATCATTTTTTGACATTCATTTTGTCGGTTTTTGTCTCCAAGTGTGAGAGCTATGCTATTATTGCTTTAACATATCATGCAAAAAAACAAAACTAAGAGCCAAAAAATTAAAAAAAAAATCATTAATTTGGCAGTGCATCAGTGTAAACTGGCACAAAGTTAATGGCACAAGCAATAGCTTCAGCTATTCCAGCTACAATGTCTTCTGCTTTTGCCTTTATACTGAGCTCCACATCTACTGGTGTGGATGATGTGGTAGGACAAGAGGCACTAGGATGCCCGGTACATTTTTCGTTAGTGCTTTGGTTTGTTGGGAGGGTAACTGGGAATCCAACCTGCCATTAACCTGGGAGACAGAGTCCCAGTGAAAACTAAGACTGTACAGGAAGCACAGAAACACACAGCATTGCACAGCTCTGGGAATCAAACGCCTTATTCCTGGCAATATTAGAGGAAAATTCTTGCAACAAAAAAAAGAGGTGATTTTCTGAATTCTCTGCATTCAGTCAGTATGCAGAAAGCAGTCTCATTGCCTTGGTTCCCAAACACATTTGTGATATTAATGACACGAAACAACCATGATTGAAAAAAAAGGCTTATTTTGTATCTACCATTAAGGGAATTTTAATAAAGACTTAAGAAGACAGATCTTTTGGGAGAAGTTTCAAAAGGAGCATGAAGGAGTTAATCATCCAGTTCCCTTATAAACCAATCAAGTGCCTAACTCCACTTGACTCCTTTGCAAATCTGACAGAGCAAATTTAGTTGGCTTCTTGGGTCGCTTTCAGCTACCCATTGCCTTACAGAAAACCTTCCTCAATCCATCCCAAGCCCCAAGAGCACGGTACTCAGCCTCGGTACGTACAGTCCTGAAGATGACCCACTCGCTGTGGCAATACTCCAGGGTGCCACCAAACTCCGGGGTTAATTGTTGTTCATCAATGTATGTCAGCAGGTCACTAACCGAGCTCAGCATAACAACCTACAAACAAGGCAACACCGTTAGCTGGCTGATCATCACTTCTACTCAAGTCATATACAGATCAAACCTACAAATCTTTTATCTATCTGAAAGCTGGTTTGTTCTAAATATTGTTCTATTGTATGGCTTTCCTCTTACGCTTATGGCTTAACATGGCTTTTATTTGACGTATTTGACCATTTTTGTAAGCCAACCCTCATCTCACAGGTGCTTGCTTCCTTAAATGCAAAGCACAGTGAGATGCTGCACTGTCTGCCTGCAGAACAGAGTTGAAAGCAAAGGTGATGCAGGTTTTTGCCAAGGGATGACCAGTAATCTGGAAAAAATGTAAACATTTTAATACGTCATAAAGCCTTGGCCAATTTCACATAAATATAAGTTTTTGTGTAATATACGCTCATGAGTTTTTGTGTCTTGATCTGCTCTGGGATAAGTCATGAATTTTCAAAGTTGTGCAAAGGACAATCATTTTAGAGTGAAAAATGCAAAGCTTGTGAACATCGTATTACTTTCTAAAGGAAAACACTGACTGGTTTTGTGGGTTTGGAATTGCGTCAGCCTTAGATTCCATAAATGTACTTTTCTTCTCTTAATTATTCTCATTATACCCTATAATCAAGGTGACTTTAGAAATCTTGGAAACTTTGACTTGAGACTATAAACCCAGTTCAGCTGCTGTTTTAGAAACAAATACCAACGAGATGTTGGCATGGAGTTTACA
The DNA here is from genome assembly GCF_037038585.1 of Patagioenas fasciata. Classification (NCBI taxonomy): domain Eukaryota; kingdom Metazoa; phylum Chordata; class Aves; order Columbiformes; family Columbidae; genus Patagioenas; species Patagioenas fasciata. The sequence goes on from NC_092530.1 coordinate 22,477,994, forward strand.
CTGAGATGGAAACGGCAATCATGGGTGGAATCCATAGCAAAAAATTCACTAGACATGTCTTTTCAGACATCAAAAAAAATTCCCAAGCGTGGTTTTATCCTCCACAGAGGCATTCAGCCTACATGGGGGATGAGGACAGGCTGAGAACCCCACCACCCACTACCATGGACATTCTCTGCGGGGAGCAAACTGCGCACAAGGGAGCTGAGAAATGCTACAAGAGCGATTTGGTGGAGGAAGATTTGGTGGAAATAGGGAACTTTTTGCAGAGACGCTCCAGTTCATCTTCACATAGGTGCCTGCAGAGTGGGACACCATCACCCCCCAACCCAAGGCGCACTGGCAGCCTCTGGCCACACACAGGCACAATACCTCTGCATGTTCGTACCGGTAACTTGAGTAGAAAATCCTCCTGACTGAAGCGAAATCCAATGTCAGTGAAGGTGCGCTGGAAAAACCCCGTGGGACGAAGAACCATTACTAAGTGCAGGTTCCCTGGGAAAGACGCCTGCAAGGAAACAGAGACAACATGCAACCTGGGGACATGGGGGGGTCCAACAACGGCTTTCAAATGCCCTGAAAAGAGGTGAAATCACTCAGATCTCAGAGGTTTTTTTCTGATTGCCATGATAGTCTTATTTTCAAAACAGAAGGGAGACACTGTAAGTAGTTTAAAGATATGGGATGTAACTGCAGGACGATTGTCCATCCCCACTTCCCTTTGGAACAGGCAGGAGTTCAGCCATGCACCTTGGATGATCACTTATTAGAAACTTTAATACTATATGTTATGTTCTGCATTATAAATTGGGAAGTGAATTTATGACTTAGCAGGGAACAGAGGCTTGGAACATTGAGGGGAATGACAGACAGATTGGGGAAGCAAAATTGATTGCCAAACTCACTAATTATCCTATAACTGCATGTAGCATACTCTTCTTGTTCCTGGCAATTACCAAGCAACATTTAATTTGTGGTAAGAATTTGGAATTTCCTGTCTACGCTGCTGGAGCCTTTTTTCAAGCATATGGTTGGCAGGTGCGTTTTTAAATAGATCTGTGAAAAGGGTGCTTGAGAATGAAAAAGAATTTTTAAGAAAGTAGGAGTCATATCATTAAATTATGGATAAGTGCATGATGCAAAGAATTGAGGTAATTAAGACACATGATTTTCTCTGACACGCTGTCAGGCCAGGTTACATTTCTCCATATATTCCTCCTTATTTTATCCTCCTCCATTATCCTCCCAGAAAGATGATAGTAGTATCTACAGCAAGCATGAGAGTAATGTATGTGTTTAGCCATTTTGCACTGTGGGACATCTAATCTGTGCCTCCAAAACAAAGATTGCTCCCATAAACATGCATTAGTGTTGTTCAAAAAAGGCATAATTTAGAGTTGAGATCAGACATCCATGAACTGCACTGTAACATATTCGCTATGTTTTCTTGTGTAGAAAAGGTCAGGTTGTGGCTTCTATTGCCCACAACTTAACTTAGAAACAGGCAGTGAGTTTTAGGATCAAATAATCCACATAAATATATGGATCTGCTGTTATTTTAAGTAGGAGCAGAAAAAAACCAAAAGAATATGAATGAAGTGCCAAATTCATACCCTTTGGAAGCCAACAAGAGTGGTGCAAGGGACAAAGATTTGGTGTTAGAAACAACAGAAAGCCACTAAATAACGGAGACGTTTGTGCTGGCTCCAGGCCCTTGTCACTGCGCCTCTGTTACACAGCGATGGCTACAACTGCGAGAGACCCAAGGAACCAACTTCCAACCCCATCAAACCTCCAGATAGGTCAAAGGTCTAAACCTGACCATGGAGTCACCAGATCTTCACATCTCTGAGCCGGGTCTTGCCCAAGAAGGTGTCGGTGAGAGGTTGCAGGAGCTCCAGGTTCAGCTCATTGCTTCAATGCCTGTTTAATTAGCTCTACAAGGAAAATCAGCTCTCCTGCAAGACAACCACAGACAGGCCCTCCAGCAGCCCAGCTACCAGGCACAGAGAAGTCCACCTCAGAGATCCTGCTCAGCTCAGGATTTTTAACTTCAGCTTCACCATATTACTAGAAAGAAAATCATCCTCTTCCTGTTGGATATCTCTGAGGAGTTGGAGTGGTTCCTCACTTTGAGGTTGAGAAGAATCTCTGCCTGGGATGCAGAAAACCTTCGCTGAAGAAAGCACTACTAGAACTGGCACAGGCTTGTAGACATTTTGAATGAACTGAAAATTTACAGCACTAATATTTCACTGGGAAGTCTCTGGCAAGCCCAACACTCATCCTCCAGTGCATCCCAGAGAAGCTGGCTGACTCTCCCACCTCACCGTGCTGCCTCTCCGTTGGACCCAGTAAACACTGCTATTGCTATTTCCAGGCCTGTTGGCTGACCTGGCTAGTCCTTGACATTCCTCATGCTCCAGCATGTCCCACAGCACTAGGACATCCCAGGAAGAGACCTGTCAGTTTGCATTTACAGCAATGACGTGCCCGTCCCTGCAGAGCTGTGAGTCCACCACGTGTCATTCCCTCACACTCACCCTTATGTCCATGTTTGCCTCATTTTACAGTACATTCTTTTCCTAGTGGCCATTTCCCTGCAGGCAGAACAACAGTAGCATCCTCCAACAAGGTTTCAAAGATATCACCAAGAAGCCACCATGAGCTGCAAACCTCAAAGAACAGGATGGTTTTGCTCCAAGACAAACCCTGCACCCCTGGTGTTAACGGCTCAAACTGACCTGAACCAAAGCCTTGTGAGACCAAAGGTCTTCAGTGCTTTAAAGGAGCTCAAAGCATGCAATTTTACATCTTTCTGCATGGTTTTGAGTCCATTGGAGGCAAACCCAATCGTGAAGTTCCACAGAGTTTGGGGAAAGTCCCTGTTAACCGCTCAGAAACACAACAGTGTGTCTAGGTCTCTGAACTTCAGGCTCCTACCTTGACCCCCTCCTGAAAAATGCATCAGCAATATCTTTGAGAAGAAAACCAGCCAGAGATTCATCCTCCCTTCACCTTATTTCATTCTCCCACTCCATCCCCTGTCACCTTTAACCCTGTTTGGCACTTCAAGCAGAGCTGAGTCTGCTTTGCCCTTTTCTACTCCTTGAAGTCCCTGTTGACATGCACCCTCCGCGCACAGAGCAGACTCTCTGAAGGAAGGGCCTGGATCTCCAAACCGTATCACCCAATGGGGAGCTGTAGACTTTGAATGTCTTCTATGACACCTTGGACAGGAAGCCCACAGCTCCAGAAACATGGAGCAGGGATCAGGAGGCAAGCAAAGCTGCCTGCCAAAACTACACTGCGATAGCGATAAGGTGTGAAATGCCTCTCGAAGGGCAGAGGTGCCTCTGGACACCTTTGGTGTCATGAACACACGATGCCAACATGTTCCACATAACACACAAGAAGAGACCATAACCTGGCACTCAAATTCTTCTGCCACATCCACCACAGGGGCAAATTCTTCTTTGACACAACTTTATGTCCCATACACACACAACTGTGTGCTCCTCAATATGTTTCACCCCAGAGGTAGCTGGGTTTCCAATAGAGATGATTTTATTTCCACTCACTTTTGAAACTGTTTGGGGATTTTACAGCTGATCTTATACATATAAGATCAAGGTCAGCACTTAATGAGCAGCTGAAAAAACAAGAAATACAGCTTTGCAAATGATACATAATATACTTCAAGCATGGGGGGGAAAGCCAAAAATAAGCTTGCAGACAGGCACCAATCAAACCATGTCCTGTGCCCCCTTACAGATTTAAGGGAAAGGATGAAATGTTAAAAATATCTTTATATATACATATATATGTGTGTGAAAAGATCAATAATTCCTCAAGGATAATATTCATGAAGGGACTATATCTTTTTTAATCACTGCTATAATTCTAGGTCTTCCAAGGGCTGAAGTGCAGAGAAGTTACCTGCACATCGAACTCTAACGATACTGAAGATACTGTTGGAAAAAACCCTTTCCCATAATGTATTCAAGAAAGCAAAGACAAAAGGGTCCTTAATCTTGCCTTATGTTTTATCTTATTATTTATAACACTACAAAGAATCTTGTGCATGAGACAAATTTGGGTTTATGTAATAAAATACCTAAAAGAACCCTCTAAAGCCTTTGCCCTCTGCTATTTCTCTGCAGCTTATCAGGAAAGGCAGAAAACTATCGGCACAATTCCACTAAACCGTTGGCAACATTTCACTACTATTAACTGTCTCACTGACCAAAGACCATGCTCAGAACATTCATCCCTCTCTGAGGACACAAACACACATACCTTAAGGCCCTAGTTCACCAACTTGTTTAAATGCACACTCAACTGTAACCCCGTAGACAGCCCTGATATACATGAACTGGGCTAATAAAGCACAAGAAAGGGCTTGCATTGAAAGCATCACAGTTATTACCTGCTTAGAGAAGATCTCATCCTGACACATTTATTTAATTTCTCCTAATTTTAGGAATTAAATTTCCAGAGAATATTCTTCCCTGCAGTTCACTGGGACATTCATGAGGTTGGAAATCAATAAGTATAAAGAAAAAGTGGTTGGACTCGATCCGGAGGGTCTCTTCCGTCCAAAATTATTCTATTTGCCAGTAAGTTTATTTCTGAGCAATGGAGATTGAGACTAGTGGTCCTTGAACATGTGCTGAGGTGAATTACTTTCTGCTGCCCCTTAAAGGCAGAGCCATACAACAAAATGCCAGGTACTGCTAATTTGAGCTGTAACTTCCCTCAGAGCCAAAATGAAACTCCAAAGCACCCTGCTACCTTTATTTTAGCCGCCTGCATAATTAACCCCCAAAGATGCTGTTAGCGCAAATTCTACCTAGGGCTCCGTCTCTGCCGTATGATTTTTCTTAGGGTAAGAGCAATAAATAAAGCCTTTCCCACGACATTTCGGCGATGCGCTGAAACAAGCGCTGCAGGACAGCGCTGCCCAAGGCCGACAAGAACACCCCGGCTACTCCCGCACGGAAGATGCTCCTAAAAAATCCGCCCCGCCGCTACTCAATTAATATCGCTCCGGTCAATATTCCCGCTCCTTCCAAGCCCTCCCCGGTACAAAAAGGCCTCTCGCCGCCTTGGTGTGTCGTGTCCCCCCCCCGCCCCGCCGTTCTCCGCGCTGCAGCACGCCGGGCCCGGACCTTACCGCAGTCCCGCTGGCCCGGCGCCCGCCCCGCCGCGGGCCCGCCTCGGCCATCGCCCGCCGTGCCCGGGGATGGCGATGGGGAAGCGGCACTGTCCCTGCTCCCGGGGCAGGCAGGAGGCAGCTGGGCAGGCAGGAGGCAGAGCAGGCAGCCTTGCCTGCACCCGGCTCCCGGCTGGCAGCCCCGCTCTCCTTCCCAGCGCCGGGTTGGTTTTTAAGGTGGAATGCCAAAAATCAGCCTGCAGAGGCGGCCAGCTCGTTCCTTCGAGGATTGGGCTCTGGGTTTAGGGCTTTTACTCTTCCTTTTCTCCCCCACTGCGATTATTTCAAAAAGTTATTTAGGATTTCGGGGGGGAATTACAGAAAGATGTTCCTGCCAAAACCAGAGGTGTGACCCTGGCCGTAGGGCCTCGCTTCCCAAAGCGAGTAGTGACAGCCTGAGCCTGATTTGCCCATGCAATTAAGAGACCTACACAAAGAGTTAAATAAAAATGTGTACAGTCTCATACAACATTTTTCTGGATCAGATGAATAACTGCAGAGCTGCAATTGCATATACATATGCTAAAAAAATAGGACACACTGTGTATTTCAAATTCAGCTTATTTGCACTTCTTTATTCCAAAATTATACAAAGATCAGAAAGAAGATTTTTTAATTGCATCATGGGTTATGGTTTATGATTGGAAAGAAAACATGATTTAGTCTTTTGTGTTAGATGCACAAAGGCAAGTCCAGTCAAACACCTCCTGGACACGAAGTCAGTCCTTTAGGGCCAGACCCTGTTTTTAAGGCAAGATTCCCAAGTTTTGAGATGTAGTGGACATGTGTTTCCTACTTCTGATTCCTCTTTGTACAGAGCACCTCCACATTACCTACACGCACATCCCTGATACTACAGGCAAAGTCACTTGGCTACATGGACATACAGCGCATACAGGTAGAGAATAGGGTGTATGCTCAAAGGTTACGGAACAATTACACCTTCTTATTAAACACAAAATGAATGGCGCTTCTGTAGAAGTTACAAATCAGGACAGGATTTTTCCACATTTGAGACTTCCAAACTATGCAAAGCAACATCATCATCCTTAAAGGATGCTCTTAGAACTAGCATCTGCTCAAACACTGGCAGCAGAAGTAAATGTTGATGATCACTTTAAAGAATTACTTTTTAAATGTTACTGCTTCTCTAATGGTTACCATACTTTGAAATTCAGTCTATAAAATTCAGGAAAATCAGAACCCAAAATATTGACAGTGGTATCTCATGCACATTGCAAAAAGGTAACCCTTTTCCTTCTACTGGAAGCCTATCAGCAAAATGCCATCAAAGCCTACACACTTGTAATGCCAAGTGCAGCTGGACCAGAACTAAATACTAAGATAGCAAAAGGCTTAACTTTATCAGAACTAATCAGAATCAGGCAAGACCTTTCTTTCTAAGTACATACTGTTACTTTATTCTCTATCAGATGGATCAATGCCTTTAACTTCAATTATAAGCAGAAACAAAGATAATAATAATAGGTCCAGAATATTTATACTGACTTACCCACATGGCATGGTCTAGTTGGGAAAGCATTTACCAATTAGCTTCTACTTATCCATGCACCAATAAGCATGACTTCTCTACACCTGCATGCATTACTGTAATACCATGCTCTGATTTCATATGACACAAGCACTGCTGAGTTGTAAAAAGCTTACTTTTAAGATATGTTCGTAATCTAATGACGAGTAGCACATAAACATGTATAATAGATATTTAAAATACATGAATGCGTACATATACACTTAAAATATATTTTTCCACCCATGTCCACATACAAATGCTTGTGAATCCTTTTTAAACAACCCAGCACTTTCAATCACTGACAATTAGGTAAAACACGTCTCACTAATAACCAGTGTCTAGAAGGAACACAGAAGCAGCCAGATTCTCCACTCATCAAAAGCACAGAAAATAGCACAAAACACATTTGGACCACTATGAAGTACAAAACCAAGCAAATTAATCCATTAATCACCAAACAGCTCATTTATGCACTCAAATGGGGTATAGTGAAATAATTACAGGTCTGTAAAACAAAATACTACCTAGAGCAGGGGTGTCAAACTCATTTTCACTGGGGACCGTAGGAGTAGTTACATTTATACAGTCCTAGAATTCCATTCAGCCCTTTGAAGGCAACCGTGAGGCTGATATGCCCCTGGTGAAAATGAGTTTGACACCCCTGAGCTAGAGAGAAAGCACAAGCACCATTGCTCCTGGTTCCCAGTGTCTTCTGAAAGTGATACATCATGGGCACAATGATTTACATTAAAAGAAATCAACATGAAACAGGACTTACTGCTATTTTTTGGAGAGTCATTTTGACTGATGTCCATGTGTCCAATCTTCTGTCCAAGATTAGGATAAATTTGGTGTCAGGCTCATGTTGACTATGAGATAAGAAAATACCAACAACCAGATAACATTTTGAGGGAATGTGACTCTCTTCCCCCAAAAACCCCAAACACAAGAACACAGAATGCAAACCACATTTTAAATTTTCCACAGTTTCCAAAATTCCATTTGAAAATATTTCTCTGAGTGGACTACAACAAGAAATTCGGGAAGCCCACCTTACAGTTAGCCCAGGGTTAAGCATCACCTTTGAAATGGGTGTTGTGTGGGAGGTGGAGACAACAAAAAGGCTTGAGAAGGACCTTGTAGAGGTTGGAGGCAGCCGGGCTCCTGCTGAGCAGCTCTGGGATAACCAAAAACCTCCACCAGCCACTGCCCCAGGGATGCACACCCCTGTCCTCACCACTGAGCTCTTCCCTTGGACAAAGCTTGCTACCTGCTTGCCTGGGTTACGGCATCCAAGCAATGACTCCTGGCTTGGTTGCCACAAGGCAGCAGAGGTGACACCAAGGCAGGGACGGGTGACACCAGCCTGGCTGAGGGAAGGGGGAGCTGGTGTTGGAACAGGCTGTGGGAGCTTCCCCAACACCTCCCGAGCCCCTTTTGAGAGGCAGCGATTGCTCAGAGGCAATTTCCGACATGCTCTGGTTCACTTCACAAGCACAGGCTTCCTGACCTCCCTTTTGACACCCAAATCCTTTAAGTTGCTTTGAAATCCCCAGGCTTACCAAGCCGGCGAGCAGCACTGGGGATGCCCAGTCTGGCAGGTGACCTAACATGAAGGTGAGATCCTGTCTGTAATTCAAATATCACCTTCCCAGCCTAGCTGGGCACAGCTCAACCAGGCTCAACCCATGACAAAACACACTGCAGGGCAGTCTGAATTACAAACTGGAATCACGTTTGCACGCAGGTAAGGGTACACCAGCCTGTAACCAAGTCCTCTGATGCGAGAGTATTTACAGGATACTCAGGTAATATTTACAATCTTTATTTCACGGATGCTGAATGAAACAGGATAGTCATGTCTCACACCACACTATCCGGGTGTCTCAGTGATGTGGAGAGGCTCCCAGCACATGTGCTGGCTCCCGAGCTGGGTCCGGTATCTGCACTGGGCACAGCCCCATGCAAGCAGCCTGCCACAACCACGTCTTCGGTAATTCTTGTGTTTGGCAAGCGAAAACACATGGTGGATTACTCAGAAGTATCACATGGCAGACAATACTTGGCAACTTCACTACAGAAAAAAAAGACACTTGAAGCCAGTGCAGGAGCTTTCATTCAATGCAAATCTTGCTGCTCTGGCACACCTTTGACAAACATATTCAAAAGGAATTAGCAGTTGTGCTGAGAAAAACAAAAACACCACCCTTTGGTTCCTAATAACAATTGACTGAAGACATGTAGAGATGCACAGCTCCAATGCTGTCCTACTAATACATCTTATGGATCTCTAACGTCATACCCAACCTGCAAAGGTTTCAAGCAAATTTATACATCGCCATTGAGGCACACCAGAAAAGAGCAGAGAAAATGAATGCTGGATTTGACACATGGGTCATACACAGAATTTCTGCGTGTAATAAAGTCTGAGGTTATACATTGTGATCTGGATCAGGCCTGACTTTTCAGCCAAATCCTCTTAGCTAAAATAGTTTTGGCAACATGAGCCAATTCTGCAGGTTTCTGCCAGCACTGTTCACCCCACCACGAGTTAAATAACCTGGGCAGGTGGGAGCGGGGCAAAAGGATCCATTTGTTTGAGGCAAAAATAAAACCCTTCGGTTTTTCAACACACCCTAAAATTTTGAAAGGTCGGTCTCTGTCCAATGAGAAACAACTCCCCATAATATTTCCCAACGGGCTGCAATTGAAAAAAAATATATATATAGTGTTTACACAGCACTGTTGTCATATCAAAAAACCTGAAGAGAGACACTAGAATTCAGGTAATTTAGAAAAGGCAGCCAGGCTGTAGAGTATTGTCAGTTAATAAAAATACATCAAAGTATGCCATTTACTCAGGCCAAGGTTATATTCAGAGAGTAGCCTCTCAGCATGGTAATTTACTTTTATCAGTTTCCTTACAGACAGAAAGAAGAAATTTCCCTGCTGTCCAAAAGCCTTGAAATCTGCCATGGGAAATTAATTTATTCTGGGGCTAGCAGAGCAAGACTGTGACTATTTGCAACCCAGGCCTTGCAGGTTTATCAGATTTCCAGTCCTGCGATGTACCTTTTAGAATGACAATAAAAATAAATCAATGCTTTCTCACTAAGGCTGCAGCCAGCAGCAGGAAGATGGAGATAGGTAAGCAGAGCGAGGATGATTCTCTCTGGGTGCTTCTTGTCACTTTTTTGTTCTTACCTTTAATTTTGTGTGTGTTGCAGGATGCACCAGCCTAAAAATAAAGACTTGGGATGTTTTGCAGGACTTGAAATCGGATCCCTGAGTCTGCAGTTGTGAGATTTATCACAGGCCTGAGAGACTCCTTGCGGCTGGTGGGATCAGAGCAGGACCTGCTGCCTAATATTTAAATTCAGACCTATTCATAGCCAACAGCACCCCTCAGTGCTTCAATACTCCCTGTCATCAGTCATGGCTCTAAATCAGTTTGTACCTCATTTCCCAATGTAAAGGAAACATGCAGAGTTTGACTAAATACCAAAAAGCTGGATAATCAAACAAGATCATTCTTAGGGTCTCACTTCTGCCAACATCGGGATCTGTCACACTTTCCTGTGCCTCTCCTTCAAGCTCATCATCGCACGGTGCAGCTCAACCAAGCCAGCCTGAAGGCAGGCAGGCACACGCTTTGAGTTGGATGTTTGGAGTGTGGATGATGGGGACCTGCTACTTATTTTTCTGTACAGCTCTTCCATACAAGGACTTCCTGCAGTTGCTTCCTGTCTGCAGCACGGTTCCCAGGAAGCCTAAAGTAAAATCAACTTGCCCACAAGACTCATCTTCCTCCTGGCTCTATTCATGTGCTCACCTTGCAGAGCAAAGAGTAGCTTATGGCATCCATCTCCTTTATCTAACAATTATTTCCAGGAGAAAAAGGCCTCATGAAATTCAGCTTCTCAAAAAACTACGAACCAGACATCCCATGAGGTTTCCTCACACTAGTATCAGTGGGACATTATGCAGCCCTTGCTACTGATTGCCTAGGAAAGGCATAGTGTGTGTGGTTTTGATATGCCTGTACCCATCCGTAGGTATCTTATAGGGCGGTGTCAGTGCACCCACAGCTAACTCTGACACACAAGTCAAATATTTACTTGTTTTAGGGACTTCCTGGCCCAAAGTCTGAGCTCTGATCCCATGGTGTGATGACGCTGATGGGTGCGTACCCAGGGGTACCCAAGCACCCTCACCTACACGATGCTTTTCCTTGCTCCCCAACACCACAGCCTTTTCAACCCCAGAGTGTTAAAAAGCACATGTTTTTAAGACTGTCAGATATTGAGGCAGGCTGTTACAGTGCGGGGAGGAGCAGAGAAACATGATTAAAGTGTTTTTTCTAATAACATGCTGAATGTGCTTGAATCATCAGCAAGCTCACAGCTCTCATTAGTTTCTTAATTGAGTTTGACCTATTAGAGGGCCAGCAAGACAGCTCATCATGCTAATGCCAGGGTGTTTACAGTCATACAAAATAAGAAGCCCTGGAGAAACGGGGCAGAGCTGGGAAGTGCAGACACACAGACAGGGGCCACCTGAACAGCATGAAGGAGAAACCCCTTTGCCCAGCACACACCATGACACGATCCTGTCCCGGCCAGGACAGTCCTGCCTGGGCCAGCAGCCCACAAAACTTCAGAGTCCATCCAAAAAGAGGACAGAGGAACCAAAGGCTTTATGTTTTTCCTGCAGAGGTGGCTAAACATGATACTTCTTTCTCAGCAGCTGTTGATGGAAAGCTCCCATCTAGCTGCTGTCAACCTGCCCTCCGTGCAGGAAGATATTTGCCAAAGCAGATATTATTCAAGGAAATTAAGCATTCCGGGTAACTGAGTCACCAGGCTCAGCAGCAAGAAATAGGAGGGCCATTAATCTAAGTATACAGCCCTGTATGTGGCATAGGCAGACTGTCAGCTGCTTAACCCTGAGACACAGGCGGGTAATGGGAGCTGTGGTGTGCTGCTGTGCCATTGCCTCTAATGGGGACCCCAAACAGCTTGTTCCTGTAATTAATCTCTTCCTCCAGCTACATTTCTCTTTCTCCATGGTAATGACTCTCTGTTTGTACATGTCAAAATATTATTCTGCAGCAGCATGGCATATTTAAGCTGTGACACATGTCAAAGCTTAAGGAAAGCTTGCTGTTAATTAGAAACTTAATATAAATTTATGATACACACAGGCTGACAAGTCATTGGGATGATGTCCACTTTTTACTCTGCAGTTACTGGCACATTAAATACCACACCTGGACACTGTAAGGGCTTGCATCATTTGTCCTTTCCATCTTACTTGCTCTGAGAGCTGAAGATGCCTCTCACCCTCATGTGTCGCATCACCCTGAAGATCCCCTGCCTGGCCCAGGCAAGACCAACACCTCTGCCCATCACAGGCAAGAGCTAAAAGGGAGCCACATACCTTGGGACTGACGTTAGGTATGTTAAGACTTTAGATACGATCTCCTCGGGCACCTCATTGAAGCGAGCGTTGTCAGGGAGGGTGATAATCCAAGCCTTGTCTTTCCCCCGGCCACCTGGAATGAAGACACAGATGCTTCCCTGGGTGAGCTTTCCAGGAGGGCCAGCAGCAAAGCCCAGGTCCACCAGTCAGGTCAAAAAACACTGCCATCACTACAGAGGGGTTTTTACACCACCAGAGCAGCAAAACCGAGACAAATTCTGCCACTGATTTCAAGCACAACGCACACAGGTGGTAGAAACAAACATATTAGGTACCACGTATTTCCTTTATTTACCGAGTGTGCTTTGCATGGGATAGCAAAAGAAGGCAGAAATATAAGGACAAATCAGCATGCTGGTCTGAAACGTCCAGAAATAAATTTCAAAGCAAAACAACTCTTAATGCATTGAGTGTCTGAATGCAAGAATATTTTAGAGTATGGCTTGAGAAAGAAACCTAATACGCTCTTTCAAAATGCCTCAGTGTTTTATTGACAACATTTCTAGTAGCACTGGAGACTACCTGATGGATAATATCGTGTGTGGAGTATCAGTTTGCCAAATAGCACAAAAGTTTATCTGGAGTATTTAATTACCACACAGAGAGAAAGACCCTGGAGAAGTTCACCATACTCACCAGAAAGAAATGCAAACTCTTTCATCAAATCATCACTGATGTCTTTTGCACAGATGGGTGTTGCAGTTTCTGGGGAAAAACAAACAAACAAACAAACAAACAAAAGCAGTGGTCAAAAAGGAAGGAAAAATCCAAAGCAAACACATTCATCAACGTGTTAACCCAAAGGTGAGACTCGAACCAAAAGCAGCTTCCCTAAATTACATATGAAATTTTGTAACAAAGGATACATGGTTGCCCTAGAAACTCATGTTTCTAATGACTCTAACCGGGCAAATGCCATAAGTCAGCAGCAAATGTATTCTGTCAAATGTACTAAGGGAGCACTGCTGGGGAACCTGAGTGTTTTCTCCTCAACAGGGTATATCCAATGTTAATTTTTTATATTTTTGAGTTATTAATTTACCCTCCTATTTTGCAAACTCCCCCAGTGCTTCATAGTCTTGGCAATGTAATGGCCTGAGGTTTCTGCTGGGAACAGCAGTGTCCAAGGCTGCTGTACTAGGAACAAGGCTGGGTTTTTAGGCTGTTATAGTCTTTAATTTTGAGCAAATAAGCTTCTGAAATCATGTTTTCATCTAGCATGTGGCCACATGCACCGAAAAGGACATTGGTCTTGTGTTTGGTTATTAGATTTTTTTTTAAATTAAATAATGGGAGAGGCCTTTTTAATATTAAATATTTAGCACACTGACAGTTTCAGTGGAAGCACATCAGAACAATATACATCATTTTTACCTTTCCCTGGGAGAAGGGAAAAAAAACAGACTCAATAAACACAAGAGGAGTTTATACCTGGCAGACATTTTTCTGGATTATCTATAAATGGAATGATAGCTAAAAATTAAACATCCTTGTTCCTGCAAATAAATGTTTTAAAGCACATCTATACAGATTAAAGTCCTTGTGCTTTCTGATAATCAAATTTTAAACAGTGATTATTTTACAGAGTTGGTCCCAGGGAGTAATCTTTTGGCTGTTTTAAATCACACAGGCTGCATACTTCAGCACACTCCAGTGTAATCAATATTTATTCTATTGCACTTTTTCCCTAAAGCTTTCTGGTCACTTCTACTTTATCCAAGGATTTTTCAGGTCTCTAATTAACCATATGGAGCTGCAGCACAGCAGCCCAGAGGTGCATGAGGTAGGGGGGACTCTGCCTCCTGCTCTCTGCTCTTCTATGGACACATACTGGTTTTTTTCCCTCTTGGAGATAAAAATGTTATTTTTGTTTGTTAAGGATCAAGCCTCAGTCCCACTGGCATCTACAGAAACATTCTTGTTTTTAACAGGCCCCAGAATTGGTCTTGGTAAGAACGTTTGTTTTGCAAAGATATTTCAAATACTTCTCTCTCATTCAACTGCTTCACCTAACTTGAGGACAAGTGGTGGCAATAGCTTTCTTCTCTATTAGTCGATTTTTTTCCCCAGCTCAACAGTTTCACACTGATAAAAATCACATTTAATAACCTAATAAGCTCCAACACATTAAGCAGATGATATGAAACATGTGGGTCTTTGAAAACACAAGACAAAAGCCCAGCTCACCTCATCCACCCCTGCCGACCACTGTCCCCAAAGATGCAGCAAAGTTGTGCCCTGTGCTATGATTCAAGTGCTCAACAGTAAAAGCAAACACAGTTACAGGTTTACAGTAAATGCAGCTTTTGTTTCTGGTTCTGCAGTGATGTTAGAGGGATGTGCTGGTTTATTGATAGCTGGGCTGGGGGAGGGAGGGTTAACCTTTGTATGGTAAAGAAAACCAAGAAGTTTCACAAGACATTTCCTCACTGAGAAAAATCTAACAATCTTCAACTTTAAACTAAGCCGGACATAACTATGGTTGGGGAAAAAAATAGCATTTTTCCACAGATATTTTCAAACTTTGCTTTTCAGAAAATCATCTGAAAAATACTTGCTTTAACCCCACAGTCCAGTGCTTATTCTCTCACATCTCTCTAAGCTACAGTTTCCCAATTATTATCATGGAAACTGCAAAGCCACCTGATGTTGTAACCCTATGTGTGCTGGGAGGCTGCAGTAGGACCCACTGTCCCCTACCCTCTGCAAGCATGGGTGACCCTGTCCCGCACACCTGCCAGCTCAGCAAGTGCCACCAGTTGGACCTTTATCTGGGTTTGAGGTGCAAAGCACCATAGGACAAGGGTTCCCACCACGCTTGGGAACGACCTAAGAAGGGACACACTTTGGAAGTTGTGGTTTCCAGCAAGGACCTTGCTCCCCAACATTTTATTGCACGGAAGGTTTCACCCTTGACTCTGGCACATAGGTGGAAACCCAGATTCCTAAGCACCCTTATGACTGAGTTTCTCGCTTCTCAAGAGGTGATTTTTAGGCACTCAGCACCTTTGGAAATTCAGGCCCTTCCAAACAGTTCCAAGTTGAGCACCCAAAATAACTCATTCGAGGAAAAACTAGGTGGAAGTCATTTACTTCAGGCAGCGAAGGCTCAAAGAACATTTCCCTTACAAACCCTCTCCATCTCCTGTGGAGCAGAAGAATCCAACAAGTGATGGAGGAGCAAGACAGCTGCCCTTTGGTGAGGTCAAGGCCCAACAACAGACTGATTGTGGTCCCATGAGAGCTGCTGCTTGGCCAACTCATTGCTCACGCTGCATTGGCCATCAAACTCAACCTCCTGGGCAAATGTTAGGGAAAATTAAGTCCTGGAAACGAATTTGCAAGGCGTTGCTGTGCCTGTGGCACATCAGTTGGATGTTACAGTAAATTCTGTACAGAAG
This sequence comes from Patagioenas fasciata, assembly GCF_037038585.1. NCBI lineage: Eukaryota > Metazoa > Chordata > Aves > Columbiformes > Columbidae > Patagioenas > Patagioenas fasciata. The sequence continues at coordinate 22,493,625 of NC_092530.1, forward strand.
GGTGACCTCTGTCCTCAAATACTAGCTTCTGGAAAAAGAACAGTGAAAGGCAGTGGGGCACCAAAGACATCCGCCTCTCAAACAAGGCTTCAATTGATGTTCATTAGCAAAATGGGGATTTCTTATTTGAAGGACACTCGGGACAGTACAGAAAACACCCCAGGGTAGTGCCCAGCATTACGAACAGCACAGCCAGCCTGCATCTCCCTTGGCACAAGGCAGAGGAAGCCAAGGTTTCATGTAAGTCCACTCATTTCTCTTAAAAAGAGGCTTTGTGATCGTCAGCTATTATAGAACAGAGCTGCACTGTTACAAAACTGAGCTGAACCCCCTGTGTTACAGCATCTCAGAGCACTTCATGAACTACAACGCTATCATCACACAGCTGGTGTGACTTCAGGCTTTAGGGTCTTACCAAAAGCAATCAGCATCTGGACAATAAATTGTCCTAAAAGTGGAATAACATTTTTTATATAGGCTCTAAACTGGGTATTCATAAAATGCTGCCACAATTATTACATTCAGAGACTCTTCTATGGAGGAGATCGTTGCCACGACACAGTTTCAGAGGATGCCTGAAGCCAAGCAGGGAAAAGACAAAAGGGAAATACAGCGCTCTCTATATCTCCAAGAAAAACTCATCAGGGAACCCCGCTGAATCTCTCCTGTTCCCATCATTTGGTTACACAGTCCAGAACATTTTACTGGGTCCTCTCCATAGGACCATATCTCAAGGCCATTGCACAGACTGGACACATAAGAATAATGCTTATTTTTAGAGATCTTCCCATTCTAGGTGATTCAAGCACAATAGGACTTTCGCATGCAGTGGATGTCTGCAGTGACATTCAGAGAGGGGACAACTACAGTCTGAGTCCATATTCCTCACATAAAACACAAACTCCGAAGCACTTTGCTCTTTGGTAATTGTTGTTTTCTTTCCTTTTCCAAACTTTGCAGGCCCACAGCATCTGCAGACAGCAGCTGTGTAAAGCATCTGCCAAACTGATGTAATAGCGCCTTACACTTCACAACACTGACCAAATATTGTTTGCAACTATAAAATCCATTTGGGTATGGCTTTGCTGTGAATGAAAAAGAGTGGCTTTTCATGTGAGGGTTTTTGCTATCGTCTAGGAAACCAAACTGAAGTAAATCAAACAAAAATTGTAAAGGATCACATTTCTCCATGATCTGCTTGTTCTCAGCTGTTTGTCCATTTGGACATCCACACTCAATGAAGCAGCATTTATTTGGTGTCAAGGGAGCCTGCAAATCAGTATGTTTGTAACTTATTTCCATTTCCATTGGTAACCTTCTGGGCTAACCAGGGTTACCAGCCAGCGTCTGTCTCAGTTTGTTCCACCACAGGAAGGTCTACCTGTCCCCCAAAGTTCCTTTGAGGCTAATGACCCCCGTAAGGCAGACCTACACAAACCAGCAGCATCTGCAGGAAGGTGCAATGCTCAGGGAGTTCCAATGAGTGGGGCTTCCCCTGGCTGCCGGGGACACCCCTGTCCACAGCCAGCGTCAGTGTGAGCCTCCCAGGACAGCCCACGGAGCACAGCTAAGCTGGGCATGAGGATTAAGCCATCTTCATCTTAGCTGCTTTGTGCAGGACTGAGAACAGAAACCCCCTAGAGCTGAGTGCCGCCACCCTTAGCCCCGTGCAATGCAGAGAGCGGCGCTTTCAGCTTCTCCAGCTGAAGTTGCTCCACTTTGCAAAATTAAATATTCATTGGGGCAAATAATAGAAACACAGTCCTGTAGCTGAGGAGAAAGACCAATGCACCACCCTGCAATCTGTCCCCCCTGCTCCAACCCGTTGCTATACCCCAGTTCCATAGCCATAAAGAAGCACTCAAAAGGAATGACCTTGCAGCCCATTGCTCAGGGCACTCACTTGGGATAAGTGGAACAGTTTCATTTGACATTTAATTATCTGCAAAAGTCAAAGAGCTCCTCCAGGAAGAATGACAGAAAACCATCCTGTGGTGGGGGCCACAGCTTGCTGCAGGAAACCCAGGTCTCCATCGCCCCAGTGCATGTCCGAGCCAGTGAGCAGCTGAGCCTCACCCTGCTTTCACTCTGAGCAATTTCAAAAGGCTTTGGATTCAATCCAGCACACAACAAGAAACAGCGCCATTCTCCCCATCAGCACACCATGTCCAGACAGCAAGACTGAGGACTCATTAGAGAAAAAAAAGCTATTTTATACTGTCTACAAACTGCCCTGCTCTGAACAACACACTTGCATGAGGTCTACTACACAAAGCCTGTCCAACAGCATGGTGCCAAGTGACCAAGTGGCTGTCCATGGCTGCAGGGAAGGAGCAGGGAGGGAGCACACAGGCAGCTGCCAGTACTGCCCAGACACCAAAGCTTCCCAGGGATCGCGTCCCACCTGTGTAGTCTCCAAGTGGTGGCTTCCTTGGCAAGCTTATACCTGGAGTAGGATCCTGATTTCCATATCACCAGATCCACCCTCTCACTTTTCCATCCTGCTCCATACCTGTCCGAGAACAGGATACAGCAGCGCGTACACACAGAGCACATGTTTACACAGTGCTCATGTGAACCGGAGCCAGGAGGGGCTGGCAGCTGCCCAGGAGGCATGATGCTGATGGAGATACCGTGCTGAGCTGCACGTTCATCAGAGAACACATAGTAGAGAATAGGACATTGTGTTTCTCAACAAGGCCTGCTGTATTCACCAAAAGCTTATTTACAGGACCTGGTCTGAGCAGAGAACTGACAGCCAAGGTCCTGAGGCTGCTTCCTGGCTTTGAGACTGAACTTTTTGGTAGCCGAGAGCAAATCATGTGGGAGACGGCTTCAGTCCCTCATGCGCAAATGAGAACAGGCACAAGTGCCAGCAGGATACCAGGTTAGCAAAGAGACACAAGCATGTCTGATGACAAGAGCAGAAAAGAACCCAGGAGCCTCCATCCATCAGGCCAATATAGGTGTTCACATCTGTACAGGTTGCGCAAGAGCTGGCACCAAAGGGTGGGTGTTGAAAACCCCATTGTGCTGACTGTTGGATGGTGTTGGACTAACTTGGACAGCTGGGTAAGAAAAGGTCTCCACAGCCACGGGACTGGTTTCTGGATGCACCAAAGAACTGAAGGTCTCAGGATCAGTCATGAAGTCCATGAGCCAGGACTCAGTGGCTTCCTCCTGGAGGGTCTGAGGATCATCTTTCCTACAAGTGAGTTCGCAGCAAGCGGGCTCACAGGGATTTGCAGGTGCCACACCAGGGACTTCTAAAAATTCACAGGGCAGAAAAGCAGAGAGACCTGCTAATAAGAGACATTTCTACTCAGTTCCACCAAAGTCATCCAGAACTGTATAGCACATCCTTATGCTGCAATCACAGCTTTGTAGCCCAGCTAACAACCTGGCCACAGATATAGATCTGTGGGGACCTTTTCCCCAAGTGATGAATACCCAGCAGTAAAGCATAGCCTGTATCAAACACATTTCCTTTTTTCCACACCTCCAGAAGTTCAGCTGTTGAAGAAACTTAAGAGACTTGATTGTGCAAAGTGCAAATACTGCCATGGTCCTCTTCTGCATTTGCAAGTGATCTCAGATATGTTGCAGAAGCTATATATGTAATCACCATTCATTTCTAAAAGGAATTCTGAGCTGCAGAGGACCTCGTGTGCATCAAAACCACATTCAGCTGCTCATGCATCCTGCTCTGACACACACATACTCTTATGGAAATAGTTCCAGTGCAGTTGCCAGGGGTACCTGTTGTAAAGATGAGGTCCTGTTGCTGTCCAGGGGAGCCAGGTGGAGCATATTCACCTTTAACCATCTCAACATAAGAACACGAATTTCTGTTGCTGCACTAAAACCTGGCACATTCAACAGTTTGTAACTCCAGGTGGTGCAGCCATTCCCCGTGCCAAGCAAGCCACACAAAAGACTCATTAAAATATTTATGGCAGCAAGTTTCAATGCCCTCGATGGCTGTAAACTCCTTTGTCCCTCCTGGCTGTGGGGACAGCTCACACGCTGCCACAGCCCTGGGCTCTGCCTGCAGGCACCCACTTCCTAACTATAGCCCCTTGAAACCAGGCTTTCATTTGGAGGGAAAGCCTAGCAATTAGATTCAGTTTTTAAATGCTTATTTTTCTGGAAGATGAGATGTATTGATCCCGAGGAAGATGATGGGGCTCCTCAGTCAGTTCTGTCAATAGCCTGATGGCAAACCTCCACCTGATGTGCACAGATCTCTTGGTAAATCCTCGACTTTGCAGAGGAACTTGCAAAATCTGCTTCTACAGGGTGGCTGAGCTGCCATCTCATACATCTCCTGGGAAGAACATCAGTACAATACAGGGGACAACGGATGGTAGAGCCACGGGAAGAGCTGCACCCAGGAACACAGTAGGAGCTGTGGACAGACAGGGTGTACTTAGAGGGAACTGGTGGTTCAGGTGCTGGCAGCACACCCTGGTCCCCAGGCTACAGGAGGCAGTGGGGCCATCTCAGGAGCTACCGTTCCAAGGGGATGTGAGCATGTCCCAGCAAAAACCATGATTTAAACTTCACTGGGAGCATCATCTCCTGTCACAGATGAGAAACTGAGACAGCCACATCAGGCAGGAACACATCAAAAAGACAGAGTCTTCAAAAAGGCCATGGAAAGCCCAGGAGGGTTCGTCCATCACCAGGTATGACAGGTTGGTTGCCACACCAGGTTCAATGACTGCTTGGATTATCCTTTGTCAGACTAGGGAGGATATTTTAAGGAAAGGCTCACTGTATTTGCAAGATCTTTCTTTTGCTTCTCCCCAAGCACTCTCTCCGGCACAGTGTGGGAGGCAGGATATGGCACCAGATGGTCCTCTCTTCTGACCCACTGGCTGTTCTTCTCTGCTAAGACCTTCTAAAGCTCAACTGCAGCGGATGCTTCAGTGCAGACACACATCCCCACCACCCAAACCTGGGAGTGTGCTTGGCTAAGAAGCCACACAACAATAACCAAAGGGAAAAAGAAAAGTGAAGCTTCTGAAAAAACTTGAATGACCTTTTCAAAAGGCTTAGATTTATGTACACTGAGGATAATGGTAAATATGCAAAGAAAATGCTGCAGAATCAAAAAAAATATAAGAAGGAGGGAGGAAATGTTAACTCAGTGCAGTCCAGGCTTGTGGACCATCATCCAGGCAGCGTGCCCATCCCACGGAGGAATGTCCTCACGGGACCAGCTGAATCATCACCTTACAATAGGAGCTGATCAGTGTCCCAAGAGGGATCAGATGGCACCGTGTCCAGGCGTGCGCAGAGCGACCCTGGATCAGGCCCCATGGCCAAGCCTGTGAGTCCCAGGGCAGAAGCCTCCCGTTCCCCTCCAGCGACCACCGGCAGAGAAACACCGGCTGCAAGAGAGCAGGAGCACCCAGGGCACCAGCACAGCACAGCTGCGCTCTGCCACTGACACACAAAACCAGCAAAACCTCATTCCTGCTGACCACGGGCCACCGCTGCCAGGAGGACGAGATTCAGCCAGCGAAGGATCCCAGACAAGGTACAGCCAGCAAAGGATCCCGCATTCACAGCAATATCATCCTCCGATACAATTTTGGGAGCTGGAGTGAGCAGAAGGGTCCCCAGGAGCCGGTGCTGACCATGCTGCAAGCGAGGAGGATGCTCAAGGGAGGCTGAAAGGTCCAGGGTGTCTCTGCGTGCTGGGGACCATGGAGTTTGGGGTGGGAAGTGGGGGGAAATCTCTTCCAATTTAGATTTAACAGCTGGCAAACTGGAAGCTTCACTTAGAAATGGTGAAAAAAAAAGTAAACTAAATGACAGCAAGGCATACATGTTATCTCCTGTTATTGCTGTTGCTAATCTGCTAATGCGAGAGAACAAAATACTGGTTGCTCTGATGTGCTCACATCCAATCAGAAAAACTGTCTTCTCGTATCACCATGAACTAAGCAAAAATGAGGAAAGAGAAAAGCCAGCTCAACTGTACATGAATTTACATCTATTGCAAGAAATGTAATAAAAGTTTCTCAACACCCACCCTTGCGCATTCTAACTCAGTGTGGGAGTTGAGAAAATCTAGTTTCTTTAATTTCTTATATTTAGGAGCATCAATGTACTTTTAAACTTCTCCTATTTCAAAATTTAGCTACTCCTCCCTTATAAGACATTCAGGAAAGAGTTCACAGGTGTTTTGCACACCAGCACCCGGGCACGTTTACCAGCTGTGCGGGGGAAGGCATGTTTAGCACCTGCCACCAGTACACACCTTCCTGGCCACCACCATCAGCCTCCAAACCAGAGCCCAATCAACACAAAAGACTTCCAAAGCCTGATAAAAACATACATACACCACTAACTTTCCCATCATCCTTTAATACCATGCAAGCACTGCTTTTTCCAAGCCAAATTTCAGCTTTGTGCACAAATTAATTCCTGGGAGATGTCACAGCAGTACATTCTTGGGCCCCATTACCTGCCTCAGAACCTGGAACCAAGTTCACTAAAGTCACTGGAACAACTTGTTTGCTTTCACAGCCCATACAGCCAAGAAACTAAACTGTGCAGCCAGGTTGCCATGATGGTATCACCTGGAAACTCTGCTGCAAAGCGAGGGAAACTAAAACCAATTTTTTCCTGAAGAGAAAATGGAAATGCTCAATTCTGGAACTCCCTTGTTGAGCAAACACACTACTCCAAACCCAGCAAACTGCTTTCTTGCGGCAGGAGAAGGTCAGTGGCATGAAAAGCGAGGGGCTGGAAGGATATCACTGGTGTTCACTGTCTGTCTCATACCACCCAGCCCTTGGACAGACACCCCCGGAGCAGCAGGAGGGTAACTGCACCATGCAGCAGCTCAGCCAGTGTGGGTTCTGAAGAATAACTCTGCCTCGGGAGCTGCCGGCAGCCAGAGCTCCTGACTCAGCCCCACTGCAAACCCACATCTGGCACTGCCCAGGAGGTAAAGGGATTCAGAAAACAAGGCAGCCCCACCCAGCCACTTCCACCACAGCTCCTCATGCTCCTGCTCCTCTGCCCCCAATTTTGCTATGGCCTTCAGCTTCGCCGTATTAGGGATGCTGGCAGATGGGCTGATCGAGGCTTTGGCAGTAGAGCAAGCTGAGGGGCATGAAACCTGAGCTGTGCTCGTCACACGTGCCGAAAGGACCACCATCACAGCGACATGTGTCAGTGAGCACAAAGTTGCCCGTTTGCAGCAGGAGGCTGAGGGCACTCACTTGGTTTGTGACTCTGGGATTTACTTGCAAGTCTTGCCTGGCAAAACTGACTTTAACAAAAGGCTCCTACCACAAACACGACCAGCGGCGGTAGCTGAGCCATGAACTGCCCGTCTCCAGGCACATGGGGGAAGCTCCATGTCCCCAAGCATCCTCCAGTTCGGTGGCAAAGACGGCGCTTTGGAAGACTCTTTCTTTTGCCCATCCTATTTTACACTTCAGCTGCTTCCCTCCCACACAGCCCTGCTGTCACTTCGCTTTTGTCCTGGTAAATGAATGATAAACCACTAAACTGTAGTTGTAGCAAATGTGATGTAGGGAGAGGAAGCACATCCCACATACTACTGACTGCTCCCAGACTACTACTCCTCCATGGTCCACCCAAAGGGGTCTGGACTGATGGCACTGCAGAATTTTTGGAGGCTGCTGGTCCTGTACTCTCGCAGCTCTCCAAGGGAATCCAAGCCATTTTAGAGATGAAAACAGCTGTAAAAGGATTGGGATTTATATTGGCTAATATATCACAGATACAGGGAAAATATATAGGCTAATATACAGCCTAATAGCTCACAGATACAGGGAAAACATCACCTTATACTAGAAATGACCAGAAAGTTTCCAGTACTGACGCATGAAGCAAAATGGCTAAAACATGGACCCGGATCAGACTGAATGCTCAGAAATCAGGGATAAAGAAAAAAACCTCTGATTTATTTTTAATCTCATTATTTGGGGAACCTTACTCAACTTTGTATCTTTTTCAGTATCTTCTTTTAATAACCTATGTAGATGCCAAATCATGCGTCCAGATCCTGCAGCTACAACCACACAAGCGTGCCTTTGTGGAGATATTTTGATTTCATATGACCATTATACAAAGGTCATCTGCCAGGAGCTGGTTAGAAGACAGTGCTCATGCTCACGAGAAACCTGCTGCCCCCTTTCACCCAGTTTCTGTTACACTGTTCATAGAAAACATTCACCATCTGCATCCCCATCCCTGTGTCACCCAACTCCTGTTCAAGCAGTGTGGGTGTTTCATCACAGACACCAGTGCAAGAAGGATCAGACTTATTTTAATCACATCCATTCAAATAGCATCTTCCACTAACTGACCGTGATCACCTCTGCCTACATTTTCCTACCATGTTTGCAGAGCACAGCCAAACAAACAGGTTAGCACAGGTATGGCAGGTAGGACAGCCCACAGCAGAGGAGAAGGTCCTGTGGTGGGCACCATCCCTGAAGAGCACATACACATGCATCCCTTGAGGGGCAGGTGGCACATCGGTGAAGACCTCACCTGTGACTTACCCCCGATAAATTCCTCCCACACCCTAAACTGGTGCTTTGCAAAGAGGTCAAGGAAACTGGAACTACACTTAGAAGCTTTTTTGGGCTCAGTGTGTCTTTTTTGTGCCTGGCACGGCTCCAAGCACACTGCCAGCTGTGAACAAATAAGGAATGATCAGTGCCTTTGCCTCCAACAAGGTATGCATCCTCCAGCGAGGACAGAGTCACTGAGGATGCCACTACTTTTCCTGGATTATGAAAGACTTCTCTGCAGAAAAAAAACCCTCTTCTCCCCACAAGAAAACAAAATAACATAAAAGTCAGGGCTCCACATAGTTTTATGAGCAAATCATTGTCCATCAAAGAAAACACAGTTGAAGCACAAGAACAGTTTACGGCCTGAGGGTAAGGGATCAGATTGCATTGGCTTCTCGCATTAAGGGCGTGCAGCCACGGAACCACAGCAACATCATTACAACTCTGTGCGGTCCCCTATGCAGCCTGGGATTAAGCGATGTTTGAAGACCAAGAAATAAGGGAGGGAAGAAGGGCTGTCTAATGGGGACAGGTTTTACACACAGGTACTGCTTTTCTACTTCAGAAACTGGGAAAGGGCACATCATAGTCATCAGGCTAAGATGCAACTTCCCAGGGAGGACTTCTTTAGTTTTGCTCATGGCCAATCTGAGAAGGGGACTAGCACTGGCACACAACCTGCTCACCAAAAACAACCTCCTTTCTTCAAAATGTGTTTTGAGCAACGAATTCCAATAATAAAAAGGCCATGTCAGCAACACAATGTAAAATGACTTCTCCTTATAAAACGAGCCAGTTCTTCACTGTTCATGCAATCCATCAAAATAAATAACATCCAAAGTCCACAAAACCCTCCTGCAACGAGCCCTCCCAGAGGCTTTCGAGGCAGACGGACACATCTGCCCACCTTCCCTTGGCATCCCGACCCCGCCGCCACCACTCCAACCCCAGTGCCGGCCACCCGCGCTCCCGGCCGGGCTGGAGGAGCGGAGCCGGCAGCCCGGCTCCTTCCACAGAGGGCGAAGGGAGAGGGATGTCCAGGGAAAACCCTTCCCCACCCTCGCCCGACCGGCGGGTCTCCCCGCACCCGCTACCCCGGACACCTGTGACACCCACAGCTACCCCTCGGTGTCCGGCAGCCCCCGCGGGACTCACCGGCGGCGGCGGCCTCCAGCAGCGCGGCGGCCCGCAGCAGGCGGTAGTAGCTCTCCATCTCCCCGGCCGAGGTGCCCCCCGGAGGGGGACCGGCCGGGGCCGGGGCCAGGGCCATGCCCCGCGGCAGCGCTCCGCCGCCGGCAGCGCTCCACCGCCCCGCGGCCGCCGAGGCGGGGCCGGGGAAGCGCCCACCGCCTCCTCCGCCCGCCCCGCACCCGCCCCCGCCCGCCCCGGCGGCCGCCCCGCTGACACCGCCGCCTCCCGCCCCGAGCGCCTCGGCGGTTTTGCCTTCTTTTCCTTTCCCCCCCTTTTTTCTCTCTTTTTCCCTTCCCTCCCCTCTTCCCCGTTCACAGAATCACACCTCCCCTTTTCCCCTATGTCTCTCGTTTTCTTCTCTTTTTCCCTATTTTCCTCTTTTTCTTTTGTGTCATTTTTTTCCCCGTTCTTTTCACCCTTTGTTTCCTTTTTTTAAATTATTATTATTTTAATTTTCTGTTTCCACCCCCCCGCACACCCCTCTACAGCCAGAGCCGCTCCCCACCTGAGTGCCCATAGGACATCTCTTAAGAAAAAAACAACCTACCAACCAACAACAAAAAACAATCAAACAAACAACCATGCACAAACAACAACAACAACAAATTTTCATCCTCTGCAAGCATCGTCCTAGCAAATTCCTTGAACAGTGTATGGGAACTACATGTAGCCATGCTATAGCCAAAGCTGGACAGAGCTCCAAGCACACTGCTGGCCTGACCCATCAGCCTCAGTTTCCTCGATGCTGAGATTCAGACTGTGCCAGCTTATTCTCAACAGGAGCCTGAGCTGCCCAGGAAGGCAGCACAGAGAAGTGGATGTTCCTGTTTTTCCAAAACAACCTTTTAATTATGTTCCTTACAATAATAGCAGCCTTTTTCCAACACTTCAGCAGTCAGGGCTATTAATTTAGGATCCAAGGTCTAATGATGGTAGTATGAAAAACTCTGTGTTTTGGCAGACCTCATCCCTTCTTACACTGATATGGAATTTTTTAAAGAAAAATCACCCCTTCAGTCAGTGCCTCTTGTTCGTAACACAGCGGATTCTCACTGACTTAACAGTTTGAATACACAATTTTCTGTTTGGTAATAAAGCACATCTGGTGCGACTGGGAGAGTTACTCGTCAAAAAACCCAGCTCAGGTGCACAGCAGTAAAATGTGGTAATAAAATAGCCATATGCAAGTCTACATGTATGGAAAGACAGCCACGTCACTTTCCTTCTGCGTTCTTTTCACAGGAATGCTATTTTCCCTAAATTGTAACATTTCAGGGAGAAATTAGGCCCCATTTTGTTCTACTGCTGCTGTAACCGGGACTCATCACCATTGAGTGACACACACCCATGGTAACACTGGCTTCTGGAAAAATGAAGGTAACCAGTAGAAAACACAGCTACAATATCCCTCAGGTTTGGCAATCAACCCATTTCGTGCTCTCTGAGGGGAACACAAAATGCTTAAGACTGGATCTGGATCAGGTCTTTGCAGCCAAGCACACCCCACCTGAGCCCCGGGTGGTCCAGGCTGGACCACGGCAGCGGATGCGGCAGGAATCCTGCACATCCCACGGCTGCGCCTCCTCCAGCCAATCCAGCTGGCACTGGACAACATCAGCCAGCTCTCACACAGAAAAGCTGTGCTTGCTTGGACTGCAGGACAACCAGTCACAGCTTTTCCTTACTGTTTTTCCTTTACAAGCCTGGATGGCCGCGGAGATTCTTGTTTTGAAAAGCTGGCTGCTTACAGCCCCTCCTTTAAGGTATTTCACGATAAATGCCCAGGCGTTCCAGCAACGCATTCAGCAGAGGCACCGTCCAGCTGCTCGTATTTTACACTGACAGAAGCTACTCGGCATGTTTGTCTCCTCCAGAGACGAGCGTTACTCTCTGCCTGCCCAAGGAATGATAAGCTGAGACAGAGGGAACAAGGAGATGGATAAAAAGGAAACAATGACAGCCAGAAACACTGGTAGTTCTTTTTCAGGCATTTCCCATCCAGGCCCATAATAACATTCAGCGCTCTGAGAGTGGCACATGTGTGAGGAGGGAAAGGGCCCCTCAGAGAACTGAGGGACACCTTGTCAGAACCTAAAGCATCTCTGTTTGCAGAGTTTTATTTCATGTGAGTGCAATTCCTTATCCTTAACTCTTAGGGAATATTCCTAGTAATTTCATTAATTCCAGACCAAAAAAACAAACCAAACCAAAACAAACAACAAAACAGCAAAATCAAACAATCAAAATCAAAACAACCCCCCAAAAAAACAAACCAAAATGAAAAGCTAAACCTCAAACAAAATTAAAAATGCTGCCTTTTTTTTTTTTTTCCAGATAAATGCTAGAAGATTTTGTTGGGACTGGTGCCATGATTTGGATTTTAGAAATCACCCTTCAAAAATACCTGCTTAATCTAACAAGAATGCTCCATTTTAGGCAATCACAGACATCAGTGTCCTCCCAGTGCTGCAATCACCTCTTGAGACTGACCTGAATAATTATATCAGCTATTTCTCCCTAGCATAACTTTTTATGATAATTTGGAGAAAACACAGGTTTCATTTCTGCAGCTTCCAAAAGCTGCTGCTTTCATACTTCATTGTAGGACTGTGCAGAAAGCAAAGGCCGAGCAGCAAGTCCGGCTGCGGCCGCTCCGGTCCCACCACATCGCTGGAGATATCGCTCAGCTAGAGGCTTCTGGAAGTGTCTTGATAAACACACATCAGTCACCATCAGCTCAGTCCGTCCTGTCTCCTAGTGTCTTGTTCAGAAACACCCTTCTTCTGACAGTTGCTGGGGAAAAGAGTTTCTGATTAAATAGGGAAATTTAACTTGCCACCCTCCATGCAGCCATGTATCCCAGCTCTCACACACAGTCCTGTGGGTGCCAGATAATTTCTCTGAGATACAGCCCCGATTTCACCACTTCAGGGCTTGATTGTTGCAATGATTTACCCTTGCTTGCCTAAACCCTGTTTTTCCTTCTACACCACCTGGAAACCTGCTGCAAACACCTTTGCGCCGCTCCATCACATTATCCCCATCAGCTTTTACAGGCCATTCCTCCACTGCTCCTCCTCACCTGCACATCTTCTGCAAGCCCCCTGCTTCACCCCGAGCCCCAGCTGCGATGGGGAGCAGCCACTTGGTCTTTCATGCCCAAACTCCAATGGGTAAAACAGGGCAGAAGGACTTTCTGTTGTTGTTTTGTTATGGTAGTGCTGGGAACTGGAAGAACAGAGCTGGTGAAATGCAGTTTGGAGTCAAGCTGCTGTTGAAGGGAATTGCTCACCTCTGGAACAAGCATAGTGACATCAAAGTACCTGCGGGAGAGTAATTAAGCCCTGTTTGGTTTTCATAAATGGGGATTTTATGAGGATTTTGTTTGCATGAGGCAGCATCACCCCCGATCTGGGGGTACCGTCCAGTGCGGGCTCTTTCCAGGCTGGTCTGGGAGCCGGTTAGGTCTGCACTGATTTATCAGGATTTTATGCCACCTATTATTTCAACGTGAAAAAGAGAAAGGACTCCACTCTGCTTTCACTTGTTCCCTGTGCCAGTCAGACTTGCCTTATTTATTGTTACAGCCCCGGGTTTTGGAAGGGAACAGGCACAGAGGTGCACACACCCCCTTCCACCAGCCTGCAGCACAGTTTCCAGCTTAGCAGGTTATCCCCAGACGTGTGAAGATTCCAGCAGCAAAGCCCAAGCCCAGCAGCAAGGACTCATCTCTTTCTGCTGCAGGGGCACAGGGAGGGCCGTGGACACTGCGGACCCCCCGAGTGCCAAGAGCCCTCACGCCAGCAGCCTGACCTTGACAAAAATTGCTGTCCTTGTCACCTTATAAAGTGAGGTTGCTTCTTCTTTCTAACATGAAGGGCTACATGAGCATTTTAAATGCTAATTTGGTGCTTTCTGAAATACCTCATGACCTGTGGCTGTCTCCCATCACTTACATTACTACTTTTGTTCCGTCAGCCTGGGTAGCCAGCTCAGAGTAAAACCCTTTCCAGCTCTTCAGATCATTTTCACTGTCACTCACTCAGGCTATTAAGATTCTCAATGCGTGTATCTGGTTTCCAGTAGTACAAGCTGCTTCTTAAAGGTTATAGTTTGTTTTAAATAGCACAGCCATCTGTCCTCCAGTGGCTCATGGGAGCTGAAGAAATCGAAGCAGCCAAAACAGAATCTTTCAAACTGTCAGTTTTTCATTACAAACATTTCAGTTTGACTTGGATCCATGTCCTAAAAAAAAAAAAAAGCCTCTGTATTTTTCTGGTGTATTATACAAACACTGTGAGTGGTGCTTTAACAGTTCCATTGAGCTGTAGGAATTTCATCAATGTAAATGTCTGGCCTGCACTTCACCAGCTCCAGGCACTTCACAAACCACAGAATAATCCTCGTTTGTGCACATCTAGTCTTTGAACAAAAAAATACTTATTTATTACAGGGAGCCACGACACTCGAACCAGTGCACAGCATTAAGAAAAAGACTCTATGCACACACGCAAGTCAGGCACATGGACGTGCATTTTTTACCCAATTCCTAATGTCAGCTAAAGCTCTGAGTTCAACACTTCTACAAAGTTAAATCGACTTATTCACTTAATTCACAGGACTTAATTTCTTAATTTGACAGATTATTTTTCAGGGAAATTAGAGCACATAGGCCAGCTACGGGCAGCAGCTGTTACTAGAATTGCTAATACCTCGCTGGAAAAGTAAAAACATATAAGAAGCAAACAGTGTTTCCTTGGGCAAATGCTGCTCCACATCATAGAACTGAGTGAGGCCTTGCTGGCATCACCCACCCCCCAGTGGAAATGCTGATGGTTCCCCTTGTACTGCCTTGTAAAAGGCCACGTTATGAACTGTTGCCTAGGAGCATCCAAGGAGACAAGACAAACAATTGTATATTAATCAGAACAACATACCAAAGTTTATTGATTACTTCAAACAAAAGTTTCTGTAATGAAAAAAGAGCAAGTTGCATTCATAAAAGGTAACATTCACATTCGATTTCCTTTATATAAAGCAACATAAATGTATAAAATTGCATTTAAGTGAAAAAAATGTAAGGTTGCAGTCAATTTTTTTTTTTCCAGAAGCTGAAAATGTATCTTCTCATTGCCTGCATATAATTTACACCTTCTATATATTACATGGTTTTTTAAAAAAATCCATAGCTGGGAAACTGAATAAACGGTGCAGTATTAGGTAAGTTTTTCAACTGCATGTATACAAATTCAATTTTAAGCTTTTATGCAACTCCAAGTCATTTATAATATCCTCATAACACTTAGGATTAGTTTTTGAAAAGTAGATATGACTACACCAAGTTCCTCCATTATCACATACCAGTTTTAGAGGGAGTCTTAATTACTTATCTTCCAGTGTCACTAGCCAGTGACTAAACTTCAATGAATTATTACAAAAAAAAAAACCAGCCTTTTTTTTCCTTCAAGTTTTTCCACCAGTAAGCCTGTACTGACCTTTTAGCTCGCTGACGAGCACTGTAACACTGTGTATTATGAACAATAACCACACCATCCCTGTTGGATTACTGCCTCTTCAGCATCCTGCCGCCTTATACCTTACAGTTACTATCGCCACTTTTTCTTCCCTTCTGTAACCCGAAAAGGGGTCTCCTATTACCTCTGACTTCACAAGTCATCCACAGCAACAGAAATTTCACTTCTGCCATTGCTGAATAACAAGAATCAGCCGTTCTGCTGGTCCAGGGCAGCCCTGGCTGTCCCGGCATCCCCAGCACTACATCAGTGCATTAGCTGAAGATCCAAGCCCAAGAAAACCCCCATTTTCCCCAAACCGCTGCTACTAAAACTACAAAAAGACATTTCAGGTAAATTCCAACCAGCCTGTGAGCACACACGTCTTGGATTTGAATGTCCAGCTATTGCAATAGCTTGCTCCATCCTGAGACAGGACACTTGGAAATGGGAAGAGAAAGATTTGGCTCTTAAGACGGCTTCATCTTAAAACGGGCTGCAGAGATTAGCCCGTTTGAGAGGCTTTCTTCAGACAGTTCACACATACATGGCAAGCTTCACTCTGTTCCCACGAATGTCACCAGCCAAACCTCCAGCTGAATTTCATGGGAGCAGATTTTGACCCTAGGAGGAGAGTATGATACAAAGCAATCCGAGAAGCAAAGTGTCAGGCTTGGGGCCATTTGGGCTTGGAATGGTTTTGAATCACAGGAATTAGGCATTTCAATGTCCAGATTTTAAAGGTTATGTAAACACAAGTCAGCAACTGTATATTTAAGGAGAAAGGTTAGATTTGGCATGTAGAGTGTATCTTCATTGTATTCATCGCATACTTGATCTGTAGGCACCACATTTTAGCGTGAAAAGTTGAGAAGGTCTGCAAGTTGAATTCTAAGTTTGTGAAATGAGCTAGGAAAAGGAAAAAAAAAAGGAGAGAAAAAAAAGAAAAATAAGCTTTGCCTATGGGACACATGCTGGAAGTGCAGCTCCTTACTTGCATGCAGCAAAGAGTCGAGCCGCAGTTGCTAACGTGGTGCTAACAAACCCCACTCGTGGGGAGGCCAGTGCAGCGTGTATAATACAGTGGTCCTGTCCGTGTGTCCCCTCCCGTGCTGGGTGATATAAGAGCAGCCACCGACCACAGGGACTGCACTCACCCCTTTCCCACTCAGGTAAGGCCCATTGCAACGTCCTTATGATGCACAGCAGAAATCACCTGCAGCTGATCTACATCCTGCTTCCAACCAAGAGTCGAAGATGGACCTCAGGGGTGGCAGCCAGAGAACAACACTCTATTCTTCCAAAAATTGTCTGCAGTTGAGCGAAATTTGATGAAATGAACGTTCCATCTAGTCCCAACTGGTTGTTTCTTTGCATGTAAGTGACGCGAAGCCTGAGCAAGTGGGATCCAAACCCAGCCGCAGCATTGAACTCGTTACTCTGGAGAGACTCGAACGCTTCTCACAGTAGCTCCTCTGCATCGCTCTGCAGAGTGCCGGGGGCAGTCAGCACCAGGGGGACCTTCACACCAAACGGTGGTGGCATAGGGCACTCAGTCACTGCTTATGATTTAAAACTACAAAAAAAAGCTGCTTTTTCCACATATGAAGTATCAGAGAAAAAGAAAAGTCAGGCCAAAGTCACCTCTGCTGTGCACAACCTAAAGAGAAAAGTTCCCATGATCATAGTACAGGTAGATTTAAAAAGAACATGCCAATTTAAAAAACCAAATAAAATGTAAAATTAAATCAGGTTCATGTATTCCTTTTATTTTTAAACTGGCTTCTTTTTTTCTTAGTGCAAATAACTCAAGATGTAGTTTTATACGCCTGCAGGTTTACAGGCACAGCCTGTGTCCCCAGGATCATCCAAGGACCACACTGTCACTCAGGCCTTCAAAGTGTTGAAGCAACTGCACAGTGCAGCAACGTAAGCACAACCACAGGAGCCCAGGCAAAACGGCTTTTGAGATTCTGTCCTCCCCCACAAAAGCTTCCTTCCATCACGAACAGCCACAACACGAGGGAAAATAACCTTTTCTTCACCCTCCACCAGGAACAGGGGAGGATGCTCAGGCGCTTCCCAGCACCACAGGTTTCTGCACGGATACAGGCGCTGCGTACAGACCACAGATCGCTTCCAGCTGTACCCAGTATGTAACTGGACAACTTTCATCATCAGTGAAGATCTCTCGAGTTCCCAAGTATTTCTGCCGCACACATCCGGCAGCCCATCGCTGGGACGGGGCAGCCCCCGCCGAGGGGTCACAGCCCCAGCACCAGGCGAGATGCTCGCAGGGCTGCATCCAGCTCCTGCAGGAGAGGAACAGGTTGTCCCCGGCGCCTCCCAGGAGCTGGAAGGGGGTTGTTGGGTTTAAAGTCAGTGCTGCTTCTTTGGTCAGGCAGAGCAAGAGACTTCAGCAGCTCTCAGCTGCTCTCAGCCAGATCTGCAGCGGGCAGAGGAAGCCCCTGTGAGAAATGGGGCTGGCATTCCTCTCTCGCACTTTTTACTCACGCTGTTTTGGATTAATTACTATAGATGCTTTCTCTAGTCTCCAATGATGTAGAATTAGGCAGATTTTTTTTGGAGGAGGAGGGGCGGGTGGCGAAACCAAAGACAAAGGGGTACCAGGGGGCCAGTGCCCTGGTTACGGCTTTATCAGCATGGCTGCTCGCTGTACTTGGCAACGTTAAAGAGAACTGTTAGGTTAAAACCATGTTTTTATTCCTACAGCATGACAATATGCCGTGTTTGTATGGAGCACTTTAAAGTATCCTGAGAGGATATCTTTCTGCCAAATTAGTAACAGCATCTTCAGTCTTCACATAACCATTCTCTATACGTTTGTATGAGACTAATATAGGTAGATCAAAGGAGCCAGTCTGCAAAAATCAGAAGGAAAATGCACATGTATTGCAACTGTTATATTCCCAAATTCATAAATATTTGTGTTATTTTTAGAAAAGAACACTTAACATTTTATAGGAGAAGAATGATTAGCCCATGATAAAAGTGCCAAATGTCATTCACAACCAAACAATAGCATGGAAAAATCAATTTGCACAGCTGCAAAATGCTGCAATGAAGTCTAAAAGTGGCATTTCCCTCGCTGTCCCCTGCAGCTCCTGTTCTGCCCCAGTCCAGCTGCCTCCCGCACCAGTCCGCACCAGCATATGGCAGTGGAGAGCACCACCTAACGTCTGCAGGGAAGGACTGGCTGCTCAGCTCGCTGGCAACACCCAGGCAAGCAGAAACCCAGACTGATGCCAGCTACATTTGGAGCTCTGGCAAGCCCGGCTGTTGGTCCTGCCATTCCAATTAAACTGATTTCTATAGAAGCAGCTGTAGGTACAAAGGTAGGAGAGGTTTGCAGCAAATCTGCAGTTTTAAGTTTGCAGCAGACACCACACAGCTATGTAACATCGCACTGTGAAGCTGTGAATTCCATTAGGCACTTCTACATTTTTATTCTGCTATCAGCCTACTACAATGTTTAAAATCAAGTGAACTTGTACTAGGATGCTCTCTGTGTGCGTATACACATACAGACACAGAGACATGCCCATCATACCATATGGTGACACAGACACATACACGTGTTTAGTTTCAATCTATGCAGGTAAATTAAAATGTACTTATTTCTATCTGACAGAACAGCATGCACCCTAGAAAAAGGGATTTTTGTACAATTCAGATGCAATACTGGAATCATTTTAATAGCTGAGATTTGAATACTTCACTGTGAATACAGTGTCAACTTTTATAATCACTGTCAGCACGATTCACTGACTGTAGTCTCCAGGCTAAGTTGTCTGATAATATTAGACTAAAATACAGGTTGTATTTGGAAGATTTGTTTATCTACTGAAAAATATTTCAGTTTGAGAGGATCTGTGTATATGTGGAACTCCGAATGGTTGGATAGGACAACTCCCCCAAATTAAAATGCATCCCAAGCATTGCATCTCCATTCCACAAGGACAGGTACCCCACACCGATAGCCAAGAGGATTACAAGAACCATAGTTTAATTGATTGGGTGGGGGTTACATTTGGTTAATAGACGGCTTTTAAAATCAGCTCAACTCCTTTGGACAGGGTACCTGTTACAACACATTAGATTCATCTGAGAATGTTCGTAAAAGAAGTGGTGTGACAGAAGGTCTGGCCGACAATGAATCAGGTGCCCTCCTGCTGCTCTGCAACAGCGAGGCAAAAACACTTATAGCACACGCGACGCTTGGCCCTGCCTCATGGTTCAACAATATAAGACACACACACACACCCCCCTTTTTACAGCTAAGTCACATCATAAGGCATGTAGCAACACATGGTCCCTAAATACCCCAGTGATTAATCCTGGCTGGGTTTTGCAGTGCAAGAGGCATGGAGAGTATTCAGAGACCAGCCCTGAAATGGTTAACTTCGGGTTTATGCTACAGAGGCTTCTGAGGGAGGAAAAACCATCCTTACAGTACAGGTGGTAAAATACTGGCCCAGGTTGCCCAGAGAGGTGGTGGACGAACCATCCCTGGAGACATCCCAGGCCAGGCTGGAGGGGGCTCTGAGCAACCTGAGCTGGTGAAGATGTCCCTGCTCATGGCAGGGGTGGGACTGGATGAGCTTAGAATGTCCCTTCCAACCCAAACTGTTCTATGATTCCATGACCTCCTTATAACCATTTTTAAAACAATGCATCATAATGGAAATCTACAGTGAAACGAAACACTACAGACAGGTTTTCAAGGCACTTTGTGTTGGGGCAGCCCCACCATCCCCATGGTCAGCAAGTCCAAGATTGTCTCTTGTTATGAGGGTTAAGTGCAGCAGCTTATTTACTTGTACAAAGAACAACAGCAGCATTACGTGGGATGGACTGGGCAAGACAGGCAACTTAGGCAGCTTCTCCTAGATCACACAAGCCTGACCTGTTTGCCAAGTCATCCAAAGGATGATCAAAATTGAGTTCCCTTTGTCCACCGCTTTAGCGAATTTTCTATCTAGTCCACTAACACACAGAACTACAAGTGGAGAAGGCGAATGTAACCAGTATCATCCTTGTCCACATCACTTGGGCATCCCGAGCACAATCAGCTCACCCACCTGAGGTGAAGAAGTAGACCAAAGAGGAAGAGACAGATACAATATTGAAAGCAAAATATTTAAATTAAAGAAAAAGGAGCAGGGGGGGAAGCAAGGTTTTGCTGGGTGAGCAAATCTAAATAGGGTTTTTTCAGGAGTTAGGCATTAGAAGGAGGAAAAAAAGCAGTAGAGCAAGCAACACATAGTGACTCAGAAAGGAAATCACCTTATTCACTCCAAGAAAAGCTGTGATTGCTGGAAGTTTGAGAAAGCATGAAGATAGTGGATGTTCCTGAGGAAGGAAGGCGCTTCGTTACCTAGTTCACAACAGCACAAAAGACAGAAAATTGCAGTACAAGAAAGAGAAAGGCAGAAACAAAGGAAAACAAATGTGCCATGCAGTTAAAAAATAATTAAAAAAAAACATTTCCACACAGAAAATATAATAGAGACTGAGCAGAGCCAATGCATGTGTTATGGGGAACTCATGGTGAAACCCAGTCCCATTGAGGTCAAAGGCAAATGCTCATTGACCTGGCCTCAGTCCAGACCCCTCCAGAGGGAGCCTCAGCTGTCAAGTTGGGGGTTCAGGCACTAAATAACTGCCCTAATCTTGTTTTTCACTTCATCCTCTCTCTGGGAAACTGATGTTTATTTTTTTCCAATATTAAGGTCTGGATTCTCAAAAAGGGTCTTTATTTGAAATCACCTACCTGATCTTAGCTACCTCTAAAAACTAGGTGACTGACTTCAAGTGTCTGATTGCTGGCACAGCCATCTAGAGCTGGTATCTGCTTTACGCATTTTACAAAGCTCTCACTTAGAATGTACATTTATATATGGCTCAGGCTGTGTTTAGTTTGCTATGCACATATGAAGAGACTTTTCTATTTGATGATTTCACAAGAGCCTTTTCAAACACATATAAAGCACTCTTGAAAGCAAGTACTGCATGGGGGGATGAATCTTCTGGCATCGGCTGAAGGCAAAAAATGGGTCACATCTCAGGTGAGTTCAGCTGGGGCCCAGTAACCCCCGGGTCACCAGCCTCCAACTGTCCTATACCTGCACCTAAGAGCAACCCACTCTCAGCCTATTCAATACAGGTGTCAAGATAGAAGCTATTAAATCATACTTAATTGGAAGAAATCCCATGGGGGATCAAAGAATTCAACCATACATCTTTTACCACCTCTGTTGCTTTCAACTTACATGGTTTAGGGTTGGTGGTGGGGCTTTTTTTCTGTCTTGCAGATATGTGTTTTATTTCACTGATACTGCACCAAACTTGTACTTCAAATGTTACAGGAAGGGCAACCCTTTATTATTTCATTGGATATGTATATATTTTTAAATTGAGATAAATATAATTTTTCAACTGGCCAAAGATAAGAAGTCAGCCCAGGTGAGGAAAATGCACTGAAACCTCACAGGATACAACAGCTTCAAGGAGAAAAGCCTGTTCTGAACCTCAGTATTGGGAAGGTCAGCCCATGGTCTCCTGGGACACAGTCATGACCAGCTGGGACCAGTTTGCCAGTACCAGGGTGCTGGTCTGGTACAGCTGGCAGGGCAGGAGCCACCTCTGCACCAGTCAAAACCTGCAGCCAAACCCACTCCACCAGCACACGCTGGGCGGCAGCAAGGGGGTGACCACATCCCTTGGGCTGAGTTCTACCACTGCCTAAGGACACGCAAACCCGATGGCAAGAAGCCAAGGCTGGTGGGTGACACACCAGGTGCTGCCCCCGGGCAGGACTTGCTGATGCTGCAGGAGGAAAAGCGGCTGCGAGAGGGGGTTGAGGAGCAAGGAGGGGGTGAGCAGGGGCTGGCTGGGGGGAAACAGGGCTGCAGGGACCATCTGGGGATGGTTGACACCTCTGGGCATGCAGAGAGAAGAGGTGGTGGAAAGGTCTCAGCACAGTGAGAGTTGTGAGCCCAGCAGTGCTGGCATTCACCATTTGCAGAAGTGATGATGAAAACTTTTAGGAGATGGTTGACAATTCTAAAACAAGCCCTCCTCCTCTAAAGCTGTTAATAAATCAGTTCACTTTCAAGGAGAGCTGGACACCACAGGCTAACCCCATGGAACGAGCCCTCAGTTTTGAAGGGGGGCGGGCAGATGTGCGAAAATCTGACCCTGTTCCCCCTGCACCACCACCTGGAGAACATATGCAAGGGGAATGTCATGGACATGTTCTTCGACATAAAAACAAGTAGCTCTTTTTTCAGGACACAATATGGGGGTTTGATGATCAGTTCAGGTTGGAAAAGGGTTACGGTACTTTCATAAGAGACGGCAGGTTTCCATTGTGTGAAAGCAACTAAGGAAAGGCATGGGTTGAGTCTCTCCTTGCTACAGATCTAGGCAGTATTTTTAGATGAGCTTCTTGACATTTCTGGCATGTGAAAGAGCAAGATGAGACTCTAGAAACCCTTCTTGAGATGTGAACAGTACACAGCACTGTTACAGGTTCATCTGGTGCTTTAAAGTAAGAGCGGTCTTCCTAAAAATACTGCACGATACATCATCTTGTTCCTTACCTGATGATTTTTCTCTTTTATATTTTTTAAAACTATTAGAAGAATTTCTGGGAAAAGGCTGATAAAAATCAGGAGAATTATTGCCAGCCATGTGGAAACAGAAGTCAGCATATGGGCAAATACAAAATACATTCTTTGCTGCTTCAAGAAAGGCCTGAAAAAGAAAGAACACAAATTCTGGTTAACACAAATTTCCCAAGGAAATTGACAGAATCAAAGGCAGATTCAGATCAAACCACTTGCAGTAACACCTCCCTTTGAGATGGACACAGCCTGTGCAGAAAGACACTGTCCACCCTTCTCCCAGTGCATCTCTTGCCTTCAGCTGCGCTAGTTCTGAGGGACTGCCCTGTCACCTGACAGAATGTATTTTGCATCTTCCACATCTATTTCATTTCAGGCTGGGGAGGGGTTTGAATTTTGCTACTATCACCAGTTTTACTACTATCACTAAAAGATAGATTATTCTCCTTGTCAAAAATCAGATAACTTTATTTCAGCTCTGGACTTTGCTATAGCTCTTGGTTTGCTCTTGCTGGTGGAAATCCAGAGACTCAGACCCAATAGGTAACTTGCGTCTTTCTCCCTTGATAATGGAGGGGAACCGACAGATGCTTGCAAAAAAATGCCTAATCACTAACTAACCACAAGGATACCAAAGCAGCTGTTGCTTAGCATTAACTCAAAAATATTGAGCTAGGCAAGTTCAACACACCAGGAGAAAACTCACATATTTCAGCACAGAGATCTGGCCAGACTGCAGATCTGAATCTGCTGGTTAGGAATGCTGAAGAGTTAAACAAACCCTGTGGCTCCCAATTAAAATATTTAAATCAGTTCCATACCCTTATTAGCAGGCTGCTGGGTCAAGGATTAGCCAATAACCCATGGCACTAGCCCTGGGAAAGCTAAGGTGTAAAATAGGAGAAACTGGGAAAGTCAACATGAACATCTACTCCAGTATGGGAAATAGAAAACTAATAATATTTGTAATGTACTATTGCTTGCCTGCTTTTGTAAGACACTAAGTCTAAAATCCTGATTGCACTCAAATCAATGAGAATTTATTCTCCTGCTCATCTCCACGATTTCAGTAGCAGGATCTGCACTTCCTCCCGCCTATTTCTCCACCTTAAGCTCCCCAGAGTGCCGGGTCCTCTTGCTCTGCATCTGACTCATCTTTTCTTTCCCTCCGTATCATTGGGCTTCTTTCCACCATCAATTTGTCCTTTCTTTCTCATTCACATAGAGAAACAGATCCTGAAATATTTACCCCAGAACCTCCCAATGAAGACAAGAACCTCAGCACCAGAAATGCCCTCAAGGGCAGAAGAAAAGCAAACCACCTCTTTGCCAAAGCCGAGCACCTGGTTGGCGACCAGGGCATTATCTGCTTTTAGGGTATCTCTTTGGTAGAAAAAGGAGCCTGGTTGCATACACCCACCCTCTGTAAATCTCTGGAAAGGGGATGCTGCAGCCACATCCCCCGCAAAGTCAAAGTCATCCCCCCAATAAAGCACCGTGGAAAGAAGAAAAGATACTTGCCAAATGACTCCTCCCCAAAAGAATGAGAAAAACACATAGAAGGCAAGGGAGCCCCAAATCACAAAGTGGTTCATCCACGTCCAGAATCGGGTATCTAATG
Source organism: Patagioenas fasciata (assembly GCF_037038585.1). Classification (NCBI taxonomy): domain Eukaryota; kingdom Metazoa; phylum Chordata; class Aves; order Columbiformes; family Columbidae; genus Patagioenas; species Patagioenas fasciata. The sequence goes on from NC_092530.1 coordinate 22,518,169, forward strand.
CTAGCTGTGTGAATAAAAAAAATAGAGATAGAACAGATATTAGACACAGAGCGTACTTGATTGTATCTATATGAAATTTCAGACTGCTTTCACAGTAAAGCTGAAGGTTCTCCAAACAGCTACCTCTGCATATGTGCACCAGGGAAAATATTTTCAGTATCTACAGATTGGCACAAAGCCAACAGGGAAACAGTGAGTTTCTAATTGATGCAACCTTTGATGCTGCAGGAGAGAAAAGCCTAAAGGTTACAGGGACTGTAATTGCCTCCTGCCACCACCTGCTGTCCTGCACCAAACATAAAAGACCTTTTGTGAGGTCTTATACATATTGTTTGTTCTGGAAAGCTCTGTGGAACAAAGCAGATTTGCTATTATTATTTGACAGATGTGCTTTTGTGATCCCCTGGTGCTTGCTGGTGTCTGAAACAAGGTGGGCAACCTCACTTGCTCTGTTGTTCCCCTCTGCTTGCTAGGACTGAATGCCAAGGAGTGAAAGCATGGGAAAAAGTCAACCATAACCAACTGGAGTTCTCCAAATAAGGCAAAAAATAGGAAAATAATTTAACCAAAACTTAAACACTTACAGACCAGCACAGCCGAGGAATACAGACCACAGACTTATACACAGGACAACAGTCAATAAGCAAGTTCTGCCTCTATGGAAGAAGACTTAAGTGTGGTGTGAAATATACTCAATAGAAACCTCACCTTCAGCACATTTATTGCATGATTTTACAGCACACACACATGCAATGGAAAATGACTGTGAAAATAAGTGACTGAAAAAGAAAGGAAGATCCAAACCTTCAGAGTGACGGTGAACACCAGCACAGTGAAAACAATTGTCCCAAAGGTCCAGTTCCCAAAAACCTGAAAAACATGTTATATTGCCGCAGGTGTCTCTGTCCTTTTCCTTGGAGAGGCACAGAAACGACGAGGAGAGGGGAGCAAGCAGGGACCGGAGAGGAGGGATGGGATGGAGCAACTGCTACGGGGGACATTACGCTACCCTGTGCCATGCAGTGCCACACAGACAGGTGACCCAGAGCTGGGACGGTGACAGGTACAACCTTCTACTAACAGCAATGTCGATCGAGGATACAAGTCATTGGACCACCTGTATTTCATGATTTCTTGGTAATTTAACTCAGTTTCTGCTTTCTCACAACACTTCTGCTCATCATCGCGTTTTAGTCCCATTTGCAGAAGGCACTAATGGGTGTTTTTCCATCTGGTTTGGTTTGCAGATACTAGAGACTACGCATGACAAAGAAAAGCAGATACTGTGTATAAATCCAAATGATGGCGATGAATGGGAGGGATGCTTACCAAAGGCTGTCAAGATCTGAATGCATACATTAAAACAGAAAGTGAAATGTAAAAGTTTTCAAAAAATTAAAGTCAATAGGAGCGAAAAAGGAGTCAAACATACATGGATATTATGAACAATTGCTGGTAGCAGTTCTTACAGGCATAAAGTATTTACAAAACGACATAACCACAGATCTTATTTTAGTGCCACATAGACTTGACCTCTCAAGGCATTTGCAGAACACATCAGTGCTTCGTGTTCTAATCAAATACAACTAGAATGGTTATAAATACCGAAAAGCACTGAATCTACAATTCAGGGGCTTGACTACTTACAGCTGAGGACATAAACGTTGGCATTGATGCAACATATGCAAATACACCCATAAATTTCATCAGCTTTTCTCCATGCGTTAGCTGCTAAGAAAAGCTAAGGGATTTTTAAGGGTCACAGGTGATGGTGTAAAGAAGTTTTCCATCAGCCAAGACCTGACAACACGCTGCATACTCCCTTGGGGAAATGGTCCTGAGACAGCCCAGACCACAACAAGTGGCAGCCACACTGCACTAACGCTTTGCACTGTCCTCTGTGAACCAGCAAAAAGAAAGAAAGAAAAAAGGGAAAAAAAATTCAAATGCAAAAGTCCAGCACCAGCCTGATCCCCCTGCAAAGGGAGGAGGGCGGCTGTAACCACATCCCAGAGCAGACGCCCCACACAGGCAGCCCTGCACCATGGTTCAGCAAACAAGCAGCATCCTATCAAGGTGCGTTAATGCAGTTGCTTGTAACCTTCTGAACACAAGCCAAATTTCCCGGGGCACGCTGGTGGGAAGGACAGACACTGCTCCTGCCCTGGGCCAACGCCTGGGCCACACGGAAGAGTGGAAGAGCACTGTGCAAAGCTCACTGGGTTGGAATAAAGCTGGGTATAAGACTAGTTATTTTACCTAGTGAGTATAACCAGCTCTGCCCTGTTTCCATGGCGATTTGGAAAATGTTTTATTTCAAGCATTTGCTGCAGAATCACACCATAAGCAAGGCTACACCATCAGACAAGACTCAAGACACACCACACAGATTAAGCATGTAGATATTCCCTGCCAGGTATATAAAAGAGGCAGTGCGCAACAGAAACACCCATCTTTTTTTTTCTGTTACTGTTACCTTTCCGTTATCTTCCAACGATGAATTTTGAAAAAGAAAATAAGCCCCAAAGAAAAACACGAGTCCTTCAAAGGCGCCCAGAAAGGTCCAGTACAGGAACGGCCTCCACTGCAGCATCGCATTATCTGAAACCTTCCTGCCAAGAGATGGAGTAACAAGGACATCACCATCACGTTTAGGATGCACTGCAAAGCCCCTTGCAGCCAGGTGAACAACGGGCTCTGAAGCAAGCCCTGGCTGTAGGAGACAAGGATGTAAACCACATAAATATCTGATAGCATATGGGACATAAAAAACATTTGGCATACGCAGCTGCTGGCCATGAGAATCACGGAATGTCCTGAACTGGAAGGGACCAACCAGGATCATCAAGTCCAACTCCTTCCCCTGCACAGGACAACCCCACAGTTCACACCATGTGTCTGAGGGCATCATACAGTCTCTCTTTGAATACATAAGAGGTTCAGGATCTTCATTTATTTTGTCCTTCTCCTCTCAGTAACTTGGATTAGAACCCAAGGCAGCCCAAAGTGAAGAGCTGGAGCGCTGTCCTGGCCTCTCCCGCAGCCCCTGCACTGCCTGATCTGACATTAACTGATGAATTTTAAAACCAGGGCAGTGCTAAAGAGCAGCCGCAGAGGATGCAGCAGATCCACAGATTGTTTCCCTCTTTTTATTGAATGCATAAACTCTCGTTAAAAAAAAGCTCTGCAAAAAGTCCCATTCCTGGAAGCACTATTTTTCTGCACAGGCTGAAAATAACCTCCTGAATTGTACAGTGGGTGTTTTTAACACGGGAGTTGTAGCAGGAGGCTCTGGGCTGAATATAGGATGAGATCTGGCACAGAGGCAGCAGCAGCGGGATGCGCTGCAGGCAGAGCTCTGCATGGATCACCCACAAACCCCAGGGGGTGCAGAGTGACCATCAGGGCAGGAAGGAGTTAAAAAAGTTTCCTGCATCATAATCTTTCTTTAAAATCTGAAGATTGATGGGGGATAAAAGCACGTTTATGGCAAAATCAAAAAATCCTCATTCTTGTATCATTTTTCTTCCTATAAAAGTAACACATTTGTTTTCAGCAAGATGCGCCTTGCAAACTGGCTTGCTGCTGGGGTCCTATAATTTCAGTTTCCAGAACAAAACTGTACTGAATCCTTTGCATGATGATGCCATGACAATGCTCTAACATACTGCAATTTGGGTATGAGTAAGCAGCACAGATAAACCAGACTGTGGCTTTTACTGCAAGGAGAGAAAATACAACCAACTTCCTCAGTGTGAGTCGTTCTGCGTTCACAATGATGTCCTGCAGCGTTCACCGTAAACAGGCTTTTCACAGCGCCTCAGACCAGAGATCTGCACTGCAGCAACTCAGCACTGCACGCAGAGGCGCAGCGGCCGTTCTGCATTCAGCAGCGCACGCACAGTCATGAATATTCAAACTAAAGCTATCTGCCTGCACATTTAATCTGTTTTTCCCTCAACAGACAGGCCCCGAAGATCAGGCAGCTCCCAGGTGAATGCACAGGGGCCCGTTGTTATTGGTCTATGCCACATGATATTCAGTTAGCAATTTATTTAAAAGTACACGTGATGGCATTTTGCCATACGATTGGAGGAACACAGAGATCTAATCAATCACGACTCTGAGTACTTGGTTCAAAAGCACCTATGCCCCCTCCCCAGCCTTACAGCCCTTGTTGCATTTGCTGATTTGCACGTGTGCGTGGGCAGAGGTGGGAGGGAGATGGGCAGCATCTTGGTTCTCAGGGGAGGTTGAAGCCTCTCCCCGTTCTAACCAAGGAAGGAGAGAAAGCAACCAGCAAAGCAGAAAGAGACAGTCTGCTCTTAAACTGTCCTTTTCCTGGGCAACATGGCAGAAAAGTCTAAGCACGTTGATAGAAGAGCAGAGTTGCCCTGTAACAAGCTCTGATGTGGGGATTAAGCCTGTGGAGGGGCAGTCTGGGTGAGGATATCCATTTAGACAAGCTGAGAAACTACCTGTCCAAGCTGGGCTTCAGAAACATTTGTCTTTCTGAAAAAGAATGGATCTTTTTCACTCCTGTAAGCTAGACCTCCCCTCCATCCATTACATGCTCTATCATACGCTTGGCTCCCACTGCCTGCCTCAAAGTTAAAGCGAATGAATGGTCTGGCCACACTCGCAGCTTGATTTTTCTTAGAGATGAAGAATTCCACCTACAGTTTATTTTTTATAGAGACACAGCAGTGCAATGTGCTAGACCAGATACTGTTAAAGAGCATAAATAAGTAGAAATAGGCAGTCAACAGGACATTGCTCAGCACTATTGCAGAAGCAGCAGAGCCAGCAGGGACAGAAACAGCGTTTCCTGCAGTTCAGTGACCCCATCACCAACACAGGCCAGGTTCATCTGCTCACACTCCTGCGCCAACAACTTAAACCGTGATTAACTAACTTGTGCAGAGGCTTATCCAGCCCAGCGGTACTTACATATACAGCTGTGGATCTGCAGTCAGCCTGTCGATGGTGATGTGCTGCTCCAGGAGGCTGTATGCCAGGATCGGCAGCGACGTGAAGCAGATGTTGTACATGGTCAGATAAGCAGCATCGTACAGTGGCTTAAAAAAGGAAGAAGGGGTAAATATGAGACATAAATCCCACTTGAAAACTCTCCCTACAAAGAGATTAAAACTTTCCAGCCCTTGTCTCTGTACATAGCCTACAGATTTATCCCTCTGTCATAGGCACACAGGACAGTTTCATCTGATAGGGTCACACTCTGTGCGATGCTGGGCAGACAAGGCACCTGCAGACTGTGTGGCTGGGGCCCCGCTCCCTCCACTGGGAAGTGTTGTAACTGGCTGGTCTCATCTCCAGAAAAATGGGATTAAACAGCCCTTACCACAGCTTCTCTGTAGCTGCTCTTGTGCTGCTATTTCTATTAATATACTTGATGTCTCCTGTGACTCTCTAGACTGTTTTAGAGGAACTATGGCTTTTCTTTTTTTTTTAAGACAAGCAGAGAATTCTCTCCTATCATTTACTCTTGCTTACTGCTACTTTCGAGCCCAAACAGACAAAAAAGCCCATGAAGTTGACACAAAAGTCAAAGCTCTTGTCTCCAAGCACGTGAGTCCACTGGCCACATGGATCTGCCCTGATGCTCACTTGGACTAAGCAAGGCTCTGGTGAGACTTGTCATGTGTCTTTTTTCAAAGGCTGTCATATAAGAACAAACTGTTCTTCCTTTAGAGAGACACCTTTAATGCGGGGAAATGTAGCAGAGGAGAAAAGATGAGGAAGTTTTTCTCTTAAGAGAAGGAGAAGTGGCAAAATTAGGTACTGACAAACCAGCTAAACTCCTCTCTTGTTATGTTAGGAAGGTGTCTATCTGTGTTCACATTCCTCTCAGTTATATATCTCAAAAGTATTATGCTCTAGATTTGGTGCTGAGCAATAAGGTTTGTTCCTACTGTCCTCTACAGCGAGATGAGGAAGGGACAGGATGCCAAAAGCCAAGTCTCTGATAGGAAGCCTCATTGTGCCTCTTGCTTTTTATCCTGCCTTTACAGACATTCCTGGAAGTTACCTGCTGTGAGAATCCACAGAAGAACTGGTATAAAAACTGTGGTAAAATGAAGCAAAGGTTCTAGGAAAACAAAAGACAAATGGTTAGCAGGGAAGGGCTTGACTTCTCAGTCTAAATCCAAATAATTTCTCCTGTCATCATACATATCACAGTATCAGACAAGTTAGGGCACTGTTGTCTACCAAGCACATAACTAACCCATTGAGCAGTTAGTATCTGCAGAGGACACTAAAAGAAAGTCATGCTCACGTTCCCCTGTAAGCACTGCTTCAACTGACAGACACAGCCTCTTGCAGGGAAGGAAAACAGAGCTACAGAATAACCTATACGGTTTTTTTCCTGTTTACTATTTTTTCAAAGAAACCCATAGTATAAACAAAGAAATATGCTGCACACACATCCTTACCTTATAGAAGAAATACTGTACAAGGTGTGCTATTCTCACATAATATAAATGCCCATGTGCTAGTAGCAATTTTCTTAAATGTTTAAACTTTGGCACAGCATAGTCGCTGTTTCTGGAAGCCTGTCGTCCTTCTTTGCCTTTTATACCTGCAGACAGAAGCGTGGCAAGGGGTTAATCCCTAAGGGACTGGAATTCAGACCGATGCTGCCCACTAGATTTGTTCACATCACCCAGCATCCCAAGACATGACAAAAGCCATGTTTCCCTTTTGAATGTCCCAGGATAGCAAAACACTAACGTGCTGCAACACTCGCCGTGGTTTGGGCTCCGTAACAATCAGACCAGCCTCTGGGGTTTTTAAGCTATATTTAGGTTACTGTCTGAGTTCCGATGTAAGAGTGTGGTGAAGGGTATCTAAGCAAACCTGACAAAAAGATAAGGAATTGGTTTCCCCACGGGCTTGCCCGCATCTAACACAGCCCAGTTATTTCCTTGCAGATGCTCAGCCGCCTGGGACATCCCTGCAGAGCTGAGCTCAAGACAAGACAGTTTTGTTCACTCACAAACCACATCCAAATGAACGGCACTGTGACGCCATTCATTAGAGGGCACCAAATAAAGAGGCTGCCCTTTCTCTTCCATTGACCCTTCTTTAGTGGTACTAAAAAAGTCTCCAGTATCTCCCCTATCTCTGACACCAGTCTGCACAGAGGATAGTTTCCAGCCTGATGCCAGTCATATGGACAGGGCAGACACAACATAACTGAGCATCAGCCCTTGGGAAACACATGTGCATCCCCAGAGTTGCATTACCAGAAGCTGCAACCAGTTAGCCCTAATGAGGTCCAATATTTTCATTGCTTTGCCTTTGCAACAACCACCAGTAATCACCCATCAGTTTGCTACTTATGCCTTTTTTTCTTTCTGACCCGCAAGCAATCTTTGCCATCTTGAATTTGTCCATAGAGCTTTTGAACATGATGTGCAGTTTATCACAGAGACTGGTATTTTCAAAGGCAGTAAGTGAGGAGGCCAACCACTTATCTGGAGTCAAACCCCGGCTCCAAAGAGAGCAACAGCGGACTTTCTGCATTTTTCAGTGGGATCAGTCTATACACGTGCAATCAGAAATAACGACTGCGCCTCAACAGTGAACCCCAGCAACAGGTCTTAGGTGTCGGACGGGTGTTACCGGGAGTCTCACCTATTCCAACATGTGCTTCCAAAATCATACTAACATCATTTGCACCATCCCCTATGGAGAGTGTTATCGGGCTCCCTTTTGTGTTCTTCACCATTCGCACAATCTAAAAAGTTTTAAAAAGAAAGGATAGCAGCAGAAACCAGTTAAAAATCAGAAATCAGTTAAAAAACCTCCAGAGAATCCCTCAACTGCCCCACCTGCAAAAGCCCCTCCAGGTCATGCAATGAGGGTCCTACAGCAGCCAAATAACACCTGGAGAGTTCAGATTAATAAAACCCCTCATTACTTCCTTGGCAGTCACCAACCAGAGCAAAAGCCAAGATCCAGCTGCTGAAGGATGGTATTTGGAAACAAATCCCAGGCAGCAGCAGCAGCGTCATCCCACCCTTCCCTTCTGCCAGGCCCACTGTCCCAAAGACAGGACCTCTCAGGTGTTTCGGGGGTGGGAAACCTCCCATGGAAGTGGGGCAGAAACACAGATTCCAACAGCTGGTGTGGGGAGTCATGGACTCCACTTGACGAATTTGGAAAGGAAAAAAGAAAACAGAGGGTTTTGTTTGTTTATAATTGGGTTGGGTTTGTGGCTTCCTGCGAGCATATTAAACAAAGGTTTTGCATTCAGATTTGAAAAACTGGGGTGTTTCCATCACGCTCTGGAGCTCAGAGACCTACACACAGCCTGGAGAAGTCCCAGCTGGTTAAGACGATCAGGTCAAGTCTCAGTCAACGGATTAAAAGTGCATCACATCACCTAATGATGTGCTTCAGATGGTTGAAAGCAGAGGAAATACCTGTGCCTTCTGCAAAGGAGCCATCCGGCAGCAGAGGACTGCAGTACACTTCAAGCAGATTTGTAGAAATATGTTTTTGTAATTACTCGAACTGAAGTCCTGAGAAGGGTTAAGTATCAGTGACAGTGTCGAGCCATCTATAATCAGGCCGTATTCTTGACTCAACGTCCAGCTTCTGAGACACAACAAGGAACATATTTGAAATAAACAAAAAAAAAAGTCAATCTAGCCACTTGTATTATCTTAGTGGAAAATAAATTGCTTTTGTGTTTATCTTCTTCCCATCCCTTTTGAGGGGCTTAGCAATCTTAAAAGCTTGGATTTAACACATGACCTTCACTCAGGGAAATCAGTAATTAAGATAAAACTAACTAATACCAGATGAGCAAAGTGAAGGAGCCGGACACAGCATCTGCAAGCAGCCAGTCCCCAGGGCCACAACATGGTCCCTATTTCTCTATAATTTTTGCGCCCCCATATGAAATGTGCACAGGCTGGGTTCTCTTGCTCACTTACCTCTTCAGGCCCCCCCGGTTTTTGGGAACATCCTGAATCAGCTTTTTATGGTACTCCATCAGCAGCTCATGGAGCCGATCCTCCTTCCTTTCGCTCTCGCCCACGGTTTTCACTGTGAGCTCCAGCAGCTCGGTGCTGGTCTGGAAGAGCCGGCAGGCGTAGCAGGTGGATTTGGCAGTTTCCATCTTGTCTCCCGTCAGCACCCAAACCTTCATGCCAGCCGCATGTAGAGCTTCGATCGTCTCTGCCGACTGCTCCTGCAGCCTGCAAGCAGCACCAAAACATCACTTCTCAGGTTGGCCCACACGTTATCGATACAACACTTATTTTGCAGGTAGGAAATATCAGCTCAAGAGAAGTTAATTGATTTTCCCCGTGCTGGAGAAACCGCTGCCACAGGAATAAGGATTAGATGTCAGCAATTCCAAATTTTTGTTTGCAGCCAAAAAAAAAAAAATAATACCGTTTTATACTGTGAGATCTAGGAGTCAAGAGCAAGAGTTTAATTCACACACGCAGTTACTATAACTGCATGCAAAACTGAATTTGTTTTGATGTGCAAATTAATGCTGCCTGCTTAGTTCACTCTCCAGAAGCGTGAGTACTTCTGTAGTCTCATTAACAAATCCTAATTCCTGCTACACCAGCCAATTTTAGCAACTAGGGCACTGTGTAATGGGTTGTGCCACAGAGTCATTAATTGCCCTGGACACTTCCAGCATCTGCCTGGCTGCTCAGTTCCACAATGCAAGATCAGGAAGAAACCACAGGTACTGCAGTGTCAGTGGTGGTGGTCACCTCGTTACCTGTCTTCTACAGCAGTCGCCCCGATCAAGTGCATGTCTGCTTCTGTGTCTTCAAACACCTTGGCCATCTTCTCCTCCCTGTCTTGCAGAGCCATCTTAGCTTCACTAAGTTGTTTGTCAATTTTGTTGTACTCCTTCTGAGTTAGTTCTTTGAATGCCACACAAAGTGTTCGGTAACCATCCTGGAAGGGGGAAGGAAAGATAATGAAGTGGACAAGTGCCCTAAAACCAGATTTTCTACAGCTCCTCACTTTAGGGTTAGTGCTTTTCTCCACCATCAGTGCTTGCTGAGAGTATTGACCCTGATGGCAATGACGATTTGTTGGCCTGAGTCAAAAGAACAGTTCTCTGTCTCTATACAGTAATTTCTTCCCATTAGAGTAACCACAGTTATGCTTGTTATGTGCATGTATTATGGTAGAAAGAATTAAGAAGGACCAGAGCCAAGAGCGTGCATCCAGCGGGGTCGGTGGGGACCAGGTGTCCCCACAACTGGGACCAGGCACTTCTACCACTGGAGAAAACAGCCTGCTATTGTTATTTCTATTTTTAACTTGCTTGAGAGATGCTCAGACACAACTGTGATGGAGACCATATAAGTACATCAAAAAAATCAAACAGACGTTGGAAGCCAAAGCATCAGAAAAGGAAAGAAGCTTGGCTTCAAAACAATATGAACCGACACTCAGACTTTCAACGCTTCCCTCCAAAGCAAGGTCACATCCCTATTTTTGGAATAAGGCTTTCCTGACCTCAGGAGCCAGCCAGATTCCATCCATGTGCTCACCATAGCGTTGCGGTCCACGTGGACCTTTGTTTGCTGGATTTCTTCTTGCTGAACCCTTGGAAAAATAGAGGAGTCTGCTCCTTTACAGAAGAGAAGCAACTTTCCTAAAAGTAAATTATAAATAGTTTATAGCATTCACAAGCTGTAGAAACACCTAACAGCTTCAACAGCCAGCAAATGATGCAGAGGGAGAAAATCTGGCAGGACTAAAGGAGGAACTGCTAGAAGCCCAGCTGCCTACCAGAAGTGGCCTTACACTAGCCCTTGCAAAACCTCGTCTGACCACAGGCTGGGACCTTGAGTGTCCCTACCTGCCTCTGAGCAAGTTTTCTGCAACAGGCTGGACAGAACAATGTATTTTTTCCTATTTAGAAGCCTTCGTAACCTTTTTAGAGAGAGAAAAACCAGCATCCTCTACCTTACAGGACTGAAATTTGAAGATGGTGACCTCTGAATTCTATGTCTGCTATCCTCATGAAAACCCATCCCACCCAGGGGAAGGTCTCACATCAACCCCTGTACTTGTATTTCCAGGATGGAACACGGCAAGCAGGAAGCAAGCCATGGGTCATTGTCCCCATCCCTGTCTCCTCCCCTTATCTGCTGCTCATCCAAAATGGCTGCTATGGAGAAAATTAACTCTATCCCAACCAGACCCAGTAGAGAATTTAATTAGACCAGCTTAGAAAACCCAACCACTTAGCCTCTCTGGCTTACAGGAATAAAGAGGGCATGCTTTATATTTCTGCACATGTGCACACATGGATGGGAGTCAAGAAATGTATTTTAACTGTACCCGTGGTAGTTCTCACAATGACACTCATACGGCGACGGACAGGATCAAAGTTCAACACATGGAGAAGTTGGTACCTGTTAAAAAAACAAAGCTAGTCTTGGTAAAAGAAAAATAACTATTTAAGACAGAAAATCACTAACAACGAGCTGCAGAAATCAATATACCCTCAAAAGCGGAAGCACCCACTGAGCGATGTACTTTTTACAGCAACTGCACAAAAAACAGAGTGAAAAAAAATAAATTCCAGTGCTGCTTTGTGCATGGGGTTGAGGATGTGGACGTACACGTGAAACCTCCCAGCAGACAAGTCAAACTTTGGGTTAGAGCCTGGGCTGGCTCCATTCACCCACTGATGCACGGAGCCTCGGGCCAGGCAGGGGCTCAGCAGGCAGCAACATTGGCCTTGGCACTGAAATAAGAAGTTTCCCCCTAAGGGGAGTAAGAAGTGAAACTTGCTTGTGAAGAGAAGTTCTCAGGGAGGGCTGGGATTAGGTCAGTGATTCTTGGATGTCCCCTGAGCTATGAGCACAAAGGAGAGGAGTTTTTGGGTAGGGTGGCATGGTCTGACAGCCATCGCAGAACAGCTTTGACCCTGCCAGTTTGGCCACGTTGACCCAACACAATTAAGCTGAGCAGGAGCTGGTGCAGCACGAAGGGCCCTGTTTCTTGGCAGCCCCCACGCCACTTACATTTCAGTCTCGTTCTTTTGGTTTCGTATTTTCATGAAATCATTCTGAAGTCCTAGAAAAGTGAAACCATACCTGTCAACAAACAAAAGGACAAAACAACATTGAAAACACCCATTGGCACATGTATGTTAACAACGTTCTTGTACTGCAGAGCAGTTAGTGAGCTGGAGCTAAAAATCTCAGCTAGATGTTTGCTTGCTCCATGTAGAGCCTGCTACGATGTTTTGGCACCACTGCCATGACATGGAGAGCTGGGCATTGCAGTGCACAGACATTCAGAGGCCCTGGACATGGTCCCCTGAGTCTCCAGCGGATTTACAAGCCATGAGCAAGTATACAGATGCAATAGCTTCCATCTAAAACCTAGGGGATGGCAAAGCACAAAATCACAGGATGATTTGGATTGGAAGGGACCTTAAAGACCATCTAGTCCCAACTCCCCTGCCATGGGCAGGGACACCTTCCACTAGACCAGGTTGCTCAAAGCCCCATCCAACCTGATCTCAAGCACCTTGGGCAGGATTCAATGGGAGTTGGGTAAAAGTCACACATCCATTTTGCTGCTGTATGCCAAGGAAGCTATTAGGTTGCAATATGCACATGGTAACTGGTCTCCATTTCTTGGGGATTAAAACACATGGTCTTGGGGGCTCCAGCAAAGGAAACTCTGCCCTCACCTTCAGATAACCCTTACCTCCCTCCCATCAGAAACAGGGAATTAGAAAAAACACACAGCATCCTTATATTCTTACTTTTCTGCACCTTTCACCAAGGCAATTTCGTCTGGGGAAGAGGAGATATAGGTGTATTTGCGTTCTGGATGTCCTATCAACCCATCCACCTGGTCGGCTTCCTTGATCTGGACGGTGTGGCAGAGGCAGAGCGCCCGCAGGAACAGCTCCTCGCGGCTCTAGGCAGGAGGGACGGAGGGCTCGGTACCAGCTTAGTGCCGCGCACCCAGCCCACCTTGCAGTGCTTGCATGTGATTTTTGCGTGTGCACGTTTTTAAACAAAACACACCACCCCCACAGCTTCTGCTGTATTTACCCACCCAAGAACTGACCACAAAACCCTGGCAGTCATCAACACACAGTTTTCTTACCTTTTCTGCTTTGCCATAACATTTTAGGGGTCCATCGGTCTGAGAGAAGCCATCCACCTCCGAAATGCAGTCTTTGTACTTGTGCCCGTCAATGCAGCACTCGATGAACTCCATGCTGTTCTCCGTCAGGGTCCCGGTTTTGTCCGTGAAGACGTATTCAACCTAGAAGCAAACAGGCAGGAAAGAGTCCCCCAAAACCAGAGATGCTGGGGTATTTTAGTGCATCTGTGCCAATGCCGGAGAGTACTGTGCTGCTATCCTAATCAGGCCCCCCAAAAAGATGCAGGTGCCCCACAAGAGTTACACCACTGCACTGCTTTACTACTCGGCTCCTCAAAGCACCTCCTTTGTTTTTCAGTGGTTCTGCACAGGTGGCAGCTCCTTAAGACTTAAAATCTGTTTCCAAGACCTTTTTCTCCCTTCATCCTCTTTATTGGGTCTTTTGCTATAGGCTCCTAGCACTTATATAGCTGCCGCAAGTCTGTTGCCTCCTTTGGGGGATGTTCATCTCAGTGCTTTATTCAAATTAAGTGATTGCTACTCCAAGCTCTTTTTTTAAAGCAGTAGGCACTACTCATACCCTTCACTCATTCTCTCCTGACATAGACACAAAAGGGAAGCCTGAGCTGCCTAATTGCCACAGCAGAGCCAGCAGCAGCGTGGCTGCACGAGCACTTCATGTCCAGAGAACAGAGACAGAGGATTTTTAATTTTTAATTGAGGCAGTGAAAGCAAACCACCCTGCCACGCAGAGTGCTGCGTCTGATATTCCCCAATATGGAAACAATTGGCATGACCCAATTCCTGCTCTTTCATGCACTATTTATAACCTTATCCGTTTCGCAGAGCGAGTAGAATCACATTAAATGGAAAGTGCCACCAAGCTGGCTGAAGCTCTCTCCTGAGGGGATCCCGAGGGACTGCCACAACAAGGGTTCCTATCAGGGAGAACATTTCCATCCACATTTCCACCCCAGCAGATGCAAACAGAGCCCGTTCTGACCTGCCCGAGCTCTTCATTCAGGTCTGAGGTGTTCACCAACGCTCCCTCTTTTATTTCTTCGTCGTACATCTCCTTGTCCCAAGAGATGAAGAAGGAACCCAAGAACTTCTGCATCTCTACTGTGACATACATGGAGACGGGGATAATGAAGTTGAAGAGGACCATAAATGACAAGAAGTCCGTGAACATCCGCAAGACCTGCAATGGAAACAGGAGAAGATGCAGTCTGTGCCCAGCAGCCATAACTCAGAGGCAGTTTACAGCCACACCTCTGGGGCTTCTGACAGCTTTTCCTCTAAGGTTAAACAGAAAAAAAACCTCAACAACCTGAAAATGAATACAGCTAACATACAGAGCCAAATCCCATCTTCCTCTGATGCAGAAAATCTCACTGTCTTCTGCAGATCTATGAGAGTATAATACAAGAATACCTCTCACTGCTTTGCAGCGACAAAATCGATGTTTTATTCAAGTATATTCATCCTAAGAACATACAGACTCATTCCCATCTCAAGTAACTAGAAACAAAGAGCAGTTTAAGTTTACCTACTAAAAGCTGAAAGACGGATCAAGGTCAGATAAGGATCTAGGTTAAATCGGCTGCTGCATTTCTATAATATGATATTTATTTATGCTTTGCCCTGCTCCACCCAAGCACCACCATGACCAAGCACAAGAGCAGCAGGACAGAAACGCAAACAGCAGGAGAGCCCGAAGGATACATCAGCACTCCCAGCGAGCAAAGAGGACCCCCAGGGCTGGCAGCAGACATCGTCAGATTAAATAAAACTGCCAGAATAAATAAAGCTGGAGGAGGTGCCGAAATACTAATCCACTTACTTTGAACGTCTCCCTCTCTTTTTTAGTCTTTTCGTTGTACCAAGGCTCATCGTTAAATGGATTACTCTGCCAGACGTATTTCAGAGTCGTGCACACAGTAGCCTTGCTCAACAGGATGCACAAATACACTATCAAGAAAGCGTTGATAGATCTGAAAAACAGGTTTCTTTTTTAAATTCTTGCAGCTATTTTTATAGAGAAGTGCAAATAAGCAAGAACAAGACTTCCTTACTTTTGAGAAGGAAATTGCAGAACAAGTGCTTTTGACAGTTCTGATATTCAGGGTCAGTTAATATATTTTAATATTTCTTAATTTTGTTTTTAAAGAAAGAGCGCTATTAAATGATGCAGCTTCTTGAAAGGCATGCTTAATCAAATATACAGATTTTCTATGCAATCAGAGAGCATCTGAAACAAAAGGCAGCAGGATTTGGGGATTATTTCTATACAAGTCATCCATGGAAAAACACAAACAAACAAACAAAAAAACCAAACAGCTTTACTGATTTTTTTGCCAGCTATAAATACTCACTTTTCTACAGCAGACCGTTTCTGAGATTTCCCTTGGTAGTTCAAAGCCATTTTTGTTTCCATTCCTGTATAGACCGCAACTCCTACAGGGAATTAAACACGGCTCATAAGGGACGCGCAGCCCCAGAGGGACCCAGCCTGCACTTACGCCATAAGGGGCATCTGTTTTTACCTGAAACTCAAATCCCAACTGAAGAACGAGGCATTGCTCAAGGACTGTTCAACTACAGAAACCTCCGAGGCTGCTAAGTAATGTAATTGCACATATCCCAGAGTACCCAGCAGGTGCGTATGGACCACATACAGTCAGAAAAAACATCAGCCATCACCCTCAATCAGCAGCGTCTGGGACTGTGACCCCAGCTCGTCTTCAGAGGATCTGGGAACAACTCCCTGCTCTTTGTATCTCAAGCAAATAGAAAAGCTTGCCGAGGTGTTTTAGCACAACCTGCACAGCTTGCCAGCACTGCAGACAGAACCAGGATCTCCAGATTTCACCCTGTCAACATGCAATCAGCTTGCATACCAAATGCAACTGGAGAGCCTGGGCAGACAGGCAGCAGAAAGCTATTTTCCCTCTCTAGATTTAGTGCTGAGAACCTACATTTGTCAATAATAATAATAAAAAACTGATCACCATAAATCTTCTTGGTATTTTTCAGGGTAGCACCTTTCAGCAACAGGTTTTCAGGACCCAAAGACCTAAACACACAAGAAGTTATAACATTATATCACCCAAAGAACATTCAAACTGCTCTATTATTGAAGCCCAGAGACAGATTATAAAGCTAAATAGATGTTCTTTAGATCGGATTACTTGATTTATATGTTAAATTGGGCATTGCTTGAAGTTTTTCTCTTTATACACTTACATTTCCATTTCATGTTACACAGACTATTCTTGCTGCTCAAAGCTTCGAGTTTAATGGGGGATTATCTGCAAGGTTTTGGAGGAATCAGTGCAAAGTGTTCAGACTTAATATGTTCCAGTACTTATATAAAACCCTGATGTTAAAAGCATCAAAAACCTGTCCATTACAGCATAATCAATGGCACCAAAGCTAATTGCTTATTTTGCACCCATTTATGTTTTTATTTCACTTTAAAACTTCCACCCGTGACCCTCTGTTGCTTCTATGGTCCAGGTAGATCCACCACAGAATTAAACACAGTCAGCACCACTCCAGTAACAGCATCTGGTTTTGATTACTTATGTTATTTGCTTATTTTTTCCTGAAACACTCTGATTGATGCTTAAATTTCTGCTTTCCCTTGAAAAAACAGTATTTTGCAATTGCCTGGTAAATTTGTTGCCCATCAGCAGGGAGGGATGTTACCAGGCGGTGCTGCATTGCTTCCCCAGGAGGGGCTCAAACAGATCACACAATGGCAGAAGAGCCTAAGCAGAGAAATTAACTGCAGGTCTCCCTTAAGAATGAAATATTTGGAATGGTTAAAGAAAAATGACCATTCCCAAAAGATGGCAGCGCAAGTTCAGATCCTTGAAATCTGATGTAGGTGCCCAGCCTCTTTGAGGAGGACCAGCGAGACAGCTGCAAGACCAACCTGGCTACAGGCTCTTGGTTGCTTCTGTAGATGGTAATTCTTCCAACAAACCTGCAATAAAAAAATATGAGAAACTTGTATTACAGAAAAATCCACCAGCGGAGCCGCAGTACCTGACTGTGCCCACACCCACCTCAGCAAAGCTCCTTCAAGGGATTTTACCACAAAGACCAGTCACTCCTGGAAGTCATCCAGCCCAATGCATTTTACCTTGAGACACAGAGTGGCCAAAGAATAGGCACAGTGACCAGCTGAGCATACAAAAAATAGCTCATTACACCATGACAAGTGTTGCAGCAGGGAGGTTTTGCTGCAAAGAAAACAAGACCTGAAGAAGTGCAGTGTCAACTTTGCCATCCTCATGCGGAAGAAGCCTGGTAGCTTATTGCTGCCTCAAGAAACCTTTCAGTCTCTGATGAAAAGAAAACATCTTTCACTTTGCTGAGTTGTAACTTATTAGATCCCTTAATCACTGATGCTCAGGTGTCTGCAGGGACACAACACCAGGCAGTGACAGGCGGGAGGGACACGGAGGGCCACACTCACTTGTAGAGGTCGGGCTGTGGCTGTTCACACTCGATCGTGGCGGTGAGGGCATCGATGGCTTCATCCGTACAGAGCACGGTGGTGTCCCGCACAGCGTAGTGAGTCTGGGCAGAGAAGCAGAAACAGCGTCACCACGAGTCCCCAGCAACACAGACCGTGTTTTACCCCGTTATTTAAAATACCACCATGCAAAGGCACCAGCAGCTCACCCGAGCCTGAGCGCTGCTCCCACAAAACAGCTGAAGCATCTCTAAGCAAGACACTGAAGTCAATAAGCTTAAGAGAAACAACAGCAAGGAGGAGCTGCTGGATATCTGCAAGATCAGGTGTTCACCAAAAGCAGCATTTTTGGGTTTTCCCCAGGCACTTGCTGCCTCCCCAGCTGGGGTCTAGGGGAGGCTGCAGGTGCCCCAGGGCCAAGGGATGACCCACTCTTGAAGGTAATTAGACACCAGCTCCAGCGCCCAGGGATCAGGCAGAGCACTGGCAGACTCCAAGCTATTTTTAGCAGCTGCTGCAAAAAGGTTCATCTCTCACAATTAACTGGAAAGCCCACGAAGGATCCGCTTTGCTGCCTTCCAGGCTCTATTTATAGGAGCTACTCAGAGCTCCAAGTCACGGCAGGCTGCACGGCAGGCTGCCTCCATCCGTCTTCATAAACAAATCCATCAAAAAGCTCCCCCCACTCCTTATGTTTGCATTTCCCTCCTTGTGCATCCCGGGAGGAACCGTTATGTTACACACGCTGTGGTCACAACATTAAAAATACCTACCTTTGTGCCATTTTGCTAACCTGCCTGGCTTTTTGTATTGAAAGCAGACATAGAAACACGCACTTGTCTCTGGTACAAATCACAGCTTTTGTGAAACACAACTCAAAACCGCTCCTGCGGTGCACGGTCCCACACCCAGCCCTGGTGTGGGGCTCTGCATCCGCTGCTCCCGTCACCATGGACGCTGTGCAATTACCGAGTGATACTTCAAAGCCGCCTCCTAATCAGTTCCACGATCTTCACATCCTCAGTCCCTTAGCGTACTTAGAAAACACATGTTCTTTTAGATAACATATGACTGCAGATTTGCGCTTCAAAGACAGAGCCCTGCCAAATCCCTTTTATAGTTCTGCTCCAGTTTCACTTAACCAGGCATCTTTCCCATACCTCAACCTGACATGCCCCACATACCAAGAAATTCCCACCAGGCAGGCCGCAGATATCCAGATGAGGTTTTGCGAGTACCTGGGTGTGCTTCCCTCACACTGCTTTAGCAGCAAACCCTGGTTCCTAATGTTAGACCTATTTACCCAACAGCACTTGCTTTTCTATTCTCTCTTCCCCTTCAAATTCATCTTCACCTCATCAAGAAACAGGAAACATCTCCCAGTCACCTACAAGAATCCACAAACCAGAAAAAAAGCCACCACAGTGCTCAACATAGAAATTCAGCGCTGCCCTTACAGACCCAGGAGTTAGTAAGAGCCAAGACTCTGCAAGAGTTATGTGAACTCACGCATATAATACACCTGACACAAAGAAGCAATTGCCTGTTTAACATGGTTATCTATTTTTAGCCTCAAGCCACTTCAAAGCTCCACTCCTCTTCACTCGTGGAACCAGTACAGTGCACCAGCTCCTACACAAGATTTCAAGTACCAGTTAACAGCTGCCCATAAAGAGATGAGCCATAGACCCCATACAATACAAAACAGACTGACAATGGTATTCCCACTGACTCCAGAGTGCATTGAAGTGAACCATGTCATTTTAAAGTGTATTCCACTCAAACTACTGCAGTTGCTAGTATCTGTACAAATATTTATCAAACAAAAGTGCAACCAACTTTTCATGTCTTCTGATGCATATATGTTTCTTGTTGTTGCTTCTCTTAGTTTAAGGGAGGGTGATGAACAAAGAAATACACTGAAGATGAGATTTATCCTGAGAAAGACTAATATTAAATTTTACTTCTTGATTCAGGGAAAGGGAGAGACAAAAATCCAGAGCAGATGTTTTTTCTCAGGCTGGTGAAAAATTCCCCAAATGAATCCAGACATACTGCTTCAAAAAGCCCCCATTCTCACTGGAAAAACTTGGTGAAATAACAGAGGTATTGGCAGGTAGTGGAAAGGGAGCTGCAGCAGCTGCAGCACTGATTGACCAACACACCAAACCTCACAAGGTGCAGCTGGAACAAGGGAGTACTAACACACTTCCCATGATGGGCAATAAGGCAGTGAAGCCATATCAATAAAGACTGATTCAACTTGGGGCAACACCAGCAGAAAAGGCTCCTGGAGACAAAACGGAAAACAAACAATAGCCAGGGAAGCTCGGTGCTGACACGCTGGGAGCAGACAGAGAGAAGAGCTCTAAATAGAGTCCTGTGACCATGGGTACAGGCTCCAGGGAGCATCCTCCAGTTAATCACACACACCCCTGTGCAAGCATCAGTTTCAGCGGCAGCTCCAGGCCCCCGAGCGCCCCAGAGCAGCGGCTGTCAAATGCTGTCCCGTCCGTCCCCATCACCTTGAAATTGGACTCGCCGTCAAGACTCGCTGTAGTGACGTAACAGGTCCCGTCAACGCTGCTCGAGGCCAAAAATATCAAGTCACAGGGGAAGGTTTCATCCGCTTTCACTTCTACTATGTCTCCAACCTGGAAAAAAAAAGGAAACGTTTACATGAAAAGCCCTCTCAGTTGTTATTAGACGGTTACAGATTTAGCTTCTCTCAAAGCTTAAGACAAATCACCTTGGCTAAAAGGGAAATTGAGGTTCAAGAGGAGCACAGGTCCCTGAGCATCACTTCACAGTCCCGTGGGTCAAACCAGCCCAGCACCCACAGGGCACAGTCAGTATTTATTTCTCTGCTAAATCTTGATGGAAAAAAAGACTCTGTACTTGTCTGAAGTGCAGTGTGATAAATTAACGTCAAAGCTAGTGTACTTTCCTGGTGTCCTTGGGAGATTTGGAAATAGAAGAGGACTGTCTGTCCCAGAGAAGTGCAAAACGCTGACAGATCTGTCACTTGTCAGCCCCAGTACAGCGTTTGCATGACAGCTTTTCAAAAGCGATCAGACAAAGGCAGCTTCACTCCTTAATTGAGAACAGCTCTCTGAGCAATCCCATCCAAAAGTGAGGACACCGGGGCAGCTCCAACTGCTTTACATCCTCCTCCCCTGCCCTCACCTCCCACCACACACCCTCATGTTCCCATCGGCTTCAGCGATAAACCCGCTCAAGTTCTCTGTTAACAGTTACCTTGATTTTTTCACTCTCTTTCTGCACTTGCTTTGCATTTTCGACAATGGAGACGTTGCTTTTGTTCACTTCATTGTCAGCTCTGTGCCTCAGCCAGTCCTCGTACCCCTAGTCACACAAAAACGGGCAACAAACTTGTAACGAAGCAAGTAAACTAACCAAGGAGGGTAAACGGGGATGGAGAGAAAGGATTAAAAAACTGAATAAACTAAACACTCCTCAGATCTCCTTCATGCCTGACAAAACATCAACCAGAGTAGCTCAGATTGCATCAATTTATGTTAAAAACTTCATATGCATATTTGACAGATTCAGAACAGATTAAAATAACACACAAAAATAATCTATATGCAGTGCATACGAGTGGCTAAACTACTGTAACATGTTTCTATTATTCTCAGTGTTGGCAAGAACAGGTTGATAATATGAATAATACACTTAGCACCCTGCGAGTCTTTCCTATGGTAACGCAGGACAAGGCTCTTCCTCTTCAGTCCTCACTGAAAGAATAAAACATCCAGATTTGAAGCAGATGCATTTTACTCCTTTCTAGTCCCTGCAGAAGAAACTTATTTTATTACTCAATCCTTCTGTAGAAGAAATTTTAAAAGGAATGTGTGCATATGATGGGAGGAAAAAGGTCTTTTAACACCACAAGATGAGGACTACATATTTTTGGGACTAGCTGAGTGGCTGAAGAGAACCTGTCCTTTCCATTTACCAGCATTGGAGCAGAGCATGGGCTATATTTGGAGCATGTTTCTGCCTCCTGTAAAGAGTCAGAGAGCATTTCTAAAAAAAGAGAAGAAAAATTCAAGTAAAGCCAGACCTACAGCGGTAACCTTTACTGACCCTCATGGCTTGCTTACAACAGTACATATAGAGATGTTTTACATTGCTGAAGCAGAAGAGACCAACAACCACACGCAATTTTCAGCCTCTCTTGAAAAACACTGGTATATGTGTCTGAACTTCCGAGAAGGGTTCACCAAGCCTACCAGCCTGTTTGGGTGACTTCTGAGTCTATTAAAATACGTGCTTATCATTTTCTCTACCACACGTCCCAAAGAGCATCTTCTTCTCCCCATGTTGACACTTGTACCTGTTTGATAGCTGTCACGGTGATGACAAAGAAGAGCGGGAGGCCGCTGGTCACTGGGCTGGTCGGGGTGTCCACTATCACCTGTAGAGAGAAAAAAAAACATACTGCAGACAACTGGTTTTCAGGCAGCAGAAGAAACAAAAACTCTGGTAATGGGGGAAAAAAGGTGCTCAGCCCACTGGGGGTCACAGCCCCACAGAGGAGTGGGACAGAAAGGGGCACATGAGAAGGACCAGCACAAGCATCCCCAGGAGTGCTCTTCTCCAGACTACAGTTCCTCCTCCTGTAGACTGCTGGATGTCTTCAGTGGGAAAAAACCCTTTCAAAAGTGGCTTAAAACCTAAATTTGACCTTGCACTGGTGGGAAACAAAGGCCTGGATGAACAGGCTGCTAGGGATGGGCTCCAAAAACAGAATCACTCCATGTGCTGGTGCCAACAAGTTTGCTCCCACCACGGGATGTGCAGGAGAGAACTGAGGCAGGGAAGGAGGATGGGGCAGAGACAGCAGCAATGCATGAAGTGAAAAACACCCTCATTTCTCACTGAGCTACATGGCAGGTCCTCCTCTTTGTCTGTGACAACAGAGCTCATCTGAACCCTAAAACATGGCTGGTTATAAGAAGGAAGACCCCACAAGTTGTCTTGAACCACTGACACTCAGAGGTTAAAAATAACACACATCTGTCCAAATCACCTAAGAAATACATGGTGGAATGGAACATGACTATTTAAGCAAAACATAAATCCATATTTTGTCTTTAAGCTCTGAAATTTGGAGGTAAGAACATGATTTAAGCACAGAGACTGCACGATGGCCTTGGGGTAGATGGAAGGAGAGACGGATCTTCCCCCAGCTCAGTGTGGTGGCTCAAGCCAGCACCGCTGCAAAGACCAAACCTCTTCAGCACTAATTAAACCTTCAAGCTGGGGGAAACCACTGTTTCTTCTGACTGTATCATGACTTGCCCCAAAGCGTAAGAACAGCAGAACAGGTTCATAACTGGAAGGAATAACTCTGTGCCCTCACCCCACCTTTCAAGCGAGGGCACACAAAATTGGCCATTTTTCCTGCTGTTCCCATAGAGGATGGGAGCACGAGAGGCTGATGGTGAGGGCTGCGATGAAAGGGACGGGGCAGCTCAGCAGAAAGGCTTTGTGTCTCCACAAAGAGACTTTGTCTCCCTTCACTTGTTTGCACTTCCCTGGCACGCTCACAAACAGCAGCATCTGTATATTTATTGTTTTAGGCTGGCCATAAAATGCTGTGTTAAGGACATGACCACTCTTATCAGCTGTGAGGAAGCTGCACAAAGATTTTTAACTCTATGAAATGCTCTACACTGCAACATTATCCTGCACTGTTGAACCCAAACAGAAAATAACCTGGAGATATTAAAGTGCAAGAGATACAGAGTCAGGTAACTGGTATGAGTTGAGTAGCGTAAGGGTAAACAAAGACAAACACAACCAATATTTGCAGGAACACAAAGGCCTGGTTCACTCAAAATCGGTGTAAAACCAGACTTTGGAAGAACAACGTTGAGCAAGACTGGTGTCAAGTGTCGCATGTACACATCACACACAGTCACTCGCTGGGGTGGCATCACTGAAGTTTAGGCCAGTCAGCCAAAAGTTGTCTTGCAAAAATTGGACAGATCTTGGGAATACAAGAGGAACTTTGGCTTTTAGCTGAGAAGAGCAAGGGAGAGGACCCCCTGCTGCCCAGCGGGAGAGTCTTCTGCACTGGAAAAGATGTAGTTGTATGTAAGTGTTTAAACAAACTATACCATTTCTATTCACACAAATGCTGTACTATAAATGTATGAATACAAATGTTAGATGAAGTCCCCAGAATAAGTCATTTACTTATTTGGAGATTGCACTCCCTGCGCATCCCATGGCTGGATACTGATCTTCCCCTTCATGGTTGGTGGAAAGCCGAGGGATGCACGAGCAACAAGCCAGAACAAAGGCAGATTCCTTTGAAGCTTTTGTGAGCTGGTTTTAGGACTTAGACTGCTTAACTTGGATCCACTTAAAAGTGACAAAATCCTCCTGTTACTTAATAGTTTCTTCCTAACCCATTGTTTAGGAGACTGAGGACCACAGTCCAGAAGTCATCTCCACCAATCAAAAGGGACACTTTTCATTCCTGGCACCTTCTAAATGAGCTTACTGCCATTAGCTTGGTCCATCTACAAACACTCTTGGACTATACTCACTCCAGGTCAGCCATTTCCACCAGTTTACTCACAGTTTCCTTTGAGGGTTGCAATAGATGAACCAAAGAAATAGCTATTTGTACCCATTAGCACACTAATAAGTGTTCTATGTTTAATGCATGTACTTCCTCTCTCTAAAAAAAGAGCTGAATTTGGAGTCATGGAGTAACACACATTTCGATGAAGGGTTTCAGCAGCAGGTAGAGCAGATGCACCAGGCAATTGCCCAGGTGCGGTGATACTTCAATGCTCATGCAGCACATAGGGCAATTCCATTAATTTAAAGTAATTTAAAGATAAGCACTAACATTTAAACCATAGATGCCACTTTTCAAGGTATAACCCTTGGTATTTTAAATGAATGGAGTGGCCTTAAGTGCTTTTTTTAAGGCAAGTGATGTCTCCAGAACAAAGAGTGCCCGGGGGCAGTCAGTTACTCTATATGGCAGCAAGTGTATTAGTGCTGTCAGGTTGTTTTTTATTCAGTTTGGTTTGTTTTTCCTCTAATAGAGCATGAAGGTTGCTTCCTTATTTTTGAGGTGCTCACAGAATAAAAAGGAGGAACAACTAGGCTCTTCTCACACCTGCGCCTAAAACGGGTAAGCAGTTAAACTGCAACTGGTTTTCTAAGTATAATCAAGAATACCCCATGTTTTTCAGGGTCAATAGATAAAATGTAACATCACGTCACTAAATGGCCAACTACACAAAAAGGACATCCCGACTTCGGGGCGTCTCTTCACTTCAAGGCAAATTACAAATTCAGTCTGACAAAATGGAGCGATGCCAGCGACGTCAAGAGATGCAGGAGCAGCTGATGCCAGCGTAGATCAGCGTTCGTGTAGCACTGCCACAAGGAGCCATCCACGGCCGGTATCTTGGGATCCCCCGTTTCTGCGGCAGCCACCAAAATGCCTATAAGCCATAACTATTTACTGTGAGGATAAAACATTCTAGACACTCATCCTAAACACGCAGCCTAGAAGAGAGGGATACCTCAGACCTGAGCCACCCCAGCAAAGCCACTGAACATCCAGCTGCTTGCAGCAGCTGCATGGTGCCGTTTAGTTTGCTGGGGTAGAGTTTTTGATGCCTATTTTCAGCCCTAGAGCAGATTTGTCTGCTGAGACCCAGTCCCGAGAACAGGATTTAAAAGGTGAGTAAATGCTGTGCGGTGATTCTCCTGAACTCCCTCCGCCCCAATACACTTCGACAGAACAAAAAAATGAGTATTCAGGTTTGCTCAGGATTTGCCTGTTAACCAAAGCCACGAAGCAGAGCAGAACTTCATCCATATATAAAATTTGCTATTTCTTCTGTGTAGAGCAGCTTCTTGAAGATTCACAATCCCAAAGCTCATGCTATGCATTTTCTGAATTTTACTGAGCACAGCCTATCTCTCCTGCTTGCCTTGAAACTCACTACAACTAAGATATCATATAACTTGGGAAAATGCATAGTTATGCAGCAGAAGTAATAAAGATGACAAAAAACTAGATCTTGGCTCTGTAGCATCAAATGTATTTTCACCAATTGACTGATCTTAATAGTTAAAAAGTTAAGATTTTTATTTTTAAATTGTTTCAGCAGTCAAACATCATCTCAGACAGGCCCAAATATTGTAATTGTTATTATGTCTTGGTCAGTATGTCACAATAACAGTTTCCAATTAAAAAATAAAACACAAAAAAACCACCAAAAAACACCACACTTATAAGCACCAGAGTCAGTTTTGAGCCCCAATTCTTGTTCAAGCAGTGCTCACCATCAGTGCATAAATGAAACCAACCCTTGGCACCAAAGCTCTTACCTGCACGAGGAAGATGATGAGGAAGTAGAAGTTGGCGATTCTTCTGAACTGCTCAAAAAGGTTCTTCGGGAGGAAGTTCCAGAGGGTGTACTGTGGGGAGAGAGCAGGGACTAACAAACACACCGAGACACGGGGCTCACTGGGGCCTTGGGCTACAAAACAGGCAGTATCTGCACAAAATGGGAAAGGAATGTTCTTTTTTTTTAAAAAAAAAAAAATACACATTGCCCATACAAACTTGTTATTAGGTTGTGTTTCATTATCATTTTAAGAAGCCCGCTGAATCATTCGCTTTGGAAAGACATGAGGAATTTAAGAACAACTTGGAAAGTAATGGGTCTAATACCTGTTCTTTCAGGCTGCCTGGAATAAGCAAAGAATAATAAGCAGCCAAGTCTCAAGACCAATGTCCACTTAATTATAGAAAGAGACTGGTCAGGTAAGAACAGTCTCCATGCCTAGCAAATATAAATGGAAAAAAAGAGCAAGAACACAACATTCAAAAATAAATCAGGGAAGAATTCAAATTACTGCTAAAACAAACCACTTGTCAGAGAGGGAACTGAAACAGGGGAAGGTGTCCTCTCGGAAGGACCTTCTTGCATACCAGGGAAACATCAATGTGATTGCTACATGAGTTAAATGTGGTTAGACTTTTCCCCAGTATAAACTCAGCACACAGACATAAAACCAAATAAGTTCCAAGCTGTATAAAAAATGGAGTAAAAAACTCCCTTACAGCTCAAGTACAGTAAAACTGATGCTGAGCATCATGAATCCTAAGCAACATAACATGTATCCAGCTGTGTTGACAATATCAGATGCCACTTGTTTGATATTTTACTTGAATTGGCTTCAAATCTTTTGAAAAAGCTTCATGAATGTCACGGAAAAAAGCTAAGCAGAAGGCAGATGGGTGTCATCACAGTTTTCCACCATAAACAAAAGCTGCATTAATACCATATGAATGTTCCCCCTTTCATCCAAGGGGATAAACAGAGCATGGTTATTTTCGTCCTATCTCAAGAGAGGAAAAAATGCACAGAACAAGAACCAAGAAAAAAAAGGGGGGGAGTCGTATTTTTCTGTCCATTTATAAAACAACTGCCACTCCCTTTCACAAATCCAAGTTGCTGTTGTCTCACGCTGGATTACACTTGACCTGTCCTTTCTTCCCAAAGGGAATGCCAGAAAACACTAAAAACACCAAACAAAAAACCCCCACATAACCAATGTGTCCATGTGCTTTGCTCTCATCCAGCCTAGAAGAAAGGAATTTGTACGTACCTCCACTGGGACTGATAGGAATTAAAAACAGACTAATGGAGTTGTGGTATAAGGTATGCACCGGGTTGGTCCGCTTGCAAAGAAACCTTTACATCCATCCGTGAGGAACTGAGAGTTTCTCAATTTCAAAACCAACCATCAAATAAAATCAGGGTGAATCCACGAGCAGGGGATACATGTGCACGATGCACCCAGAGAAGCTGAGCAAGCCCACCTTGGAGGAGACGATCCTGTTGTCGCAGAACTTCTGTGCCACGTACGCATCCGCTTCTGAAACCGGCCGGTGCCCGACCACCACAGTGCGCGTACCAACCCGCTTCTCTTCCCCAGCACACTGTTGGGGCAACCAGGAAAGGGATAAAATTAGCCTCTAGCTCAAAACAATTGAATATTTGTGCTAATAACCCCCAGCTTCTGAACGCACCATGCTGCTTGTTGGAAATAAGGCTGCTGGAACCTCAAAAATTCACTTCTTTACCCCAGTGCAGTGAACAAAAAGGCAGATGTAAGGTCGTTTAGCAAAAACAAGGCAATGCTGAGCTTGCAGCCTTTGGTCCCCAGCGCCGCTCAGCCACTGACCCCACCAGGGCCGGTCATCGCTCGCATCCGCCGTGCTCCTGCCCTAGGCGGGATGGCTGCTGCCTGGGTGTGCAGCCTGTGCCCGTCTGCCAGGCGAGAAGGAGAATCTCTCTTTATCAAGCACTTCGGGCTATTAGGAATGTAATTTATTCTCTATACATCTCTTCTTCATCCCAAGCCAGGATGGAACTGCATGCTCCTTTACACTTGCTCTCCTGTCAAACCCTCAAGTCCATCCGAAAGGGCTCAACACCACACTGGCGCATACAGAGCTGGGATGTAGCTTAAAAAAAGTATACTTCTGCTATTTTAAAATCTCAGCTAAAACCAGAAATAATACAGCAGACAGTTTCACATCACAAACTCCTCAAAAAGACATGCAGGGTGTTGGGGTTTTATTTTAAAGCAGAATGCACTGTCACAACTGGTGTCATAGGGGCTTGATGATAGCCCCTCTGCTCCACAGCAACCAGGAATCACAGCAGAATAAACTCAGAGGGGAAGGAGAGCATCCCTTGCACGAAGCCACAAGAGACAATTGTGGCCAACAACACAGGGCTCACAGCCATCCCCTTAGCACTTGCACCTTCCAAAGGGAGGTCACAGCACCAGGCAAATGACATATAGATCGTTCCAGTCCAATGGAGAGTGTGTTAAAATAGCACATAGTAAACAAGGTATCTGAACATAGTGAATGGTGCTCTTCTACTTAAATGTAACTCTTAAATAGCAGATTTCCACCTTCCTATACCTTCATTTGAAGACACTTGCAAACCTGGGGCACAGCAGAGGCAATGCAGGTCCTTGCTGGTGCCTGCAGCCATGGAAACGGCTCTTAGCTGGACAGGACAACTCCATGAGCTCCATTTCCATCAGCTTCCAGCCCTGGGCTGCCCAGCATGCACAAGGTTCTAGGTGGATAAGAAAAGGCTATTTTCAAAAGAAACAAAACTGTGCAATAGTTCAAAAATTTACTTTTTGATCCTTGCATATAACAAAGTGTTCCTACCACAGATGTTCGCAGCCAAGGGAGGAGAACTGGCTGGCACCAGGAAGGGTTTTGCAAGGTTGAACTTGAAAATATAAAGTGAATTTAAAATGCCCACTAAGAGCAGATGGGGGGTGGGGGGGCAGGGAAAGAGTGGCCTTGGGTCAGGCTAAGGTTTTGGATTTTAAAACATGACCAGGGAAGACATTTGTCACCGTTCACGGTTCAAGGGCATTAGCAGGCAGCACGGCTGCTAAAACACCAGCAGATACTGTTCATACTTCACTTAGCCTTATTAATCCACAACCTGGCGAGCATCCTTCCAGAGCAGGGGGGAACTGAGCGCTTCCCCGGCCTGCGGAGCCAGCAGAGCAGCGAGAAGGAGCAGAGTCAAGGGTTTGCCAAACGCACACATTGGTAAGAAGCAACAAAACTCTGGTTAAAATATTCCTGGAAAAACATGCACAAGTGTTTACTCTGCAAGGCTGCCCATAGTTAACCATGAAAAACCTGGAGCAAGTGAAGAAGAGAAAGCAGATCCTAAGTGTGGGTTGTTAGCTAACCAAGCCCACTACTCTGCTCTTCTAAGAAGTCATCACCACCAGCTCCTAGGTGTGCTTTCACCCCTCTAGTTATTTATTTGAAGCATCTCCTACTAAGATGACAGTAACCCCTTCCACAGCGTAGAGCCCTCTGTGGTGGCACCATAGGGAGAAGATCTTGCTCTGTGGTCTAACCAGACTCCCACCAGGCCAGAGTTTCATTTCCCATTCCCTGACCACCCCTCGGTGTCACACCATCACGCAGCCACGCCATGTCTCTTCATCTTTTTCACCTCCCAGAAAGTGAGTGCACACCATGATGACACCTGTGGTGAGATGCACTGGCTCAGCTCAGCAATTAAAAGGTCTGATTTTGACGAGCCCGCCTTGAACGGCTCGCCGGGTTGCTAACAGATTGCTAAGTCTTAATAATGCCTCTCAACGGAGACTTAAGAGGAGATTTAGGGAGTAACTGTCAAGCTTTTGGGAAAATTATAAAATATGCAGATTAGCAGGGAGAGGATTTAGATGACTTTTCTCAACTGCCTTTCATGAAAAATTTCAATTCTGATGTCAAAAAAAAATTACTTGGATACAATTCAAATGCCTGGTGGGGTTTTACAAAGGCTGTGCTACAGGGCACAGGAATCTGGTGCAAGCAAAAACCAGAGTTACTTCTGCTGTTTAGAGCCAGGCATGCCAAAATACTTAGGAAAATCAACACTTGCATCCCCCCCATATGCACGTTATCACCTATTTTGAGGTAGCCTGAGGTGTGGTGTTTGCAGGAGCACTGGGAGAACCAGAGCTCTCGGGACATGTGGTGGGAAGCCACACTGCATCCTCCCACCAAGCCAGGAGGATTCAGGGATGCTGGTAGGTGACCCTGGTCCCCTCTCTGCCACACCATACCCCAGCATCCCAGATGGGCTCCCAGCAGCCCCCTGGGGGACATCACACACTTTGGGAATCAAAAGGAGGGAGATAAGGAGGCATTTTTGAGAACAGCCACTATCCTGCATCACTTGAAGACCAGCCCCAAAGACATGGGTCTCTCCCGCAACATTTCAAGCTCCACTCTCCCACTGTCTAACCAAACCCATCAGCGAGTCACCCTCTCAGCAGGGCATCCGAACCAGATTTCTCCTGAAGGAGCTCAGCTGGAAGACAACAGCCAGAGAGTCAAACACAAATCAGAAGAGATAAAGATGAGGCTAGCAAAGCTGTTCCGCCAGGAACATCTTTCTGAGTTGGCAGCTCGCTATCTGTCTTCACGTCCCACCTCAGGCAGGACCAAGCACCCAGGCTGCAGTAATAAATGACCTTTATCACCGCCACAGACACGCTCTGCTGCACACACAGCAGGGCAAAGTACTGCTGCTGTGGTACAGCCTTCCTTGTGCCATGGAGAAATTCAGATACAGAACATATTTCTGTTACACATTTTGAGGTAGCCCAACCCTCCTGCATTTTCAACTTTGTATAAAAGTCCACTTATTGCCAGAAGCGGAAGTTCTGAAAATAAGGCATTAGGGATAACTCTTATTTTCTTACACTGACCACATTTTAAAAGCCTATGTACACACATCAATATAATGTACCCACAGAAGGTGAGCTGAGGCTCAGCATTCTGTTATAAACCTTTCTTCAAGAAATTAGGAACAGGGACAATTTGAAGGCAACAGACCAGGGCTAAAAAAGTCCATGGATGCAACTAACAACCATACATTATTTATTACTTGGAGCATTACATAGAGATGGCAGAATTACATTTGCAGCCCACAGCACTTCCCAGATTCTTCACCCAGGTTTGGCCAAGCCTCCCTTTGTGCCTCTTTCCCCTCTCCATCTGTGTCCTTCTCCCACAAACATGTCCTGCCCCAGCACAACACCTCCCACTGCCTCCCGAAAGGGCTCCTCTTCACCCACACTCCCAAATTTCAGGGAATTCATCACAGCACCACGTACACGACCTGGCCACACTTGATAAAAGTTGCAAACCTGGGTAAAAATTAGCAAGCCTGGGTAAAAATTAATGGAGTTTGACTGAGTTCAACATGAGAGGTGAACCTGTGCTCTGCAGCCGCCGTTGACAAGGAGCCACTTCAAGTGGGCTATTTCTAGGGCAGCTGCAAAACACAGTGTTTAATTATATCCCCCATATGGAAAACAAGTGTCTGTGCTACCTGCTGGCCCTGTTTCCAGCAAAAAATAGTGGCAGAAAAAGCCTACACCATTTGATTTACTATAGCTTCAGAAAATATTTAAACCAGAACTAACTAATCAAGAGAAACTCCTTTCATGTTTGCTGAAGATATCTTCAAGCCACAAAGTAAACACAAATAACGCATAGAAAAAAAGATTTAATGAAAACCACAGGCATTAAAAAAAAGCCATCTGCTAAAACCAGAGATAATTACACAGTACAAGTACAAAGCTCAAACACTGGAATGAAATCACAGCTTATATTAAATATATGCAGAAGAAAGATTAAATCGCACTACTTGGCTTAGACCTCATGAATAGTTTGAAGTCTAATCACTCCTGTATTGTTCCATTTAGCATAAAAGTAGTAGAGAAGATGACCTGACTTACAAAAAGAAGCCTGCAAAAATAACACCACCTCCCAAAACAGCCTGTTCCAGCTCCCATTCAATTTAGCTCCAGAAGAACCAAGAAAAACACATCCACAATTTTAAAAAGCCTCCATAAATTTACCATAACCTCTCCAAACCATTTGGCAGTCTCAAAAAGTCACTGAGTACACTGACAGCATCGCCCAACCAATATAATTTAACTGAAATTTGTCTTGCCAATTTTTCTACCACTCTTTGTGCTTAGCCGTTTCTATGCAAGTACAAGC
Organism: Patagioenas fasciata; assembly: GCF_037038585.1. Lineage (NCBI taxonomy): Eukaryota > Metazoa > Chordata > Aves > Columbiformes > Columbidae > Patagioenas > Patagioenas fasciata. The sequence goes on from NC_092530.1 coordinate 22,550,454, forward strand.
AATGCTTTGAGAAAACCCTTAATAATTTAGCAGTTTGTACTACGCTTACCCAAACAGACCACATCGTCAGGCAGAGCTCCTGATTTACAGAGAGAACTCCAGCGATCGAGATCAATCCCACCGTTCTCTCCTGTGTTTGCAGGAAAGGGTCAATAACATGCACAGTTCTTCAGAAAAAAAGGAAAATCAACATTACATTTCATAGGTCCAAAAGAAAGGGCTGAAGGTGAGCACAGCTCTGACCTCATTTCCCACTGAAGGGACTTTTGCTGCTCATCCCTAAGTGGAAGGGGGAAGGCCGGTACCTTGGGAAAGCAAAAGGTTGAAATTTAAGCCAGTATCCTACATTGAGGCTGAAGCTCCTACTGATGTTTCAACCAGAGAGAAAATGGGAGCAACAAAGAGTGACCGCTGGGTGCAAACAGGGGCCAGCCAAGGTGTGAGGAGGACACCATGGGGTAACCATGCAAGCCACCAGATCAAGCTGAGCAACAAGCAAGAGCGAAAGAGAAGCCATGGTAAAAGAACAAATACATTTTTTTTAAATATGGTAAACACACGGTGGGGTTCAACACCCAGACCTGGTCCCCGCTGGGGATGACAAAGTGGTGGGTGATGTGCTCTAGCAGGGTATCATCAACCCAGATCACACCATCCTTAATGCAAGTCCAAGTGCTTCCAGCAACACGAGGGGACCCGGCCAGAGCCCGTCCCCATGTCCCCTCTGTCCCAAGGACCTGCTGCTTCACCATAGGGGTTTGCAGGAAGGTCACCTTCACCAAGGACAACGGGCTGGAGAACAACAGGGCCCAGCCAGGCTGAGTTTCCTGGAAAAGCTGACTTGGCCAACAAAGCGACCGATAAAGACACAGTAGGGCGGGGAGAACAGAGGAAAGGGCTACTTGAAAGATTTAAGGGTGGAGAGAGTGGGTTTTTTTCCCCCAGATAATAAATTTACAGGAGGGCCCAGCCCACCCCAGAGTTGAGGAGCACCAGGCACAGGGTGACAGCTGAAAAGAGCTCTTTTGGTGTGGGGTTTTGGTTGGTTGGTTGTGTTTTTATTTTTCAATTTGGAGGCACTCTGCCCCCAAATCACGCAGCAAATACACCACAACGTCTGTCATCACAGCTTCGATTCGGCAGCGCTTTGCAAAAAGTCACGCTCACATATGATGCAGAAAGCCAAAGCCAGCAGATATCAATTGGGATAGGATTACTTCAGTGCTGCTGTTTGGTGGAAAATCAAACAAACTGACCTCTGGATTTTTTCAGGATCTCAACTCTTTCTCCCTGCTCTGTTGGCAGCTGGGTTATGAAACCATCGTTCATTTTGAAATGCAGGCAGCATCTTCTTATTTTTGGCAGTCCAAAAGAAAAGTTTGACCAGCATGCTGCCAGCATATCAAATTCAGGCTCATAGGAACACTTCAGACTCGAGAACAGAAAAAAGGACTTTGGATAAGAGCCCAAACGTTTTGCAGAGGTCACAAAGCAAATACAACAAGGTCTTCCCATCTTCTAAACCTCTTCCTCCCTCCTTTCCCTGGCTCAAGCTGTGCACATGTCTGCTCATCAGCAGCTATTTTAGTAGGGCAGTGAGCTTTTCAGAGCAGAGATTTGCCCTGGCAAAAATTAAAGTAAGAGCAAACTGGGAAGAAAACCTCCAAGTTTGCAATTGTCAATGCTTGCATCAGCCAGCAGAGCTATAATTTGTTGGTTTTCCCGTTGCTTTTTGGTTTTCTGAAAGCCTGAGCTCTTCAGTTATGGAAACAAACAAAAAAACACCCTTAATACTATGTTATGCATCCCAGCTCAGTCAGACACTACTCTGACCTCTGCCACCTACAGACATTTCACCACTTTTAAAGTTTTCCCAGCATTTTGGAGCCAGCCAGAAAACAGCCAGAGCAGTTTCCTTCCTTTCCGTGGGGATCCAAGCCCACCTGGTCACCCACCCATGGGGGACAGAGGCTGCAGCTCCCCCTATCATGGTGTACATCACCCCTGCAACACCCAAAGCAAGGGCTGAGCCCCAGATCTGAGCCCCACATGGCATCATGGGGTGACCCCAACACTCTGCAATGGGCACCTGAGGTTCGAGGTCCCAGCCCCACCATACTGCTCACTCACACTGGCTCAGGTTGAGGTTTTCCACTCCAAAAAAGCAAAAGCTGTGGTTTTCTAGCTCTCCCCTTGCTATACTGCAGAGTAATGCTTTCACAGAAGTAGCACAAAACAAAAGGGGGAAGAGAGGGAGAAATCCCCTATTTCACCCCTGGCTTCACAGCCAAAATCATCTCCACACACCCCAGACCCCAATTTGGAGTCTTTTCATCTCCGGATACTATAGTAACCAAGAGATTTATCATTGGGTCTGCAGGCACAGTTACACCAGGATACCGGATCAGTGCAATCCACCCAGTCGGGAGAGAAATCCTCAATGTGTGGCCTAGAATTGTTTATCTTCAGGAAATCCTTTTGGCTTATGTTCCTGCTGGGCTGGGTAAAGAAGCTGCAGAGCAGCTCCAGCAAAGCACACGCTGCCTGGGGCTGACCGAGCAAAGCCAGCAGGCACAGCAGCCAGGTTTGGAACTGGAAGAACAACCCACTTATCCACAGGGATGTGGAGATGAGGTCTGAACTGGTCCTGGGATGCTGGGTTTGGTGCACAAGGGGTTTTGGTGTGGTCCATCCTGGCACTGTCAGCAGCAGAAGGGAGCCCATGCTGGAGAATGGCAAAGCATCCCAGGAGATGATCCCAGTGACTCACACCATAGACAGGCACTGGGATAAGGGCGTTCCTGCTCTCACAGTTAAAGACAAGAGACTTCACCCCAGGTTTCCTCTCTCACATATCTCATCTTCCCAGCCTGCACTTACCAGAATGGTACTTGTCAAGAGGAACGTCCTACTTCCATCCATTCAATTGCACTGGAAGAAGCCACCCCACAGAAGTGATGTATTCCACAACGTTAATTTGGCTGATACAAGGACGACAGCCATCTGGGCATCACAGCTAATTTTACTGTGCTCCCTCCCTGAGCAAACATTTATAAGAAAAGTTGAGCTGGAAGGAAGGATGAAAAACAAACAAAACACAAAAAACCTTCCACAACTCAGAGCGAACAAAACTGCCATGCAAAACACCACCCTCCAAGAAAACATAAAATCAATATTGTGTTTTAAGCTTGGCTTTGCAGCGCCTGTACACGTGGAACTGCTGCTGAGCAGGTGCCCCAGTGCAGCCTGAGCCCACCCCGTGCTGAGGACCTTGCATCACCCCAGGTCCCTACAGGCAGCAGCCGCTTGGCATTGTGTGAATGCTGGGGAGGAATTACACAGAAATCATAATAAAAAATGGCAAGGCTGCTCACAAAGTGGATTGTTTTTTCCTACATTTAATTTCCCAGCAGTGGGATTGGTTTTTTTTTCCTCTTAAGCCAATTGAGACTCAGGCAACAGAGCACAGCGTCGCTGCAGTCCAGCAGTACTTAATTTTTATTACTGCTGAAAAGATCTTGGATTGCAATACCAAAGAAGTGCTTTAAATTGTCTAGTCTTGCCTGTCACACATCTTACTCAGCTCTTCTAGATCCTTTACCGTACAAGAAAAATAGGATCCCTCTGTTTTGCAAATCAGTGCATTTGCCACACTATTGCAAATAAATCACATCTAACAAGAGAGTGTTCCCTCTGTTTTCCACTTTAATAGCCTTATAAACTCTTATTAAGAGTACACAGCATACTTTATGATAGACCAGACCTAAATACCGCTTGCTGACCCTTTGAAAATACACAGAAATTACCAAGCCCTCCACATATCACCCTATGAAAGCAAGGCTGGGGCTGGAGTAATGGGCCTTTAACCTGTAGATCCTGCAAAATTCAGCTGAAAAAAAAAAGCAAACTTGACAGTAAAGCATTGCTCATCCAAGGCCACCAAAGAGGTTAACAGGAATCTTTTTCAAGTTGTGAACAAAAATAACAAGCCCGATTTGCTCCCAAAATACCCAGCTATGACAGCCTCGCAGGTGCTCGTCCCTTTCTGCTGCAGAAGCAAAACAAAAACCCCTTTACAAACAGCCGGATCAAAACCAAGTGCATTAAGCCTTCATTAAGGAGAACTGCACAAATGCCTCTGAACTACAGATGCTACCAATTACAGCTGGGTCTCAAGAGCGGGCACACTTTGAGACTAAATTGGCTTCGGTTGGAATTCCATCTCAAACAAAATGACTAAAGTTTTAGGGAAAAAAATGAAGATGACTGGAGTCAGCAAGATGCAACAAGTGTTCAAGAGACAGACAGACATGCTCCAAATCAGGTGTGGATGCAATTGCATGAGGAGCTGAAAAACATTTTTACACAGTCCTGGTTCTGAGCAGCACCCGTGGTAGCAAACATCCCCACGAAAAACGACAGAGAGGAGGGAAAGCTCAACCAAAGATTGATTCCCTTCCACCAGCGAGCCCCTCGTTAGTGTAATGACCAGTTCCTCTCCCCCCAACCCTGCTGCCCTACCTGTGGTGCACAGTTCAATATGAAATATACTTTCCAGCCACCGAAATGGTACCTTGTGCCAACCACTGGCCAGCAGCTCCCTGGATTTTAGCTAAGCGCAAGAAAAAGCCCATAAGCTAAAATATATATATATATATTTTAATGCACCTCTCTATATTGCATACATCCATATTTAATGTGTATATATTGCATACATGCATATTTAATGCCTATATATATAGATATATATATATAAGTCACTGCAGCCTCCAGGCAGAACAGGCTTTTCCTGACCCAGCAGCCGTGCTGCTGCCAGGCAGGAGTTGGGCGAGGACAGCAGCCAGAAGAGACCTTTTAAAACAGGAAAGTTTCACCGTTTCCCCAGGCTACAAATGAGTAAACCAAGCTTTAAAGTGACTTGTTGCTTACTGCCCATTCCCTGCGGCAGACAGGCAGTGCAGGCGTTGCTCTCCTACCACAAAAAGGTGACAGTAATCCACCTAACAGCTCCACGGACAAGTCTGGGGGTCAAGTTTATTAGAAAACGCAAAATACTAACCGTCCCAATCAAATGTTAACCAATTCAGGGAAGCACCAGTGAACATCACCAGTTGGAAAATTCAAAGCAATTCTGCAAACTGGTTATATCAAAAGCAGTTGGGGCTCAATGTTGCAAATTAAAATAGGAATTAAAAAAGGTGTGTGCATATATATATATATATATATATATATATATTTATATATATATATAGTCTGCTTGTGAGACATGAGGGAGCTGGGACAGTGTCAGAGGCTGAAGGCGATCAGCAGCTGGGTTCTCCCAGCTCCCATGCAGCAAAACGCAGGAGCAGTTGATGGAGCTGGGGTTGTTCAGCCTGGAGAACAGGAGGCTGCGGGGAGACCTTATCACTGTCTACAACTACCTGAAAGGAGGTTGTTGCATGGAGGGTGTTGGTCTCTTCTCCCAAGTAGCAAGTGATAGGACAAGAGGAAATGGCCTCAACTTGCACCAGGTGGGGTTTAGATTGCATATCGGGAAAAAATTCTTCACAGAAAGGGTTGTCAGACATTGGAACAGGCTGCCCAGGGCTGTGGTGGAGTCACCATCCGTGGAGGGGTTTAAAAGGCATTTAGACGAGGTTCTTAGGGACATGGTTTAGTGCTAGAGCTATGTTAGGTTATGGTTGGACTTGATGATCTTGAGGGTCTCTTCCAACTGCAATGATTCTATGATTGTAAAATGCATCATCTGCCAAGCTCAAAGCCCCTGGCTGGACCCAGATCTGCTGCCTGGGGAGGGCACAGACAGATGAAGCCCACAGCAGCCTCTACAGCACCGGCAAAACCTGCTCGGCAAAAACCAGCCCGCCCTTCCCAACACCAGACCTCAGCGAGCGTGTAAATATTTCTGCGATGAGCAATGAGAAGCAGATTTCAGTTAAAACCCGTAGGTAAGGTGTTTTCTAAGATCACCTCAGGACAGCCTGTCCTGACACAGGGCAAAAGCTGCCACCCGCTCGCCCTGGCAGGGTTGGCATGGCACCTGGGGGACACTTTTGGGCAGAAGGCCAGCAAAGCGACGGACCAAGCCACGCAGGAAAACCTCCCCACTGCCCTCCAGCCCCAGCACCCGCTTCCTACACACAGTCAAACACAGGAAACTCCCTTGAAAAATCCCCCGAGCAAACATTTTCGGGAAAAGACAAATGGGTTAATAGTGCACTCAGTCACCCTGTGTCCAAGTTCTTTGGAAAAGTCACATTTTCCGGACAGTCCAACCGGGTTGAGCAGCTCAACAGGTCCCCCACCCTGACTGTGTCGGCTCCTCTGGCCACAGGTATCACAAGAGATGTCACACGACTTGGCCACCTCTGTGTTTTCTCAGCAAGGACAGTGGCTTAAGATCTCCCAAGGGGACACAGAGTCCCACATCCTGAGGAATTAGCTGCACATAAGAGATGCAAGTGTGCATACGATGGAAGATACAAGGAGCCAACCTGCACTGCTAAAAACATGGTCACTGCCAGAACAACAACTCATTTGGGTGTGAAGGTTTCTTCTGTCTGACAGACTGTTAACACCTTCCATCAGCTCTACTTTTAACTAATATTAAAAAAAAAAAACAATCCACTAGAGAGGATATCAACGGTTACAGCCAGAAACCAGCAGTTTCAATCAGAAAGGAAGTGCATAAACCAAAGGCAACAGGATGAAATTAAAGGCAAGGCTGAAAAGCTTGCTATTAATAGATAGCCTGGTTGCTTTTACGACTCTTATTGTTAAAAGCAAATTGCCATGCCTTCAGCTGCAACACAAGCCAGTTCAGCTCCAAACCTTCCCCACACAGCCCAGACAATCACTATTATTCTTAGCAAAATACCAAGTGGAGACGAACTGTTTGAAGAATAAAATATATCCTTGAAATGCATGTAATTCTCCACAGAAATGTTTCTGCACAACCATGGGTTTAATATGCAGCACCATTTATCATTAACATTTGACCGGTGCTTTCCAGTCCCTCCTTACAGCAATTTCTAACTTCTCCAAACTTTGACTGCACACATAACATTTCCATTCAGCTATGGTTAGCAGACTGCCTCAGAATGTAAAGAGAAACAGTTATAGGAATGTGAGAGACTCCTGTGTCCCCACTCTCCAGGGTAGGGGCATCAAAAAGGGATTATAGCCCTGGGGAAGAGCCTTTTGCAGCTCAAGGTTCCCACTTTGAGCCTCTGTTTACTTCCCTGTGGTCAGTCATGGGCTGCCCTGTGTCTGTTGTAGGGGAACTGGCCCTGAGCACATGAGCGTTAGTGTATTAAATACACGTTACAAAATAAATTCCAGCAACATCCACGAAAAATTAAAGTTACCTTATTAAAATCCACACTCTTTTAAAGCGTGAGATTTCTCCAAGCAGAACTGCCAGCCAGTGCCATGGAGGCACCTCAGCCGCAACCTTCGCTGTGGGTTTTTGTCACGTTAATGAAAGCAAAATGCTTCTTGCGGAAGTCGGCAGTTGGGTGTAAGGTATTTGACACGGGACTTCACTCTCAAGCTGTCAGCGTGGCTGGATTGGGGTGGGGGGGAAGATTATCAAAGCCTTTTCCTCCTGCCTATGCTCTTCTTTCTTATTAGACTAGGAACCGCAATCACACACTGTAATGTTTGGTTCACACCCTCTTAAAGAAAAAAAAAAAGGCAAGCGTGAAAGAAAATCGCAGATGTGCTCTGTGTCCCAAAATAGACTTTATTACACATTTGCTGCAAAAACTAAAGAAGGGAGTGTAAATCAGCATCTTCCACCCCAGACTCCGACATCTCCCACGAGATGTACTCCAGCATTGCCCCGAGCTGGGCAGGGTGGGCGGCAGCCGGCGATGGTGAACCCCCACCCCAGCCCCTCCTCATCTACTCCCCACTGCCAACAGGAGATTTATTTCCCCTCTAAAAAAGTGACTTTGGGTCATTTCTCACTTTCTGCCATTTGAATAGGTCTCACAGGGCCATCTGAATAGGTCTCAAGGGCAGAGCGCCTTGTAGAACCTGCCCCACAGAGCTCAGCATCACCACCTGCCCTGGTCCTTCCCAGATCTGAACCATCTCCTCAACCTCTGGCACATGCCTTTGGGTCAACACGTCTTCTCCAAGGCCTTCCTCCTGCCTCCATTTCTCCCCAAAGGGTCAGGCAGGGCTTTGGGGACACGAGGGGTAAAACCACCACACGCTGCTCCTGCAGATGGCTCCGGGTGCAGTGGGGCATCCTGACCCAGACCCACCTCCTTGGCAGCACCAGCCTTGTCCCCAAAGTGTGTGGGGTTGGGGGACACTCAGGGTAAGACAACCTTCAAAAAAAAAAAAATCTGAGGTGGCTTTGCAAAACTACAGCAGAGTACAAATGCAGCCTTGAACATCATACCAGGCACTGCTTGTGTACATGTGAGTCCCCATACACAGGGACAGGATCTGTGCCCCCGACATTTCAGGAAGGGTAAGAATTTAGGAAGGAAGTTTATGACACTTGCAAGAGCTATAATGGGGGAAACCCTTCCTGCTGTCCACAGAACACCAGCAGCACACGGGAGCAGTCGTGGGATGCAAAAACAAGTGGCGAAGCAGTGTGCGGGGAGCCTGGCTAGGGCAGCCCGCATGGAGGTGACAAGCTACAAATGACATTAAAGCCCAGCTCAAGTGCCTGCCTCCTGCAACCCTACCTTGTGGCAGTTTGCACACAATTGTTTGTGGGTTTTTTTACATTAGATAAAAAGAGCCCCAGATGGAAGAGCTTCACATGAAAGCAGCACCAAGCACGCAAATTAAGAGTAATGATCAGTTACAGAGGCAGCTCCTTGGCTTTAGGGCCACAAAAAGCAAACCCTCTTCACTTTCCTTACTGTGGACAAGCCAAGGTGTTCCAGCAGGGACACCAAAGGACAGGTCCTGATCCAGGGGAGCTGACAAGTCCCAGGGAGAAGAGGGCAGGAGACCTCACACAACCCTTTAAGCAACCAGGAGAAGATCAGCAAGGAAACATCATCACCAGGCAGAGCAAGCCAAAGGCACCAAGTCACGATGTGGGTCCAGCCCAGGGACAAGCACTGCACACCTAAGAGGCATCTTCTTTATCCTGACATCAAGCAAACGTTGAGAGTCAGCAGCCCAGCACTTGCTAAACATCAAGGATTTACCAGGGCACAGGCAGCAAAGAGGATCAGACCCTAAGGTATTTAATTAAAAGAGAATAAAACAACTAAGGTCCTGTTGTTAGACACTGCACAAACACATGGAATGAAGAATTTTGCTCCCAATTAAGGGATGTTTGTTATTTTCTTACCCTGGATTTTACACAAGAATAGGAAAATACCAGAGCAAGGACCTGCACTAACCTCAGAGGCAAGAGACCCAGGCGGCAACACCATGATGGGCAAACACTGGCCCATGGGCTCAGCCAGCACCGGGCACCCCAAGAGGAGGGAAATCACCCTGGGTTCTTCTCCCCACTCCATCCTCCCTGCACTGTGACCAGGGTGACAGCTGCCAGGGCTCTCACTTCCAGATAAAATAAAAGCAAATGGGGGGAAAACTGGAAACAGGGGCATCGGTAACTTTTCTTTCTGGATTTCTTTCTCAGTTCTTACAACAGCCTGAATCGGCACCAGCCCCACAGCAGGGGCAGAGTTGCAGTGTGTAGCTGTGGCCCTCGAGTACAGCTGCCTGCACATCTTGAAGAATCCAGGAAAAGTAATTAATTAAAAAAACCACATTGTCTTTGATGCACAACACAAGGACCAACAGTTCAGTGCCCAGGTGCCCGCCAAGTGAGTTTGGGAGTGGGCAGCACTTGCCCCACTCCTATGAGGAGCTGAACCCGAGCCCTCCCCGATCACCAACACGCTTCCCCATAACAGCCATACAAGTAGCACAAGACTACAAAATAAGACTCCAATGCCAGAATCAGTTTCCAAAAAAGAACTAAAGTTATATTTCAAGTTGACAGTATCTCCTGAAAGTGGATTAACCATGGCAATTCAATCCTGCCTCCCTGCAGTGATCCCAGCCTGGTTCCCCTTTCAGCAGGGATGATTTCAGCGGTGTAAATTGAAGTTCAGAATCCAATTTATTTCTGCAGAGGACATCAGCCTGTACCCCAGGGCAGCAAAGCAGACCCACATACACCACTCTACCTCTCTTGCTCTTTTTACCATCGCATTTCATACCCTATCCAGCATAAGAAGTTTTATGGGAGGGAGAAACAGAGCTACGTAACAGTCACGTTGATAGGGCAAGGCACATTCATGGTACCTAAGCTGTGAAATACATCTGAAAAGAGGATCGTTAACATCCATGGGTATTTATGAGCCTGTGGCTGAGACCACATAGTGGAGAGGTGACAGCATTTGTCTGAGTAGCCCTATGGGATCTTGGTGTCAGATCATCTGCAGCCTTTAATAACTGCAGCAAATTTTCTGCCACAAGACGGGCATCACTTGAAACCCAGTACCACCCCTACGGGACCAAGGGCAAGACAGCATCTAGGGGATACCTACGTGGAGACTGGCATGGGCTGTCGTCTTCTCCCATGGTGCAGAAGGAGGCACCAACCCAAACCCAGTCAGCTCCTGAGAGACCCGCGGGGCTGGGGATGGGGCAGAGCTGCGGTAGCACAGTGGGAGCTGCTATCTGCCCATGGCTGGAGGACCCATGCCACCTGCAGCAGCATGATAATCAAGCACCACTTGCAAAGCCAGTACACGGAAAAAGTGTCCAAAAACTTTTCCTCTAACCAAAAAAAAAAAAAAACATACCTCTAACCCTCCAAATACGTGCTGTCACAATTCAGCCCTGAACAAAGCAGTTAGAAATACCTGGGTTCAGCAGACACGACTCCCCAGGAGTGGTGTGTGCCCCCTGTCCATGCCAGAGGACAGAGAGGTGGCGCAGAGCTGGTGCGGGACCACCACCAGCACCACTGGGCAGCACAGAGGTTGTGCTTCACACGTGAGGGTGCTGGAGCTGCTGCTTGCCAGGTACCTCCACAGGTACCTGCTCACCAGAGGTGGCCACCTAAAAAATGCTTTTAGCTGAAGCCAATGGAGACGCCTCACACCCCCAAATGCTTCCTGATACAACTTAGAAAAAGCCTCCGGCAAAGGTGGGGTAGGAAGAACATAATACAAGGCAGAACTACATTCAAAGTCAAGTCAGAAACTCAGAGCACTGAGATTAGATCTGATGCATTTGACCCCAGGGCTGCAAAACAATAGTTGCAGTAGGTGTGTTCTCTTCAGGGCTAACCTAAAGCCTGCACCAGAAATACAACCTACAAATGGGAAAATTGACCATTTGTTTTCCCCAGAACTGACGAAGAGCTACCTCCAGACTGAAAATTTAGAGTACCTTGTGCTGAAAGCACAAATCTGGCACAAATAGCTTGCTCAAAAACAAAAGTGAATGTGAAAATACATCTCCCAGCAGTCCTGGCCTTGGAGGCAGCCACAAGCAGAGTCCATTATTCTGGCTGGTAACCGGGTGCCAAGAGGTGCAACGTGCCTCAGGAAACAGCTCCTGAACTTCCAAGGGTGCATACACTGTACTAATAACATATGCCTGCTGTTTAAACTCAAAGAACTTTGTTAACTACACACTGCGCAATAAATGACACTGCTAAATAAACAGAAGCTCCCGAAATGATGTTAAAACACTGCTTTTTACCACATTTGCTGTGGAAGAGGAAAAAATGAGTAATTACAGAGTTCAGGCCAAGCAATGAGGTCATGGTGCAATCTCCAAGTAGCTTATGTGGCACCGGGAAGGTTTTTAACATATTTGGGGACACAAAGCAGATGGGAAAGCGGCAGGCAGCACCCTGACAACTGCCGTGCATCTTGCTCAGCCTGTAATGATGCGATTTTGGGTGCGTGCTTCCAGGGACTGAGAAGTGCCCTCCTCTAGGTTTGGGGGTTTTGGGGGGAAGAACAAACAAACAAAAAAAATTTAAAAAAGGAAAAGGTTTTGGCTCTCACAGCAAATGCAACTTCTTGCGAAGAACCGCAGCGCGGGCAGGGCCCTGCCCGAGAGGTTTCGCAAGGCGGGAGCTGGGGAGCTGCGGCTCGCTGGCAGGAGCGGGCCGGGAGCGCTGCGGCTGCGACCCCGCCGGGACGCGCCCCGTCCCCCCGGTAAACAAATCCTACAAAAATGTAGAAAGTCATAACCACGAACTTTTCCCCGCCCGGCACCCCCCGCACCCAGCCCGCCCGCCCCGGCCCCGCACTCACCAAGCGGCTGAGGCTGCGGCGGAGCATCGCGGCGGCGCCCGGCCCCGCCGCCGCCCTCACCGCCGCATCGCCCGGCGCGGCCCCGGGCTCGGCTCCTAGGCTGCCCGCCGGGCCCGCACCATCCCGCCGCAGGGCCCCGCCGACCGGCCCCGCTCGGCTCGGCCGCACTCGGCTGGCGGCACTTCCCCCGCGCCCCCGCTTTTGTCCCGCCGCCGCCCGGGAGGCGGCACCGCCTGCCCCGGAGCAGCCTGGGAGCTGTAGTGCCGGGGCCGGCGGGGGAACACACCGCACCCCCGGGCGAGCCCGCGGGGCAGCGGCTGCGGGAACGGCGGTGAGACGCCGGGGGGCTCACGGATCCCAGGGCAGCGGGTCCTGCCGGCTGCCGCCCGGGGAAAAGCAGCCCCGAGGATAAATTCTGGGGGGCCGGGAGCTCCCAGTGCGCTGGAGGAGGCTGAGGGGAGACCTCACTCTTTACAAGTACCTGCAAGGAAGCTGTAGCATGGAGGGTGTTGGTCTCTTCTCTCAAGGAGCAAGTGATAGGACCAGATGAAATGGCCTCCAGTTGTACCAGAGAAGGCTCAGATTGGATATTAGGAAAAAATTCTTCATGGAAAGGGTTGTGGAGCACTGGAACAGGCTGCACAGGGAAGTGGTGGAGTCACCATTCCTGAAGGGGTTTAAAAGACATGTAGTTGTGGCTCTTAGGGACATGGTTTAGTGCTGGATTTAGGTTACGGTTGGACTTGATCTTCAGGGCCTCTTCCAACCAAAACAACTTCCCAACCAACCCAGTGCATGGTCTAAAAGAGAATGAACTGGTGGAGGGGAATGGGGGAATGGCTGTAGCAGGGGCTTGAGAAATGCATCGTCCTTACAACCCCAGAATCTTTGTGTTAAACCCCTTCTGTCCACCTTCTCAGCCCCCCACTGCAGCCACAGCCATGGTTAAACATCGAGTACAATTTTATATTTAAAACAGGACCCATCCCTCCCATGTCACAGCCCTCCTAATAATCCTTCAGTATTAAAATCCACTAACTGTCCAGATGCTCAAGCAAATATCAAACACCTTGGAGCACTTTCCCCAAGTGGTGACTGACCAGGGAAGGTGTTTAGGGTTCCTTGGTGTTTTCCCACTGCAAACTCTCCCCAGGAAGCTCAAGGCACAGCCCCAGGAGAGCACCTCTCAGGCACTGCCTCGGGTGGCTGAACCTGCTACCCAACGAGCTCAGCCTAATCCCTGGGCAGTTCTGCAGCCCCCGAGCTCTCCCTGGTGCCTCCAGGATTTTGGCAGCACACTGGCCAACCCATGTCCTCTTCTTCTGGGCTGGAATGAGTGGAAACAACACAACAAAGAGCTTCCTCAAGGGAGCATCTCCCTGACCCAGAGAGCACAGAGCATAAGACTGCATTTCCACGAGTCACCAAAATTGAGATGAAATGTAACCTAAAAAAACCTGCATTTTCTATTATGTTTTTGACATTATTGTTACCTCATAATACACCAGCCTTTTCCAGAGCAATATCCTCCATAACAGCACAGGGCAAGGAATTTTCCTGGTGTCATCCCTTGCCGGCATTCCCTGGGACCTCTAGGAGCAGATAGGCTGCTCGACCCCATTTCAGCAGCCTGCATTGCTCCTATTTTTAAAGCAGACTTCTCCCCAGAAATTGAGCAAAACTCACCTTGTTGCACTACGACAGAGCCCAGGCAGCAGCTGTGGGCTTCCAGAGACTCGGAAAACACACAGAGATTTTTCACTTGGCATTTTTAAAGCAAGAATAGTGCTGTATTGATTTTACTAAGGCCAAAACCAGTCACATTGGCTCTACTTAAGCACCAGCTGTATGGCAGTTTTACACAGTATGATGTATCTAAGCTCAGAAAGCCTGTGCTGGGCAGCACCAAAATAGCAGTCAAGTGTTGGGAAGGCAGAAGCCTATTGAATAGGTTTTTGGTTTTGTTTTTTTGAATGCCAGTTACCCAGGGCAGCAGTAGGTGGGTTGGTCAAGGCTCTCGCATCCCACAGAGCAAGGCAGGGGACAGCCAGCGCTCATCTGAATCCCAGGTGCAATCCTTCCACTATTCTCTGTGCAGCTGTGCTGTTACTTACCTTTCCACATAAAAGCCTAACCACAACAGAGGAAACCAGGAAACAATGCTAGGCAGTTTAAAACACATTTTAAAATAATGAATGGAAATTGTTAAATATCTTAATATAATGTCTAACCAGTTTAGTTCTAGACTTCCTCTCCCCTACAAAACAACAACAGAGAACTAAACTTAGATCAACACTATACTGCAGCTTTTGCACTTCTTTTGATACTCTTCTGTTGTTTTTCTCTCCTGTTTGTGTTAGTTAGAAGAGGGAGTTATTGTTCTCAGACTTTTTTCCTGTTGCAGGGTTCTGCGGTGAATGTTGAACAGAGAAGCGATGCACAGTAAAGCCCCAGCCTTTGTGGCCAGGCACCTACATGTTTCCAAAGGCCAAGGCAGGCTGGCTTACCCAGCCCATAGAAAAATTTTAAAAAGCTATATTCTTCTCTTAATATATCCCTACAGATAAAGTTACCATCATCTTTCACCTGCATTAACTGACAAGAAAAGAAGTTGGTCTCACCAGCAGAAGAGAGGATTGATGCAGCTACACTGCTCTTTATGATTCACATGCTGTACAAATTGCAGTCCCTACCCAGTTTAGTTTGAAATGTTGCTGTCTTTGCTTTCAAAAAGCTCACTGGAGTTAGAACTAAAGTGCAAGACTTACAGTGTGATAAGAAATTTAGCATTAGGCAGGTAATTATCTTTAATGTATTGCTATTGGTGGCTGTGGCTAAGGTGGCAGACAGACACCCTCTTCCAGGGGGCTCCCAGGTGAACCAAGTCAGCACAGCTGGGAAGTAGGTACAGGTGAGAGTTTGTCTCTCATACTCAGGCAGAGAAGAACCATAATCTGCCATGGACCAGACTGCTTAAATCCAACATCTCTCCCTACCCTGCACAGCCAAAGGCACGATTTCACTAGAGAAATCAAGGCGACTGTCATCCCCCTTTTTGCTGCTGACACAGTGGCCTCAGGGCAGCAAAACCCCTATCTCAGCAGAACCCATCCCCACAGAGAGGAAGCAAAAACAGCCCTGACAGGGCTTTTTCACGCCCTGAAACAGCCTGCAGGATTCAGCTGCTGATTTAGTAGCAACTGTATCAGCTCACAGGCTTTTTACGAGGGAATCTGGTTTTAATGCACCTTTTAATGTCACAAACACTCAATAATGCACATGACACTGGCAGTTCCAAAGGGGCCTCTCCCCACCCGCACATGCCCTCCCTACAGCAAGGGGACCGGGGGGCAGATCCCACAGGGAATTTTGCACAATACAAATCAGTTGAGACCCAGCTTCAATTAGCATAAAAAACCTAGTTATCCAGTACACCATTGAAGAAAAAATCCCAAAAAAGAGCAACAAAAAAAAACAAAATTAAAAAACCCACAATAAAAAAAAAGCAAATCCCCCTCCAAAAAAAACCCCAAAATAATAAAACCCAAACAAAAACCAAAAAATCCAAAGTAAAAACAAAATAAAAAATGCAAAATAAAAAAAAATCAAAAGCCACCAATAAAAAAAACCAAAAAACCCCAAGAATCCCAAAAAACAAAACAAAAAAACCTGCACAAGGACTACAAAAAGAAATCCCCCACCCAAAAAAATGAAAAAATTAAAAAAAAAACTAAAAAACCAAAACAAACTAAAAAAAAAAACAAAATACACTAAAAAATAAAAGCAAAAAGCACAAAAAAACACACACACAAAAAAAGAAAAAAAAATGAAATCCCAAACCAAAATACAACACCCAAAAAACCACATAAAACCCAACCAAAAAAACCCAACCAAAAAAGAGACAAAAAAACCCCAAACCAAACAAAAAAGCCAAAAACAACAACAACAAAGAAAACCCAACAAAAAAACCCACAACCAAACAAAACAACAAACTAACAAACAAAAAAACCAACCAAACAAAAAAACCCCACACTACTTATTTTTACCCTATTCTTTGCTCCTTCTGCCACCGTGTGGCCGGTCCGGGGACGAGCGCTGTCGTCAGTAGAACCTGCAATCGCCTTCCCATGTTCTATGGATTTTTATCATATCCAGTGAAGTATGAAGTCAATGGAGATGTATTTCTACATCTCTTCAGGGCCCGTCCTACCTCCTACACATTTATCTTTAATGTTGTGATGGCTTGATATAGATCTTGCTAATCCAACTCTTTAGATTGACAGCCAATTTATGGTAAGGGCATGACCTCCCTGTTGACTCGCTGCTTGTGGAGCTCCTGCTCACATCAGACAAGAGGATCAGGGGACGGGCACTCGCTGCTGACCTCCATCGCAGCTACCTGCTTTCGAAGCAATATTTTTTCCCTTGAAAACCATCCCACGGCCATCTCTGACAAGAAAGGTCTGAGTTCATGCTCAGGACTGCTGCAGTCACAACATTCTGCAGAGACAGGCAGGGCTCTGTCCCTGCCCACAGGTACATCCAGATGTGCCAGGAACTCTTCCTTGGGGACGTGCCAAGGAGAAGCCAACACCACCTTTTTTTTTCCTCCCCTTCTCCTGAGCAGGGTAGATCCTTTACTGATTAGGTTGCAAACATTGTTTCATATGAAATGAGCATTTTTGCCAGTGGATCCCAAAGCAGAATCCCTGTCTGTTCACACCTGAGATGTTCAAATCAACCCTGCACTGGTCTTACCTTGCCAGCACAGGAACTTGTTTGCTGAAAGAGTCACCCAAACACCATATCTGCTGGAGTCCTACATCTGGTTTTTAGCTGCTGACTTCTCTGGGTGCCTCTCATTGCCCCTCAGCAGGACAAGGTGTAAGCTCCATCCTACCCTTGCACCCACCTGAATGGTAAAAGCAGGTCTTGGCCAGGCCACTGAGTGCTGGGTGTGATGTCAAGGGTGTTACAAAGTGGGATTGCATCACTCTAGCAAAATGCTCAGGAGGGAAGGAAGCCAATAACTCTGTCCAGAGAGTGGTTTGCATGGTGTTATGCCTCAGTGCTTCCCTCAGAGTCTGGACATCCTGGACCCCTCTCCATCAGCAGGGCCTGACAACCACCAGTGAAGAGCTCTGGGCTTCTCCCAGCCTTCCTGGAAAGAGGAAGGGGGAAGTTCAGAGCCTGCCCTAAGCACCACTGAGTTGACTCAGCAGCAGCAGCCATGCTGCAAAACATCTGGCACATTCTTTTCTCCACTCACAAAATCCATTTTAAATCGATTTATTACTCCACCAGCAGCTTTCTTCACTGGAGAAGGGCAGCGGGTTCAGATGCTGTGGCAGGAAACCTGTGCAGCAATTGTGTCTTGCAACCTGTGAACACAAGCCTACCAAAAAACCCAACAAAGGACCTAAAAAATCACCACCAAACCCCTCCCTACAGCTGCACTATGCATGGAAAGTGGGTTGTAAAGTCTGATGGAAAGCACAACTTGGGGAGCAAGAAAGAGATTTATGCCACCAGGTCAGGAATTTGGGCTAGAGTCTTGCTAAACTCAGCTGCACTGAAATATAAATGCAGTTTAATACGGTGGAAGTTCTTTCACAGACAAAGCCTGAGCTCTGATTACTGCAGAATACTTTAAAATGAAAACTTTTGGTTAATAAATTGACTCTTGATCCTATATCCAGTGATGTTCCATAGCAAAAGCTCTTCTAATTAATACACTGATAGTCTTTCTCAAGAGGCACTTTTCTCCTATAGTCCGAAATAACCTATTCAAATATGCAGTAACTTACAGAATGATAATTTAGAAAAGAGAAAGACTACTGATTTTGGTTAACAGAATTTCCCTTTTTAAAACAAGCTCTTTATAAGAGGGAGGAAAGTATCTGGTATTTGGTGTCTGGTGTGACCAATTTATATACCTCAGACTCTAGCATATTCCCCTGTGCCCTGAGACAAATACATCCATTAAATAAATTTGATTACATCCTTCATCGCCCTGCCAGCAATAATGTCTCCAAGAAAGCTCATTTAAGCTAGAAAGGGAAAATTTTCATATTTTCTTCATTTCCAGTCCTTGTTATCTTCTCTTTCCCTGCAAAGTCTTAATAGCCTCTTCTACAACAATCAAGAGAAGCTCGGGGAGTTAATCTCACCTAATTAAGCCTTGTTTTTTCTAACAGCTCTGCAGAATACATAACAGCAAACACTCCAGTTCTCATTTTAAATGTAATACAACAGACGATCTACAACAGATAACAAGAAGTCAAAAGAAATCCTGCGCAGGGTTATTCATTATTCAACATTCTGAGAGCCAACTGCCATAAAAGCTGCCCAAAATCACATGCAGGCATCTTTCAGCTCAGCATTTTGAATGAGCTCATGGAAACTGGCTGTGCTCTCACACGCTTACACAGAAAAAGAAAAGTGTCTCCCATCGCTGCCCTTTTCTGACTCAGTAAAGAAACCGCCACAAGGGCACGCTGGCACCCAGCCCACGAGGCAGGAGCTGCGAGTGTGAGAAAGCACTCACAACGATCAGCTTCTCAAGCTCAGATGGAAACCATCCACCCCAGGCTTTTGTCAACACAAACACCCATTCTAAAGTTTAAAATCCACTAATCTTATCCATATTTATTGAAGTATATACATACTGTAGCCAGCTTTCAGCAACAGCATGACATGAGAAAGAGCCCCACACCTTGGTGCTGCTTCATTAGTACATCTGTGATACCTTCAGTCCTGTCCCAAAGGAGAGGAAGATTTCTTTTATTAATCTTTTTACCTTCAGTCCAGAACAGAAAGTGCAGAGCTACATCTGAAAGACCTTCCCAGGCCCTGTCCCCAGGAAAGCCCCACGTTTGCCCTGGCTATATATAACCCCTACAACAATTACAGGGAGGCTGGCAGGGAATGAGGAGCACCTGCAGGCACCCCACAGGATGTGACCTGTTGTATTTGTCTTGCAAAACTCACATTAGCAAAGATCACTCTCACTTGCACTTAATTGCCTTTACAGCCCTAAATCAATGCCCAACTTCCAGTGTCTGGGATGCTCTCTCAAAACCCGCTTTCTGGCTCCTTTTTTCTGTAATTTGGGGTTAGCGTAGGAGTGGACAAAGAACCATCATGTTTTTCACACAATCACAAATGTCTGTCTCTTCATTAAATTGTTTTCCCTCATCAGGCCTGGCTGCTGCTGGGTCGTGCCACCCCATGGCTCCCTGATACATGGAGCACCCCGGGACTGGGCTCGCCTTCCCTGTCCTGTCCCTTGGAATGTGGGGCATTCCCACTGCAGATACTGGAAAGGCTGATTCCTAAAGAATCTCTGCATCTGGACACTCCCCTAGAAAGGCAAAAAAAAATGCACAATTGAGTTTTTATGAATAAAATGCAATAATGGGCATATAGCAAGAGAGATACTTGTGCATCTTATCACAGTTTGTCATGGGGGCATCTCCTGCTCTGTCCACATCTGTGGGACAAGTCAAAGTCTCTCAGAGGAGATTTCAGAGTAGATACCACTTTCCCCATCCTCTCCTGGGGTAGAGAGGAGCAAGGAGTTGTTAAAAAATCAAGCGTAATTGCTGGCTAAGCCCAGCCAGTGGGCAGAATGCAAAGCGTAAAGAAGTGGGAGAAAACTCAGCAGGGCTATGGGTGCAGCTGGAGGGGCCGGCAGCTTCAACACTTTGTGTCATCTGCCAGGCTTTCCTCCAGATCTTCCTCCTGCCTAGAAAGCCTGGTGATATGCTATGCATGGGAGGGCTCAGCAGCGCTTTTAGCACTGACAAAGCAATGCTATTCCCACCCCTCTTCTCAAAAGAGCAGTAGTGTCTCTCCTACCCTCCAAATTTCAGCCCATGAAGTTAAATTTTTTATAGTGATAACAGGCATGAGGAAAAAAAATCTGATTGTGCAAAGCAATGTCGGTGTGAGGAGGTGGGACCAGCCATGACCTGGTGTAGGGTGTACGCCCACAGATACTCATTGAGACGTCTCTTCGTCTCCTCCTGGCACCATACAAACCATCATCAACTTTTGCAAAGCTCAGACAAGCACAGCCTCTCTCCCTCCATCCTTCAGGCTTAGAAGGACTCATGCCATGTAGAGAGCTGCTGGTGGTCATGCTGGCAGCTGTGGATTCTCTGAATGACCACCATCAAGGAGAAGTGGGCTGCAGACATGCGAAACACACACACACACTTCCACATAACCAGTTTGTAAAAATGCAGCTGCCGCCCAAGCTGAGACACCACGAAAATGCTCATGGAAGCAGGAACTGGGTTTTGCTGAACCTGATCTTCCTGAGACAGCTCTTCTGGAAACTTGAAAAGGATGTGCTAGGTGATACAAAAATACCTAAATGAAAAGCAAAGTTACATCACACAGCTGGCTCCAGTCCTCCCTGCAGAAAAAGCTGTTGATACCATTTACTTTCTGCATCAGTAGACAGAAGATGGATCTCCCTGGGGCAGTTGATATTGCACCACTTCATGCTGCTTCTCACATCTGAAGCTTCCCAACAAACCAAAGATTCATGAGAGGATGCCACTCACCACTGCTTTGTTTTTGGGGACGTCTCCTTGATACAAGCACAGTTGTTAGTCACCACGCCTGGCCTCAGCGCACCCACCAGCACATCTGACACACTGGGACTGGCCTGGGCAGAGCTGCACGCCCCACTGTCAGCAAGCGGTGCCACCAAGGACCAAACCTCCCAGAGACCTCCTTCCCTGGCTGGTTATTCAGCTATCAGGCTGTCAGATAAATAGCAGAAGTATAATGGAACAAAGAGCACTGTGTGTCCCAGGCATGCACCTTCTCGCTGCAGCCACTGCTTTTCTTGAGTGGCAGGAGCAGCCCAGCCCATTACCCTGTGGCACAGTGTAACCATTAATTAATATCTGTCTTTGATCACATAGATCTCAATATCTCATTTCTGAGATGTTTCTGGTTTTGAGATAGAATGTTTTTAACACACAGTTGTAGCTGCTCACCTTTTAAAGAAGATAAAAGTTGTATTCCCAGTTGGCACTGACCAGGTTTGTCTCCTAAACCCACTCAGCTATTGCTGCCCACATAATTTGGGAGCCACGGTGAGTGAGGTTCAGCCCCAGTATAGCCATGGGCTGCCAGATGTTTGGGAGGGCTTGGCCTCCTCCCAGACCCAGTGGGTGTGTGAGAAGTGGCCGTTAAAGGGGGTAAACTTTTAACATTTCTCTCCCCATGGCCTCACGGACATCTGCAACCCTGGCAGAAGGAGCCGGGCTGGCAGCCTTTCCCATCCTGGGAGAAGGGGCTCACTGCAGGCAGGGACTCCCCCACATCACCCACAACACTGGTACCACAGGGATCTCCAGCAGATGGAGGCAAGGGTTTACTAAAAGTGCTGCATTTACAGGCCAGTACTCATTTATTGCTCTTGTTATTTACAGTTTATTTACAATTAATCATTATAGTCACTGACAGTTGAGTCTGGCAGAGTTAGAATTTTACTGCAGACTGGGAAGGCAGAGTAATCAGTTTCTCTTCTTTTCCCTTTTCAGTCCCACCCAGGGAAGTGCTTTAGAGATTTTTCTTTCCCTGGATGACAAAGGCATTGCCTGTTAATCAGTAATCACCGGAGCAGAGGTGACTCACTCTGCTACTGAGCACAGTTGAAGTCCCAGTGCCACAGGAGCCACGGAGGGGAAAACTGCTGCACTCCTGACTTCATGTCAAGTGTACGCAGGGCTGACAGCTGGTTTCACGGCACCTGCACACAGACAGAGCTGGACATCGTGAGCCCTCTGGCATGGCCCAGTCCCCACGACAGTACAGCTTTGCCACAGTTTATGTCGCAGATGGGTTGTGTTGGGATGCAGATGCTGCTCATTTTCGCACCTCAGAACTGAGCTGCGCACAGATCAGTGACTGTCCTGGGCTGCAGGTGCCAAGCTGTCAGCCACACGGGAGGATGTTGCATTGCCTGGGTCACCACTGTCCCTTCTGGAAGGATGGCAGGATCAGGAAGAACATTTTCCTCCTGGGAAGGAGCCTCCACCACCACAAGCTGCCACTGAACTAAGCAAGCTTTCACTGATGGGCTGCAAGGATTGCACAGATAATATGGGCATCGCCCTCCTCCCCTGTGCGAGGAGGCTTCTGACAGCTCTGCCAGATGTGGCTGGGGGGTAGGCTTTCCACAGATCATCCATGACTGCCCTCTCACCTTTACCAGTGGGAAATGAGACTTCTCAGGCAGCAGCCAGGGACCGAATGAGGGGCCGAGTCAGCCTCTGACCTGTGAAGATAGCTTTGCCTGGGCATAGGCCAATTCCAGAGACAAGCTTTCCCCCTGGGATATTTGCTCTGATCTTCCTCTCTTCCACAGACTCAGTCATGATCAGACTGAGTCTTCCATAGAATACTAACACGAGGTTGGCAAGTGGCCAGCTGCTCCCTTTTCAAATGGGTTTGCAACCTGACTGCCAGAGAGCTGTCTTACAAAAGGACTTTTGGCTTGCTTCTGCAGATCCCTGGCTTTCAAGCCATGCAGAGAACAACGATGCTGTTCGTACCCCAGGACCCATTGCCCAGGGCTGCCAGCCCTGGCCAAGCACCCCAGAAGCCCTGCGTCAGCAGCGGTCCCACTGCTGCTGCAATCTGGGGTCCCCTAGGACCACATATCCCCGGGATGTGCTTTCCTGCTCAGGGCACAATGGTGGACTGCTGCTTCCTTTGCTCCTGCCTCATCTTCAGAGCCAGCATTGCCCGGCGGTACAAGTCTGGGAAGAAGGGAAGTGGTCAGGCATTAATACAGGGCCCCAGCTCCAGGGCTCATCATTGCAGCCTGTGCTGAGTGAAGGCTGCAAGGACAGCCCAGACTTCAGCACAGTGCACTTGTGCTCCCTCCCCACATCCCATCCAAAGGCAGAGATAGCCTCCCAAACAGCCTACATCTTGCCCTGCAGCAGCACTTGCTTGTGCCTGTGTCCCCATGCCAGGCACCCCATGACCAAGGGCTCCAGCACAGCTCACACCCCACTGCCAGCAGGACAGACACCCCAATGCTTTTCAGCACAACCTGTTCCAAGAAATACCAACCAAAGGTGCTTGAGACCTCCTCATGCTGCTGCTCCGCAGCAGGCTCCTGAGACTTGATTTTATTCTTTATTTTCTTCTTTTTCTTCTTTTTCGTGCCCTGTGCTGGATGGAGAAATACAAAATTTCAGACACCACATTTGGGCATTTGTCACCAAACCAGCTGAGAGGACTGCTGCTGGTGGATCTTCAGTCCTCCATCACCTCTGTGCATCAGCCCCTGCAGAGATGCTCAGAGATGTGTCTCCTCTTCCCCGGTCAGACTCTCATGACCCCGCTCAGCTGATCTGCAAGCAAAGCTAACAGAAATGGCAGGGACCAGTGGTCTGGCATATTACCATGTTGCTGGGTCCCCAAACCACCCTGTAGGATGTCTCTGGGGGTCCTGGTGCCAGCAGCCCCTTGCAGCCCTTTCTCACCTGGGTGGGGGGTGGCTGTCTCAGTTGTTGCGGGCTCCTCCTGCCCGACCCTGTTGGGAGTCAGCAGCCCCCCGGCAGCGCCGGCTCGGCTGTCACCCACTTCTGGTCTGTCCAGCTCCTCGGCTGAGCTTGGCTGCCTCGAGCCTTTCTTCCTCACCTTCACATTCTTCTTCCTCTTCCCAGGGCCCTTCGTGCCCTCCTCCTGGGCAAGGTAAGGAGGATGAGAGGAAGGTGGCAGAACTCCCCTTCCATCCCGTCCCATCCCGGGAGCGCTCACTCACCGCGGGGAGGAGGCGGCGGATGGGCCGCAACGGCCGGTTCTCCCCCGTCTTGCCCGCGCCGTCTTGGGCATCCTCCCGGGGAGGCGGCGGGTCCCTGGCAGGGCGAGAGGACGGCGAGGGATGAGGGCGAGCCCCGCGGGAGTCGGGTAGAGCGGGGACGGGGACACGCACAGACGGAGTCCCGCACTCACCTGCGTGCGGGCGGGCGGCCGCGGGCTGCCCTGGGGCCGGGGCCGGGGCCGGGCGGCGAAGCGGCGGCAGGCAGCGGTACCGGGGTGGCGGGAACGACGCGGAGGAGCCAGCGCAGCCCCTGCAGGGTAGTGCGGGAGGAACCGGCGTGGGGGCCGCGCTTGGCGGCGCAGGGCTCCTGCGGGGGGAGAGGAGGGGTCATCCCCGGCGAGGAGCGGGGAGCGGGGAGTGGGGCAGCCCCACACTCACGATGCGGCAGGGCGAGCGGTTCTCGTTGACCAGCCGCTCCAGGGCCAAGCGCTCGATCAGCTCGCAGGGCAGCAGGGCAGACGCCGAATCTTGCTTGTTGGCCAGCCTGGGACACGGGGCAAGTGGAGCACGGTTGTCACCCCGGCTTCGGGGCGCCTGTCTACACGACGGCGTGGGAGGCTGGATGCTTTCTCCCGGTTTGGCTACGATCAGGCAAAGTATCGCCCCGGCCGGTAACTGGTGCTTGAGCCCCATTCTCGGCCCCTCCCCAGGGATGCTCCGAGCTCCTGAGCAGCGCTGGGGTCCCCATGTCTCAACAATTCCCAACAGCCCCCTGGGCCCCACATCCTGCAGCAGCCCAGCTACGCAGTCCACAACCCCAGCAATAGGTGCCCACTCCTCCCCTCACCCCAAACTCTACAAGTCACAGCCTGAGAACTTGGCCTTACAGTAAGATGGGCTTCCCGGAGACATCAGGATGGCCCAGGACACGGCTCAGGACCTTGCGGGCCTCCTCCATCCGTGCTAGGTCACTGGAGTCCAGGATGAAGAGGAGGCCATGGGCTGCACTGTAGTGGCTGCGCCAGGTGCTGCGGGAACGCTGGCTCCCAGGCAGATCCACCAGTGTCACCTCGAACCTGTCCATCCGCAGGCGGGTCTGGCCAGGCTGCACTGCCGGCAGCACCTCACCGGCCAGGGCTGCATGTGGGGAGAGGGCAGACAGCTGGCGCAGGGAGCCTGGGATCACCCCCGCCACATGTACCTCCTCCCCTCCCAGCCACATCCCTGCTCCCAGGTCTGCTCAGGGCACAACCAGTGTCCTGCACAGATGCCCCAGCCCAGCAGCTGTATTCAAGGGTCTTGGTCCTTCAAGGCTCAGGCACTTGGTTGCAAAGGACCGTAAAGCTACTGCCTCCAACCAAGACCAGCTCCGGAGCTGTGCTGCTCCTTACCTCTCTCTATGTCCATGATAACAGAGGTTTTCCCCGCGTTATCCAGCCCCACAACGAGGAGGGTCACCTTCCTAGGGAGCAACAACAGCAGGTGAGCATCCCAGAGAAAGGCTGTGCTCCTTGGGCAGCAGAGATGACTGTTGGCCCCAGGGCATCCAGGCAAGGGACCCTGTGCATGGTGGCCATGCTTTGGACAGGAAAGGAACAGGATGATGACACAGGCTCTGGCTGAGCTAGGGGCAAGGGCAGGGATGGTCCCTGGTGCCTGGGAGAGGACAAGGACAGGCACAGGTGCCCAGAGCCATCCCAGTACCATGCGACAGCCACACTGCAGGGCCTTCAACATGCTTCCTATGGCAAGGATTTCTTTTCAGATCATATAGGATTAAGCAATGACACGCACAGGCCAAAACGGTTGTTCCTTATATACAAACAGTTAATGATTGCTCCTGGTGTCCTTTTGCGTCAGTGAGTTATGGGTATACATGGCTAGGGAGAGGCAACACCCACATTTTACAAGCATCTGTCTAGACCAAGGAGATTTTTCCTGTTGCTAAACAGTCATATTTGATCTCCAGCAACGTGCTCCGCTGGAGCCGTGCACAGAATGTTTTCTCTGTGGTTGACAAATCACGGTAGTCATACGTGGCTGCGTTTTCTTTCTTAAACAGACCAGGCTGCGTGGATGGTGCAGCTTCACCTCTGGCTTTGGTGCAACATGTCCTCATTGATGGGAAAGGGCAATAAACCCTCTCACTATGCACAGTGTCTGTCCAGGTTGGTGCAGTGCCATGCTCAGGGAATTAACTTGGGTCTCCCAACACATGCAACCATGGCAAGTATTTCACTTCGTCCTTCCCACATTTCCTGGGGAGCTGACAACTTTGCACTGGGGGAATACCCCTGGGACTGTTCCCCACATGCGCGCCCCTGCCCGCCCTGCACCCCTCCCTGCCCAGCTCCTGCCTGCTGGAGGGGCAGTGAGGACACGCCTGTGCCTTGCCCTGTGGTTTGGGACCAGCTCCTGCAACGGGCACTGCTCTCACAGTGTTACAGTGCTGGTGCCGTCACTGAGAAATGAGCAGGTAAATGTTGTGCCCCCTCCCAGGAGCCCCAAGGAGCAGGCATAGGGACCTACCTGATGGGCTCCTGTATGGCCTGCAGCCACGACCAGCAGTTGGAGAAGAGGTGGAACATGCTCAGCAGGGATGGCCTCTTGTCGGCACCTACGAAGTGAACATTCCGGTGTGTCCTCATGCTTGGTCCTCCTGCCTGTGCGTTGTCCCCATGTCTGGGAACATCTCACCCCAGGATGCCCCGTCTCACAGCCCAGCACTGCTGCCTCCAGCCTGGTGTGTACAAACCAAGTCTGGGCACAAACCCCAGCCCTCCAGGGCAATACCCCTGGCTGGACCCTGCCCTGACAGCCCCTTCTCACATCACAGAAGTCCAGTCAGGCTCTCACCCACTCGTCCTTGCTGCGTGGCCCCTGCTCACATCCCCTTTGCATAGCAGATGCTTAAATCTAATCTGGATTTAAATTGCTTACTCCTGACAGCCTCCTTAATCCTGGCAGGTCGACCCAGGCTAGTGACTGCTGGGACATGGAATGCCACAGGGCTGCATGGCACAGCACTGCATTACCCACTGCATTACTGAGCAGACCTCACACCTCCATCGCTGGCTTAAATGTCTTCTGGTAGGGACATCACCTGACAGGCCACATGGGGTTTCCAGATGAATCAGTGTCTCCTCTAACAAACGGCACCCCTGGCTCCTTGCTGCCTAATCCCAGTGTGGATGTTTCTCTGCAGCCCCTGCAAGGAGCAGCAGCAGGTCCTGTGCCACTTGGAATAGAAACAATAGAAATACCAGCCAACCTGAGCAGGTGCCTGGCTGGGAGCAGGGAGGTGGTGGGTGCCCTCAGACAATGGGACACGGAGTGGAGCCAAAAAAGCCCCAAGTCATTGATCTGCAACCCTGAAGCTCTTATCTTGCTTCTCAGGTTTCCTGCTGCTTTCCCCAGCCAGGGCTGCCCTCCCTGGCACGCTGCCACTGCTGTGTGCTGAGAAGAGGCTGCACGGGGACGTCTGAGCTGCAGGAGTTTTGGGCAAGTGGGGTCTGAAGGGAACGAGGCCATGAGACCATTCAAAAGCCACACTGGGGAGCAAACAGGGATCCCGCTGGGTCACATCAGTCCATGCTAAACCACCCCACGCCAGCAGCATTTCCTCGACCAGCTGAGTCCCAGACATAAGCCAAGGATGCTGAGATGCTGCCAGGTGTTCCACAGCTCTGGGAAAACCCCAGGGGTGCAAGCCCTGGCTGGGCACAACCCCTCGGTCCAACCCCACATGCTGTCGGGAAGCTCAGCACCCAACCCTGGGCAGGGTGTTGCCCCAGGGCTGCGCTGTGTGCAGGGAGCTACGTGTGGTTAATGATCGATGGAGGGAGTTTCTGTACTGATATCACAGCCATATGCAACAATATTTGGGGTGACTGTTCACCCCTGTGCTGCTGGCAGTGGGGCAGTGGCTGCACCTCAGCTGCCTCAGCCTGGCCCAGGGACAGAGGGAGCACTGTCCCCAGCCTGATGGCTTTTCCCAGCTGCCCCCATGCCCGTGCAGGCAGCCTCCTGGGACCAGCGGCAGTGTCATGTTTACAAGCAGCACGGGCAAGTTTTTTGCAGAATTAGCTGTACCAGGGCCAAAATTATTTGCTGGACGTGTCAGCACCTGCCTCTGTGCCTCAGGGTGGCACTGCCAGTGGCCAGTCAGGCAGGGGACAGGTAAAGGCATGACCACAGGTGCTATAAATAGGGAAGCACCATGTAGCAGCCCTGGAGGTAGCAGCACAGCCTCCCCGAGGGGCAGCAAAAACTGGTGTCCCTCTGGCACTGATGGATTTGCGAAAGTATATGAGCACTTGGGGCCCTGCTGCTTTCAACAAAGTGTCCAAAATCCCCTGCCAAACCAGTGCCAGGGACCAGGAAACCCTCAGGAGTCTAAGGCAGCTCCAGATCCCCCTCCTGAGGCACACACTGGCTCAATGGCCAGGAGACCCTCAAAATCCACACCAAATCTGGTGAAACCCACATGCATGTCTGGAGAGGCGGCAGGAGGGCCAAGGTGGGATCGATGTGTGCTTTGGCCACCTGGGCTTAGGTTACAGATGGGCAGCTGGCCCTTCGCCCACCCCACTGGCCAGGAAGGGTGCAGCTGGAACCCCCCTGGCAGCACTGTGGGGTCCCCCCCGGGTAGTGCCAGTGGGGACCCGCAGCAGCCGTCCGGGTTTCCTTGGTGACTGTTGCCAGGTGAGAAACTCTAAGGCAGAATTTATTATCTTGGCAGATTATTGGAGATGTTCCTTGCCGGAGCTGACACTGGACCGTGCCCCAGCACCATGCAGAGCTGGACTCTCTAGTGGTGCCGGTGCCAGCAGGAGCCCCTGAGGGAGGGCTGTGCCCAGGGCACTGGGGCTGCTCAGCCCCTGGCGTCGCTCCCCGGAAGGCAGCACGTGTTTTGGGGCTATTTCTGCCCGCTGGAGTGTTGCAGGAGAGGGAAGGAGGCGAAACCACAGGGACTGCGGAGAAGCGCAGATGGACGCTGGCTGGCGCGCTGCCCTGCCTCGGCTTCCCTAGACCCCGTGAGTATGTGCCCGACCCGGCATCGGGCACACCGGGACTCCTGCCTGGGACCCCCAGGGTGAGGAGCAGAGCGGGGGGGGTGGCAGTGGCAGGGCTGGGGAGCTTGCACATGCGGAATGCCGGATTGCAAGAGAAAGCAGTGAGCAGTACAAAGCTATAGGAGTTGCTTATAGCAGTATTTCCTGAAAGCCTTGAGCTGGGGTGGCACCAAAACTGAGGTGATAGCAAGGACCAAAAAGTTACAGTGGAAATATTTACAAGCAAGCTGTCCTGCTTTGCTCAGTGTCGTATCATCCCTGCCCAAAAAAGCATCCATGACAGAGTAAGGACATGCACAGGCTTTGAGGAGGGACTCGTCTTTCTATTTAATGCATTGGACAATGGCAACAGCACACCAAGGCAGTAGATATGCAAACAGCCACATCGTCCTTTTAAATCCCAGCCTGGCTCTAGTGGCTAATGATAACCCTGGATCATACCAGCTCCTAAATCCCAAGAGCTAATTACAGGCAAACACCCTGTGGTCAGGCTGGAAATGCAAGATAATTATGGCCTGTGACACGGAGACCTGTTGGTGGTGAACTGGGACACCGGGGTTGTTTGCTGACAGGCAGGCACAGTGGTGGGGAGCGCAGAGGGTTTGCACCCCAGTCTCCACACCAGCACAAAGTGCCAGCATGAAGGCTGGGGTGCAAACAGTCCGTGCTCCCTTCTGCCACACCAGCAACCATTTTGGAGGCTATTTTGGGCAAGGGAGGTTGTTTTTATGGAGCCCTCTTTGTTCCCTCACTGCTGATACCGGGAGCTGGTTGCTTTTCGCCTAATTTCTAGCTGAGTGTTTCCCAGTGAAAGCACACAGGAATTCCCAGGGCAGGCTTGTATTTTATTGCAAGCTCCTCTGCCAGGGTTTGCTCTGCTCCCTGCTGCATAGGGAAGTTGCCACCTTGCTCGTGTGCCGTACATGAAGCTTGATGACGCTCCTGCGGTGGCTACAAGCCCTCCCTGGGCTCCTACAGTGGTTTTGCTGAGAGCATTACAGTGCTCCTGCCGCTTTCCTGCAGTGAACCATGGAGGAAAGGAGAGTGTAAACCATCCCTCCTGCCTGCCAGGATGCCCAGGCATGGAGCCTGGCTGGGTTAGCACTGCTGCCAGGGCTGTATACTCTTACAGCAGGTGGGACTGGGGGAATCAGTTAATTAGAAGTCATTTTAACCCTTCTTGCCTGGTTTAGTGTTACAGCATCACTCACTTCCTGAGCTACGACTGTAGCCAAAGAAACGTGACTTCAAAACGCATAATTATTACAAAGACCTATAAGCACACTTGAAGAAGGTAACTCCATTTTCCTGTTAAAGAGTTGAAGTGGAGAGGCAGCAGTGGCATGTCCTGTGCACCCCATGCCGGCAGAGCACCCCGGCCCTGGCAGCACCGAGCCCAGTGGTGGGCTCAGCGCAGCCCCCAGCCTGCACTGAGGCTCGGGGGGATGAGGTCCTCAGGGCAGACACAGGTTTTCCTCCCAGCAGGATAAGGGAGTGAAGCTGGACAAGGAAGAAGAACAGCAAAAGGAGTCGTATGATGAAGCAAATGGAAAAAAATATTTCCCCAACCAGAAACTATTCCACAGACTGCTGGGGCAGGAAAAAATACAGCTGAGTTATTGAGAAAGTTATGCAAAATACAAACAGTTTAGGCTGTGAAAACCAGTCGTTTGCAAAGCTATTTCCAAACTAAGTAAAAAGTTCCCGTCTCACAGATTCCTGGGATCCCCCCAGCCTTGCTGGTCAGGGCCAGATGGCTGTGCTGAGGGGACACAACCTTATCACCCCTTCACTGCATATTGAACTGGGGAACATTTTGTGATGTTCACTTCATCCAACACATAGGGTCTTTGGGGGATCAACATGTCCCCACCATCGCTCTGTGCCGAATATTTATTCCTCAGCACAGAGTGTTATGCTGGGGGGGGTTCAGATCCAAAAGGGCAGCTGGTGGCAGGGAGCATGGCCATGCCCGCACCCCGAGCAGCTCCCTCCACCTCTGTGTGTGCAGGGCTATATTTGGGAAGCCAGCAGGGTGCTCTTGGCATGTCCCAGCAAGGGCTCTGGGAGAGATGTTTGCTTCAGGTCCTAGTGCAGTGTTAATGCCCAAGGACAGGAGAGCAGAGATTGCGGGACCCTGCTGCAGCTCTCCCACCTGGGCTCTTTAAGGGCTCTGGCAAGGAGCTCCTTTGCCATTTCCAAACGGCTTTTCTCTTCTCCTTTTACAGAAGCTGAGCTGTCAGGCAGGCATGTGTAAAGCAGACGTGGCTATTTTCAGAGTGAGAGCCAGTGAAGGAGCCAGCTCACACCCCACGTACAGCCCAGGTTCTCACACACAAATGCCCTCACTCATTTTCAGGCATGAGAGGGGGTGGAAAAACTTCACAGCAAATCCTGCATTTCCCATGGTGGGCAGCCACCACTGTGTTAAAAATGTGTCGTGTGAATACTGGGATTACAAAAATAATGAAGACTGGGATTAAGAAAATAATGAAGCTGGGATGGTCTCCAGGACACGGCAGGCATTTGTGGGAACAGGAGAATTGGAATCTGCATGTGGTGCCAGGACTGACGCCAGCAACTTGGGCATCCCCGGACAGGGGGAGGCTCCTGAGAGCTGGTGCCTGCAGAAAGGCACAGGGCAGGGACTTGGGTGGCTCTGGGCCACCCTTGTGCAGGAAAGAAAAGTGTTTTCTCCTTCCCTCTGCCTTTCTCTTCTGTTCCAGATCCTGACAGTGAGGTCTGCAAAACACCTGAGCTTCTAGGGGCTACTGTAACAGAAATAACCTGTAACCCACCTAAACTCTGCCACTTTCCTAGGTGGTCCTAGAGATGCCAGCACTGTCCCTCTCTGTCTGGCACCTTGGATTACATCCCAATAGGCATTTCCATGGCAGTTTTGTATTGTATCCAAGGTCGTTTCACCCCGTGCAGAACCTGGTGCCTCCTGGCTTGCTACAGCTCTGTGTCAACCAGTGGCTGTGTGACAGTGGTGTCACAGGGTGTTTGTGCAGCCATCCTGGGTTTGCAGGCAGAGGCACAGGCACAGGGAGCGGTGGAGGCAGCAGGGGCAGGATCTCTGGCTGATGTTATCTGTGACACAGATCGCTTTTATGGCCTGCTGTTTACAGTGCTGAGCTTCGGACAGGTAGGGTCAGGCTTGAGAGGTGACTCACAGTGTGAACCAGAAACCAGCCCGCTGCCTCTCCGAGCTTGGGTCAGAAAATGGGATAATAACTGGTGTGAGGCTTCGTCCCTCCAGTCCTCTGACAGCTGCCGGGGCTCCCAAATGCAGGACTGGAATTCTTGACTGCTTAGATAATTACTCTTAAATATTTCATCATGAAACAGAGGAAGATGAAATTAAAAATACGATGAGTTGGAGCCCAGGCATTGCTCAGCCAAGGGCTTGGTAACCTGCCAGGCTCCTGGGGGATGCTTTTAATTTGGATAAATGGAAGTTGCATAAATGGTATAACCTGCACATTGTTCTTGCTGTTAATACAGAGGTGTGGGCACAGCTGGCAGTGCCATACGATGTGCTGTCGCCAGCTGAGCACCCAGCCAGGCTGCATGCTGGGGCCAGCACAGCCATTGCCCGTGCACAGCTCCCATTTGGGTGTCTGCAGGACCCACCCACCTCCTTCACTTGGATGCTGTTCCCTTCGCCCTCTGCCCTGCTAGGGTTTTTTTTTGAGAGGCTGTTTTCCAAAAACAGCTTGAAAATATGTAACTGTCATACCAGAGCTGAGCAGTCACACATGTCTCCCATCCCTGCCAGTCAGGCCAGTCCCTGTGAGTTCATGGTGTTTGTGGTTTCCCAAAGCAGCTGTTCAGCATTGGAAGGAAAGGCGCTGAGCAGCTGCAGAGACTGGGATTGCTTCTGTGTGGGAGCTGCTGTTGAGGGAGACGTGACCTCCAAGGTCTCAGGAGGTTTTATTCCCAGCTCTGCCGCTGATAAGCCCAATAGCCTTGGTAACATTTTCAGCCTGATAAAATGGGGAAAAGCGTTGTTTGAGGGTATTTCATGTTTTTGGCTTGTGCAGTGCCACGCAAGCAATGGACACAGCGTCCCTGCCATTAGCATGGGCACCTCCTTGCAAACTACCCTGGCTGCCAAGGGATGAACACCAAGAGCCTTTTAAAAGTTACCTAAGACTTCCCAGTCTGCCTAAAACAAGGAAAATTGGCCGACCTCAAACAGTCCTTGCCTTGTCCCATCTCTCCCAGCCAGCCAGCGTGCGCCCAGGCTGGACTGAGTAATCTGGCAGGCAGCGCACGCTCAGGCGAGACAGCTCGTGCGCATCGCTGTGCGGGGGAAAGGCAGGGTTGGTGCTGGGGGCCACCATGTGTGCTGGGCAGAGCAGGGACCCCCATGGCCATCAGTGAGGGGAGCAGCCCAACCAACCTTGTGTTCCCACCGCTGTACTGATGACCAAGGTGAGGAGCCGAGCTGGCCTCCCAGGACTGAATCATGAGTGGGACCGACAGGAGGGAACCTGGGGCTGAGCAGTGGACTCATTGATGGAAGGTCTGGCTCCAACAGTGAGTCCA
Organism: Patagioenas fasciata; assembly: GCF_037038585.1. Classification (NCBI taxonomy): domain Eukaryota; kingdom Metazoa; phylum Chordata; class Aves; order Columbiformes; family Columbidae; genus Patagioenas; species Patagioenas fasciata. The sequence goes on from NC_092530.1 coordinate 22,584,155, forward strand.
TATATCTCATCACCTCAAAGGTGGGTTCTTGAAGGCAATGGGAAAAGCACCACATTGCTCAGCAGTAGGCCAAGGTGGTCTTTACCACCTCCTATCTGGGAGCAGGAGCATCCATGATGCAGGAGCTACATCTTGCCTGTAACATCCTGCCCAAACCTTGAGGCCAGCCCTGCGGACACACATCAGCTGTCTGCCAGATGCAAAACGGTGTCCCTGCCATGGCTGGGCTTGCAAAATACCAAAATGCTCCCTGCCTTGCTAACACCCTGTCTCCTACATGCTATCCCACAAAGTGCAGGGCCATGGGCTGGTGGGTGTCCTGGCCCAGCCCCAGACATCCTTCCCCATTGCTGGAGCTCAGGGTTGGCCCCCAGACCTGGGGGGGCAGTGGGTGCCAGCAGCACTCCGGCAGATGGCTGGTAAAACCTACAGGCTTGGCTGTGGACAGGGCTGGCATTCACATTGGTATCCCCTTCTGCCCCATGGTGGGACCCCGCTGTCCCTGGGGATGCCTGACACTCTTCCCCTGGGGAGACCCCCCTGTGTTGTTGCACCTGGGCATGCTGGTAACTGCCAGGGCCCAGCTGGACCAGGACTTGGCAGGACAGGTTCTAGGGAGAACCCCAGAGGCTTGGAGGACACACAGGGTGTAGCATGTGGACTGGCAGGGCTATGGCTGGGGGAGTGGAGGGTCCCAGGGTGGCTGCTGCAGGGCGTTCCTGGGCTGGCAGGGTGTCCTGGAGTGGGGGTCCTGGCCATGTTGGGGGTGTCCTGAGTCATGCAGTTCCCAGCAGAGACAGGCAGTCCTAGCATAGAGGATCTTGGACAAAGATAGGGGTCTCGGGGCAGGGGTGCAGGTGAGAGTGTCCTAGGGCAGGAGGCTCCACACCTGGTGGGGACCTGGGCACAGCAGCAGGGTGGTCCTGGGACAAGGGGTTGGTGGGCACAGCAGGGATGCCTGGCCAGGGGACCCGGTCTTGGGGCCTGGTGGGGTGTCCTGTCCCCTGTACCGGTTGGGGTGGGCCCAGACTGCTGCTGATGTGGCCCCCCACTGCCCCGCCGGGCTCGGCACGGCTCCGCTTGGCACGGATTGGCAAGGCTTGGCTTGGCAAGGCACGGCTTGGCACGGCACAGCTCGGGACGGTTGGCACGGTACGGCTCGGGGCGGCTCGGCACGGCACAGCACGGCACAGCACGGCTTGGCGGGGCCGGGCCAGGCGGCCCGTCGGGGTTCCGTGCGGCGGGGGTGCCCCGCCCCACCCCGCCCCGGCCCGCCCCGCAGCGCGGCTCTTCTCTCCGCTGCAGCCCGGGATGGCGCCGCGGCGGGGCTGAGCGGCCGGGCCGGGGCCGGGATGGACGGCCCGAGCGGGGGCTGCCCGCCCGCCGCCACCGCCGCCCCGTCGCGGGCGAAGTTGCCGCTCGGCATCGTCTTCTCGACGGCGCTTTTCTGCGGGGAGGGGGCGGCGGCCACCGTCCTCTGCCTCTCTTACAACCACTCCGACGACCGCTTCTGGCTGGCGCTCACCATCTTCTTCGTGCTCTGCCCCTCCGTCCTGGTGCAGCTCACCCTCATCTTCGTGCACCGCGATCTCAGCCGTGATCGCCCCCTCGTCCTGCTCATGCACCTGCTCCAGCTCGGGCCCATCATCAGGTGAGCGCGGCGGGGGATACGGGGGACCCCTGGCAGGGATGCGGGGACCGGGCAGGGTGGGTGCTCCGGGCACTGGCTGTCAGCAGAAATCTGTCCGTGCAGCAAACCCCAGCGTGCCCAGAGCTGCTCCTGCCGGGTTCCCGGCCCCCTCCTCCCTGGGGGCACTGCTCCTCCCGGCCCAGGGGGTCTTCTGCTCGGCCACCCCTCCCCAGCGGTGCCGCGGTCCTGTGGGGGGTGCTGCCTGCTCTCCTGCCTGCTGGCCCCCTGCTCTGGGCAGGACTCGGCTCTCCCTGCCTGTTGCAACTCAGCTGCTGAAAAGGTTCTTCACACTGTCACTTTCTGCAGCCAGCGTCTCCCTCTGCCTTTGGGTTTTGCCATCGTCTTGCTTAGACTGGGAGCATAGATGCTAATCCTGTCTGGAGTGCTTGAGGGTGAATAGGAACAGGGGTTCTGTCCCCTAGAAAAGGTCCCCAAGCCTGGGACAGGGAGGGGTTATGGGACATGGAAGAGAGAGGCTGGGTGCTGGAGTGGGGCTGGCATGGGAGCTGGGAAGCTGCTGGATCCTGCCAAGGAGAGGAGGGTGAGGGAGTGGATGTTGCACAAGCCAGAGAGGTGCTGATCTCTCACTCCTTGGGAATGCTGCGGTGCCTCCCTGAGCTGCTGTCACCTTGGCCATCCCGCTCGGCAAGAGTGCACAGGGGCGCAGCTGTTGGCACAGTGGAGCCACCATCTCTGTGGGGCCCCTTCCCTGAGGCCAAGCTAGTAGCCATGCTTTGGGATGCACCGTACCCACAGAGCTGCAAAAGCACCGCGGCCTGTGCAGCGCTTCCCCCATCACCGGAAACAAGCGGGGTGCCGGGGACGTCCTTGTCACCACAGCTGATCTTCAGAGGTGGCTGGGAAGCCTCACCCTGGTGCCACAAGCCGTTAGAAGGGCTGTGGGTTCACATCAGTCTGTGCTGGCCCACAGTGGTGTGGAAGCTGTCACTCTGTGGACCACAGCCATCTGAGATGGTTGCAACGGTGTTTGGTTGCTTCAAAGAGCCAGCCAGAGCCACTCGGGGGGCTGCGTCAGTCGGCTCCTCGGGCTGGAGACAGAGTCCAGCCTGCTGAGAAGGTCTGGCAGGGTACTGGGAGCTTGCAGGGACTGCCCTTGAAGCCAGGCTTTTTTGGATGAAACTGTTTTCCCGTTAGAGTTTGCAATGAGCCACAATCACTGGCCTGATCTGACAAGAGAATTTATCCAAAAACCTCATTCCACTTGGGTCTGAAACAGAGCATTCTGCTGTCCTAATGAACACTCATAAATAATTACATCCTGTTGGTCCCCGAGTCAGTTTGTTCCCAGGCAGGAGCCAAGCCTGTTGGATGGGTCCTCCTCTGCTGATCGCCTCTGGCCCACCCAGCCCCCTGCATGGCTGTGTGCAAGGGGGCTGGGGATCGCACTGGCCTTGCGGTGGGGAACAGCGTGAGAGAAACTCGCCTCCCTCCCCTGCACATAAGGGTGCCCCATGGTGAGAGGGCTGCGGAAGCACCGTCTTATCTGCCCATACCACACTCGGCTTCACCCTGCGCTCCCCTTCCTGCTGTCCCCACCAAGAAGGAAGCCTGGAAGACTTCTGCTCAAGAGGAGAGATCAAAGACAACATCAGAAAGTTTCTATTGCCTCTGTTTAGAGGAAGAGATGACTTTTGTGCCAGTGGGGAAAACAGAGCCCGAGGGTGATTAACCCCTTCCTACAGCTCTAGCTCCCACCAGAGCTCAATTTCCACACCCTGGGTGCTGCACCTCTTGCAGCAGTTATTGCACCCATTGCTGGGGCAGTTGTTGTCCCCCTGCCCCACACACTTCACCCTGAGCGCTGGATCAGAGGAACGGCCGCTGGGCATTCCCATGGTCCTGGTGTGACCCCGCATCCTCACATCCCAAGGCTACCCGCAGTGCTGCTGAACAGTTGTCCAAAGCAGTTGGGCTGTGCTTGGCAAGAGCAGGGTCCAGCTGGCACCAAGAGAGGAGCAGCTGGAGGTGCCAGAAGTGGGACCAGGGGGCAGAAGGGAGGCTGGTGAGATGACAGCTGCCACGTCCCCACAGGTGCATGGAGGCTCTGGTGGTGTACTGCTGGTCGGGGAAGGAGGAGGAGCCCTATGTCACCATCACCCGCAAGCGGCGGCTGCGGAAAGGCTACGAGGTGGAGATGGAGCAGGAGGTGGGACACTCGGTGCGCCGGCTGGCCACGCACCGCAATGCCTTCAAGCGCATGGCGGTCATCCAGGCCTTCCTGGGCTCCACCCCACAGCTCACCCTCCAGCTCTACATCAGCATCCTGGAGAAATACGTCCCCGTTGCCCGAGGTAAGGGTGCCAGACACAAAGGCTCACCTGAGCTTTGCTTTTTCTCCATCACAGTTTTCCTGGCTGTGCTGAATGCAAGCAGCCACTGGCTTTCCCTACAAATGACCATGGCTTTGCAGCCCTGGATGAAGGTGGTTCTTGAGATGCTCCTGGAGCGATTGGTGGGCTATGCTAGTGAGGCTCTTGGTCCGGGTGAGGGCAGAGGGATGCTCGCAACACAGACTGTGCCCCACTCACCCTTGAGCAGATTTTCTTGCCCAGGGCAGGGGGGTTAGTAGGGAGCAAGCACAGGAACAGCCCCAGTTTGGCAAAGGCTTCTGGTTTATTGGTGTAGGGGGGAAATCTGGGAACAGAACCTCCTGCTGTCTGCAACTCCTCCACAGCCACCCCATCATGGGGCCTGTCACCACCAGCCATGAGTTGTCCCAGCACTGCTCACACTGAGCCTCCTCCTGCAAGTCCCGGTGCTTGGCATCCTGCATTTTTTAACCAGGGTTGGCACCCCATGCTTTGCACCCAGGACAGAGAAGAGGTTGGACACAGCCTGGTCCCAGATGCTGCTTGACTGTTCTGTCTTCTCTCTCTGCAGCCGTCCTCATGGGCATCTGCCTGGTGTCAGTCACCTATGGAGCGCTGGTCTGCAACATCCTGGCCATCCAGGTCAAGTACGATGACTACAAGGTCCAGCTGCGGCCGCTGGCCTTCCTCTGCATCGTGCTGTGGCGCAGCCTAGAAATTTCCACCCGCGTTGCCGTCCTTGTGCTCTTCAGCACAGTTTTCAAGCACTGGATCATCCCCATCGCGCTGGCCAACCTGCTGGTGGTCTTTTTCTTGCCTTGGGTGCAGTTCTGGCGGAGCGGAACCCGCTTGCCCGACAACATCGAGAAGAACTTCAGCCGGGTGGGCACTGTGGTGGTGCTTTGTGCCTTCACCCTCCTCTATGCCAGCATCAACATGTTCTGCTGGTCAGCCGTGCAGCTCAAGTTGGCTGACCGGGACCTCATTGACAAGTCACAGAACTGGGGCCGCCTGGCTGTGTACTATGTAGCCCGGCTGGCAGAGAACACGGCCCTCGTCATCCTCTGGTACTTCTTCAAGACGGATGTCTACGAGAACATCTGCACCCCACTGCTGGTGGTGCAGCTGCTCCTTGGCTACTGCCTGGCCATCTACTTCATGCTGCTCTTCTTCCAGTACCTGCACCCTTGCCGTCAGCTTTTCCGGCACAACGTTGCTGACTTTCTGCACTGCGTCTGCTGCCGGCGGCAAACGCTGGGGACCCCTCTGCGCCTCGAGGCGCCCCATGAGCCTGGTGTGAGGCACAGCATTGTCTGAGGCATGGCCAGCTCCCAGCTCCTCCAGCCAGTGATGGGGGTAGGGACGGGCAGCACTGGCAGCTGGAGGGGGCTCGCAGCGTAATCATCATAGAATAATAGAATGTCCTCAGTTGGAAGGGACCCACAAGGATCATCGAGTCCAACTCCTGTCCATGCATGGGACAACCCCAAAATTCACACCGTGTGTCTGAGGACATTGTCCAATTGCTTCTTGAACACTGTCAGGCTTGGGGCCGTGACCCCTCCCTGGGGACCCTGTTCCAGTGCTCCACCACCCTCTGGGTGAAGCTGTGCCAGAGGCAGGCGCTGCCTGGCCCTGCAGTGGCAGCGGATCCCAGTGTGTCCCCATGGTGGCAGGGGGACAGGAGCTTGCCCGCCTGCCCAAGACGTGAGCAGGGACATGAAGGGCTTACTGGGTGCTCAAACCATCCACCACTGCATGCCGGCTGCCTTGTGAAGCACAGTCTCTGGGTGCCCAGACAACCTCGCCCACCCACTACGGTACATATGGTGACCTTGGGGCCACAGGTGCTGGCGGGACTGTTTAAAACAGTAAAGAAACTTTGCTGTGGCTGCGCGTCCGGGTGCTGGCGGGTGACCGGTGACTCATGGGGAGGGTGGAGACTGTCCCACTGGGGCTGACATGGGTGTGCACACCCGCTCCCCACGTAGCCCTGGAACTCCTGGGTGCCCAGCCGGGGCTGCGCCAGCGGGAAGTGGGGCTGGGGGAGCCCCGCGATTGAGCTGATAAGGCGCAGGAGCATGGCGGGACGGGGGCCGGCTTCATCCTGCGCCTCCACCAGCGTGGCTCTGGGCCAGGAGAAACCTGTCACACCAGCAAGGAGCAATCCTGCCCAACCTGTTTCTCCAGGCAGGAGGCCCCAGCACAGGCTGCTGTTCCCAGAACGAGCGGTGGGTGCCACAGTGCTGAGGAAGGGTGGCTGGCCCAGTGGTGGTGATGTGGATGAAACCCAGGAGTCCTCACCCCAAACCAGGAGTGTCACCTCCTCTTCCAGAAACTGTTTGTGGGGTCAGCTCAGTTTAAAGGGTCCTGGGTGCCAGGCTGAGGGTGCTGAGCACCCAGGGTTGCACACAGAGGTGCAGCACTGCCAGTGCTGAGGTGCTGGGTGCTCAGTCTCAATTCACCCTCCCTGGGGTGGATCTCTGAGCTGGATCCTGGCATTGGCGCAGTGCCATGCCTGCAGGATGCTTCTCCCTTCGCAGTTTTCTTGTCAAACCAAGGGAGTAGAGGCTGGCAAGGGATGCCGGCAAGGGGCACATCTGCTGAGCCAGGCACAGGACAGACTCTCTGCAACTTCCTCCCACCAGGAAATTCCTACTTTTTTGTCCATTTTTGCCCATTTTTGTCCCTGAATTTTGAAAAAAAACCCCAAGAGGAGTAGCTCAATACCTGCAGTGCCTGGCCATGGGTCCATGTGGGACTCCTCAGCAGGGGCCATGCCCAGCCAGTGGAGGGGGCTGGTTTCGCAGAGGGCTGGCGGGGTCAGCCCTTCCTTCCTGGAAGGTGGCCTTTGAAATCAGCCGGTATTTCCTCAAAGGCTTCTTGGGGGAAAGTCCCCAGAGCGCAGTTCCCGCGGCTGGGGCTGTCTCACCGCCCACCACCCCCATAAAACCGCGGGCAGGCAGCAGCAGGCAGCAGCAGACAGCGGTGAGCAGGCACGAGGACATCGCACCATGGGCAACTGGCTGGTCAACCACTGGTTCTCAGCTGCCGTCCTCGTGAGTGTGTGGGGCTGGGGGGGGCTCCTCTGCCAGGAGGGTCTGGGGCAATGAAGAAGGTTATGGGGGGCACAGTCTGGGCATGGCCCTGGGGGGCTTGTGGAGGAAGTGGGGGCTGATTTGCTGTCCTGGGGCTGGGCTGTGGGGGAGACAAGCAGCCCCTCTGCTCAGCCAACCTGCAAATCCCTGGCGCCCAGGGAGGGATGGGGTTCAGAAAACTTGAGTCTTAAGGAAAACACGACTCAGGTGAAATGGGAGGTCCCACTGCAAAACTGAAAAATACCGCTGCTTTGCCTGGGGGTCTCCCATGTACCTGTTCTCTGCCTGTGGGAGCAGGAGGCTCCCAGGAGATCCTGCGCCAGGGTAAGGAGCCTGGACCACAGGGATGATTTGCTGGTGCCATGCTGCGGCATCACTGGTGTAACAGGGCTTGTCTGGCCGGCACTGTGCCAGCTGTGTGAGAAGCTGCAAATGCATGGGAAAACGGGGGTTTGAAGAAAGTTGGGTTATTTTACTGTTTCAAACCACTTAAAAAAAAAAAATAAAAAAAAAGAAGCAGCAAAGCAGAGTGGTTTTGAAAGATCTGCAAAAAATCTGTGGCTGTGAGAGGGGCCAGTTTGGGTGCAGCAGGGTTAGGTGGGGGACAGCAGTGCAATGGGGCTGGATGAGCCAGCTCTCTCCAGAATCTCCTCCTCTCAGAATCTTCTCCGCTCAGCCCTGACCACCCTCTGGCTCTGTCCTCCAGCCATGCAGGTGTTGTCTGCACCTGCCTTTCCTCCTTCCTCGTGGGCGGGTGATGCACAAAGACGTGGGTGACCAGAAAGTTATTTTGCAAGACTCCCACACCTCTCCCCACCTTTGGCCCCTGTGTCCCAGCCCCATGCATGTTGCCCCAGCTCATAAGGAAGCAGGAGGGGACGTGCTGTCCTGCTGCACACACATCTGAGTGCTGGGAGGTGAGGGGGTTCCTGGGCTGGAGTGCCTCAGGAGGCCATGGCTTTCCACCACAGGCAGCCTGGCTGGGCATCAACATCTTCCTCTTCACGTACTACTTTCTGTACTTCGACCGGGATGTTCGGTACTTCTACACCAGGGCCATCCTTGGGGTAAGCTGCTCCCCCGAGGCGCCCTGCCTGCCTCACCACACATGTCCCTCAGAGCCCTCCTGCAGTGGGGTGGGGACTGCAGGACCCTGTGTCCCTTCCTTGTCCTGCCCTCTTCCAGCCCACCATCAGCGCATCGCAGTTCCCAGCCTGATCCCCATCTTGATTCCTGTCCTGTCCCAGCCCAGCAACACCCCACCCCAACCCAACATCGCTCCCTCACAGTCCTCCACCTCCCCTAGCTCGGCATCACCCCCTTCCCATCCCCAGATCAGCACCGCTCCTTCCCAGTTCCGCTGCTCTCCTGGCTCAGCATCACCCCCTCCCAGTATCACTCCCTCCCAGCACCCACTTCAGCATCCCTGAAGTCTCAGCTCAGTGTCACTTGGTCCCATCCTGCCCCAGTCCCAGCACAGCACTGTGCTGGGCAGAGACGTGGCGGGGCAGCATGGCTGCAGGCAGATGTACCCCACTGGCAGCATGGGACAATGGTGCTCACCCTCTCCCCAGTCCGCCTTGGCGTGGGCACGAGCATCGGCCAAGTGCCTCAACTTCAACAGCATGCTGATCCTACTGCCCGTCTGCCGCAACCTCCTCTCCTTCCTCCGCGGGACCTGCTCGGTGAGTGCCTCACAGTGACATGGTCAACATGGCCATCCCTGTCCCCATACCCATCCCTGTCCCCATTCTGATGCCACCACCTCTCCCCGCAGTGCTGCCGGCGAACCCTGCGGAAGCAGCTGGACCACAACCTCACCTTCCACAAGCTGGTGGCCTACACGCTGGCCTTGCTCACAGGTATCACCCTGCACTGGGCTGGGACATGGTGGGGACTGGGAGGCAGGCAAGTGGGTGACTGCCTGTCCTCTGGCCAGCTGTGCACACCATCGCTCACCTCTTCAACCTGGAGCGCTACAACCAGAGCCAACAAGCCACTGACCGCAGCCTCCCCACCGTCCTCTCTGATATGCACCTGCAGGGCAGCAACAAGTGGCTGAACCCTATTCACTCCAACCAGACGGTGAGCGCCAGCTCAGGCATCCAGCCCCTTGCCACTGCCTGTCCCCTGCCTCACTAACCCATCCTGCCACCCCTGCAGACCGTGGAATATGTGGCCTTCACCACCATCCCGGGGCTGACAGGAGTCATCATCACTCTGGCACTCATTCTCATGGTCACGTCCTCCACCGAGTTCATCCGCAGGAACTACTTCGAGGTCTTCTGGTACACACACCACCTCTTCGTCATCTACTTCATTGGCCTTGTCATCCACGGTGTCGCGTAAGGCTCCCTGAAATCAGGACAGCGATGGTCACAGGCCCCCCTCCCCATGCTGTAGCTCTGCCTGTCCTGGGAGAGTGGTGCAGCCCCAGTGGGGGTCCAGGAGGGCTGTGGGTTCCCCATTCCTGGGGCTAGCCAGCCCCACACAGCACAGCTCAGCCCTGCCCGGGGTGGCAGGAGCCAGCCCCCCAGCTCACCCCTCGCCTTCCCACAGAGGGCTGGTGCGGGGGCAGACAGACGAGAGCGTGGAGGAGGTGCATCCCCACCGCTGTGCCCGCTATCTCACACAGAAGGAAGAGAACTGCTGGCACAACTGCTGCAAAGAGCCTGAGTTCGGGAGCATCCCTGCTGAGGTAGGCAGCAGTGCAATGGCCACAGCAGTGACAAGCCCTTCCCTTGCCCTTCGGATGCTGCAGCCCTGGCTTCACCCAACCTTTTGCTTCCCACAGTCCTGGAAGTGGGTTCTGGCCCCTGTCATCCTCTACATCTTTGAGCGGCTCCTCCGGGTCTGGCGTGCACGGCAGAAGGTGGTTGTCACCAAGGTGGGTCCCGGAGTAGCCTGTGCCTGCTGCCAGCTCCTTCCCTTGCAGCCACCTCCTTGCTGAGGCGGCCATGGGGAGGCGGGCAGGGGACCCTGCCAAAGTCCCTTGTCCAGGGATGCTGAGGCCCATCCCTGCCCCACAGGTGGTCATGCACCCTGCCCGTGTGCTGGAGCTGCAGATGCAGAAGAAAGGCTTTCGTATGGAGGTGGGGCAGTACATCTTTGTCAATTGCCCTGCCATCTCCCTGCTGGAGTGGCATCCCTTCACCCTCACCTCAGCACCCGAGGAGGACTACTTCTCCATCCACATCCGGGCGGCCGGTGACTGGACAGACAGTCTCATTGACGCCTTCCAGCAGCAGAATCCGAAGATGCCCAGGTAGGCTGGGGAGCACCCAAATGGACGACCCTGGGGATCTGGGGAGGCCATACCTCTTACCCACACCGTTCCTCGGCCAGGATCGAGGTGGATGGCCCTTTTGGCACGGCCAGTGAAGATGTGTTCCAGTACGAGGTGGCCATGCTAGTGGGAGCAGGCATCGGTGTCACTCCCTTCGCCTCCATCCTGAAGTCCATTTGGTACAAGTTCCAGCAGGATGACCAGACCCTCAAGACCAAGAAGGTATGGAGTGCCTCACGGGACCAGCCATGAGTTTCTTCATGGTGCGCTTCCCAGTCTTGGATATCGCACCCTTCCACTCCTGCTCTGCTCCACCTTGAGCAACCCCTCTCCCCTGCATCCCAGATCTACTTCTACTGGCTGTGCCGGGACACGGAAGCCTTCACCTGGTTCAATGACCTGCTCGCTTCGCTGGAGCAGAAAATGGCTGAGTCAGGCAAAGCGGACTTTCTCACCTACCGGCTCTTCCTCACTGGCTGGAACACCAGCATTGTGAGTTGACCATGGGCAGGCATGACTGCAAGAGAGGACACTGGGTGGCCAAGGCAGGCAGGAGAGGCAGGGCAAGCACAATAACGGCATGTAGAAAGTCCAGGAATGATGTTTGTGGGCATCAGCAATGGATGCTCTATGGCGAGGAACTGGAGGTGGGCTCACAGTTGGTGGTCAGGGTCCTCACCATACCTCCTCTGCCCAGGCCAACAACGTGGCGCTTCGCTTCGACACCCCTACGGACACGGTGACGGGCCTCAGGCACAAAACCATCTTTGGGCGGCCCATGTGGAACAGCGAGTTTGCAGCGGTGGCTGCAGCCCACCCCAGGTGAGAGCTGGGCAGGGGGTTCGGGGTGTCAGAGCTGTAAGAAATCCCTTCCTCCCCAGAACTCAGCACCAGGCTGGGCAGTGTTGGCTTTGGGAGGGGTGTGCTCATCCCCTGCAGATTGCAGAGGCCCCAAAAAGTTCTTAAGTGACTTTTTTTCTGAGTCACCCACCTGGTGCTGATGGCCCCGTACTGTCTGCAGGTCAGTGGTCGGCGTGTTCCTCTGTGGGCCAGGGGCCTTGGCAAAGAGTCTGCAGAAGTCTTGCCACCAGTACTCCAGCCTGGACCCCAGGAAGGTCCAGTTCTACTTCAACAAGGAGAACTTTTAAGCAGGAAGCCAGGCTGGGTAGAGCATGGCCAAGGGTAAGCATCTGCTGAAGAGTATGCACTGAAGCCAGCCAAGACATGGCAAGGTTCTCCTTCTACATGAGAAACTCCAGGTTCAAATACTGCTGCCTTCTTCACCTGGTCTACAAGGGGTCCTCACAGGGGGAGCAGGCCTGTATCGTGAAAAAAGCGGAGCGAGGTGCTGTGATTCTGCTCCTGGAGCAGTGCGAAAGGGGGGAGCGCCCAGCAGGCTGGGCAGAAGCATGGGACAGGGATGGGGACAGGACAGGGACATTCCGAGAAGGCCCTGGGGGCCAAACATGCCCCTCCAGGTTTAACCAGTCCTTTGTGTAAAAGGGTAAATTAAACTTTCTTGCCTTTGCAATAAAAGCCACCACAGTGACTCAGCACACACAAGCACGAAGGAGCCCACTCTTTGCCCCTTGGTGGGGCTGTAGTGAGGAATGTGGCTCCTAGCAAAGCCCCTGGGTCCCCGGTAAGGTGTCCACCCTCCACGGGGGCTCACCGCCACCCCCCAGAGCCAGCCAGCATCCCCTGCCAGGCACACACTGGTGCACAGGCCAAATTCAAATGCAGCTCAGGCAAAGGTAACAAATTCTGCTCAAGCATATGCAGAGAAGAGGTGAAAACCACCCACCCCAAGCAGGACGGTAAGTGATATAGCAATCGGATACGCAGCCCTTCCCGACCGGTCAGCAGGGACAGAAAGCCGAGCTCCCTGTCGTGCCTGTCCCTTACACCCCTGTGAACAGCTGTGAGCAGCACAACACATAAAATCCCATGAGTGGATCTTGCCCTAGGGCTGGGGATAAGGGAGGAAGGCGAGTGAAACAAGCCTGGAGCTGGGCCAGACTGTTCCCAGAACCCAACAGTCCTACTCCAGCCTCTACAAGAGACCAAACAAGGCAGCTGGAGAGACAGCTTTACTCAAACCCTTCACCCACTTTATTTCAAAATCATAAAATATACACACAGAAAAAAGGATGAATGGGAGGGAAAAACATTAGTGGGGGAGAAGAACCCCCTCCCGAAGCACAGCATGAGCTCTGCCAGCCTCGGGAAGCAGCTGCCACGGAGCGTCACCACTGTCCAGGCGATGGCATCTCCACTATGTGCCTGCCAGGCCTGCGAGAAGTAAGGGGAGGAGAGTGAACCCCAGCACAGAGAGGAAAAGCAGGACAGAGCCTCATCCTGAGCACTCTCCAATTTACTGAAGGGGAGCAGGCACAGGCTGAGGCCAGGTTAAGGATGTCACCTGTCAGGGTGCTCCTGTAGACTTCTGGATTTGCTCCTTCAGAATAAGGATGCTCTGCCGCTGCTCCGGGGGAAGCATAGCGATCTGGTCCGCTGTCAGCTGCAGAACCTGCATGATCAGGGCTGCCTGTGGGCACAGGAGTGAGTCAGAGATGTGCTCTGCTGGAGCAGCCACAGATTATGCCGTCCCCACCACAGTGAGGCATGGAAGAAGTACTGCTCCTGGTGTCTCACCCTTTCCCTTTTGTCCTCTCACCTTCTCGTGATCCTGGGGGGTGACCTGGCTCTGTCCAGGGCTAAAGCCTCCGGGCTGCCCAGCTCCTTGGACTCCTGCCCCAGGAATGCCTCCTCCCTGCATACCTGCCCCTGCCATGTTAGGGACCTGCGGGCATGAGAAATGGGGTAAGGACCAAGAGGGCTCTGCACTCAGCTGTACAAACACAGGATGATCAGAGGGATGCCCCCACAGCCAGCCTGTAGATGCCTGAGCATGGAGACAGGCTACAGTGTGTTTTGCGTGCTCTTCTTTCCCTCCAACTCCTGCACTCCTTCCTGCACATCAGGAAGAGGTGGAGAGAAGCCTGAGCCTCGTCTCATCCCCAGCAGAATAGGCAGTGCCCATGGAGATGGGACAGATGCCCTGACCCCCTCCAAGAGCCACCGATCCAGGTGCTGCTCTGCAGGACGCTCTCCCCGCTCAGGCTGCTGCAGGACCTGATCACATCCCCCCACCCAGCCCCAATCGACAAGACACCGTCAGTGTCCAACCAGCTGAGCAGAGGTGTGTGTACCTGGCGGGGCCCCTGCGGGCCACTGGCTCCCATATTAAGTGGCCCAGGACCCTGTATCCCACCAGGCATGGGGCCACGTGGGCTGGGACCAGGCCCTCGAGGCTCCAGGCCCCGGGGCTCCATCACCCTGGCCTCCATGGCCCTGGCCTCCAGCACTCGTGGCTCCAGGACCCGTGGCTCCAGGCCTCGCGCCTCCAGGGCTCGCGCCTCCAACACACGTGGCTCCAGCCCCCGCGGCTCCAGTCCTCGGGGATCTCTTCCGACTGCAGAGGAAAGATAAGGCAATGTGTTGATGGGAGCAGTGCAGCAGGGAGCATGGGAGCAAGCCCGCTGCCTCCTTTGGGCCTCCACACCAGAAGGTACAGGGCTAGGGGCAGAGGGTTCATGCCTGGAGGAAGCCCTTGCCTTGTGGGACTGTCCCTCCTTTCCCTGGAGTCAGTCGTTTCACTGCCCAAACCCCCTTCCTATGTCTCATGCCAGGGCAGCGGACTCCACTCTTGACTTCTTGTCTGTACCACCCAGTTATTTCATGCCCCCTCTCTCACCTCGAGCATCCATCAAGGGCCCCCGCGGCTCTCCCATCAGCGGTCGGGGTTCTCCCATGGGTCCCCCCCTCATCTCATGTGGGGGGCCACGGCTGTCATGACCAGGCATATGGTGCATAGGGGCTCCCTGGTGGGGTGGCCCAAGGTAACCTCTGATGCAGAGAGAGGAGAGCAAAGCAGGAGGAGGAGAAAAAGCGAGAGAGTGTGAATCAGACGCTGGCTTGGCACGGTCTGGGCAGAGCACTGGGACTGCCCCCAAAGGTGGCCACAGGGGGGGAGGGTGAGGCTGGCACAGGGACGGGTGGTGGCAGCCCCACACCACAGGGCTGCTGTCACCACCCTGGGGATGCCCTGTCCCCAGGGACATGGGCACACAGGCTTCCAGCCAGGCAGCGGTGACTCCTGGAAGGGTGGTGCCATCCCTGTCTTCAGCAAGAGATTACCCTTGGGCAGGGGACCGTACCAAGGGCTCCTCTCCTTCCCTCTCCCCTCACCTGGGCTCCACTTCTCCAGTAACTGAGAGCAGGGTCCCTCCGCGAGGGTCATTCGGGGCATCTCCCAAAAGGCCTCGGGGTGGCGGGCCACTGGCAGGCAGAGGTCCACGCTGCATAGGGGCCCTCGGATCTGGCATGGGCACTGCCAGGGAGACACACAAGAGTTCGTGAGGATCCGCATAACCAGGGCCGTGCTCAGACTGTCCCCCAGCGCTCTTGGGGTGGCCTGGCTGCTCCCCAGCACGCAGGGGCTGAGCCGTGCTGACTGCCAGGGCGGACAGCCTCTTGCACAAGGCTGGAGTACACTGAAGCCCCTTCCCTGGCTGCTGATTTTATGCCTCTCTTTCCCTCTCTGGCTCTACCTCAGGCTCCTTACGGCACCAGGCGGCCAAACTAAGTGTGGGTGTCCCCGTGACAATCCCTACAAGCGTGGGCATCAACACCCTGCTGACGCAGGGCCAGGAGCAAAGCAAGACCTGGAAGGGTCTTGGTAGCGAGGTGACGAGGCGGGCTGGATCCTACGGAAAGGACGCTCTCTTTTCCACAAGCTCTGTACGCAGCACTAGGCTGTTGTCTCCTCCAGCTCTGGAGGAAACCCTGCAACCTCTTCCTCCTCCTCCTGCTCTTAACCCTGTCAGGCTACACAGAATGATACGCCAGTCCCCGACCCTGAGCACAGGGGGGTGAAAGCTGCTCTGTACACACTCCACAACGAGCTCCACGGGAGGAGCGAGCTGGCAGGTGCTGGGATACCTTGAACGCGTTCGATAGACGCAGGCCTGGCAGGTCCCACGGGCGAGAGCTGCAGGTTCCCTGGGCAAGCAGCAGGAAAAGAGGGAGAAGAGCAAACACGTAAATAGTGTATGCACACATGCACTCAGCCTTGGGGACAGTGCTGCCTGCAGGGTCACCTCTGCTCCCTGAAGTCCCCCAGAAAACCTACAGAGAAGATGCTGCAGGTCTGGCTTTATCAACCTCATCCATTAATGCCACCTCTGTCACCAGAGGTGTGACAGCCAGCTTGGCACAGCTCTTCCCTCACTCACCGCATGAACATTCAGGGCAGGATGTCCTGCAGAGAATCAGCATCCTGGGGGGATCACACTGCCACCCACAACACACAGCCAGACAACTTCTGCTCCTGCCCACAGCTTCCTATGGCACTCCTCAGTGCCAGCTTTTCGCCTGCTCTCCAAAACCTTCCGGGTGCCAAGAACTACCATGTTGTTCTCAGGAAGATGGTGCCCTCCCTTAAAGAAAATGAGAATCAATTCTCCCTAAGCACGTAGGAGCAGAGGATCTCAGAACAGTCTTGCCACACTCCTGAAACAAGGCCTACAATACAAACTACAGCAAAAGGGGTTTTAACTGCCTGTGTGCTTTCTTACTGGGAGAACAGGAACGTCCTGGTTGTGCCAACCCCGGCGCGTGGCTTGATGGGGCAGCCAGGAAATGCATGAACCTGCATGAATCGTAAGCAATCCGGCCCCAGGGCTGGGCCGTACAGACCGTGCCGGCAGAAGCAGAGCCAAGCCATCGTCACCGGGAAATACCCCGCCAAGCCTCACACTCACTGTCACAAGCAAAAGCAAAGGTCCAGCTCCCTCTGCCGGGCACGACACAGGGAGCGCTGGGAGAGGCGGCGGCAGCACAACCTGCTTCCCAGCACCCAGGCAGCAAAGGAGCAGGACAGGGACCAGAGAAGAGCGAGCTCTGCCCGTCCGCACAAGCACAGGGACAGCCACAGGTTCACAGAGAGATGGAAACAAAGGCACGTCCCGCTCCGCGGGGCTCTGCGGGGACCAGCAGCCCTCCTGGATTCCAGGACACGTCTGCACAACAAGCTGGGAGCAAACTGGTGCATGGGCTGGGGTCCTGGAGCAGGAGAGCTGCTACCACAGCCTTGCGCCTAAGCGAGTAAACCCAGGGGCAGACCAGCACTGTGGGAGCTGCCCCAGATCCAGGGACAGGCAGGCTGGCAGCTGGCTGGCAGGGGCTCTTGGCACAGCACTGCTCAGCACCCGTGGCCTGGGTCCCGCTGAAGCGAGGCTCCTGTAACGCACAGCACTAACCCACGTCTGTTTTACCTTGTCCACGCTCCAAGGGGACTGGCCCTGCTCCTGGCATTCCAACCTGAGGCTGCAACCCACCTGAGAGGGAATACGCAGAGATCAGATCCCTTCTCAGCCATCCCTTTGGGTTTAAATACCTCTCCCACCATCCCAGCTCCTGGGAAGTTTATTTTCTTGGCGTTGGTCTCCCACAGAGATAAACCAACTCTCTTGACTGCCACTGGCAGCAGTAACAACCACAACACACGGTACGGGACTGTGTGTGCTCTCACGGGGCGAAGCCCTTCAGTTAAGGAGAAGGTAGAGGGGGGGACGCCTGCAGGATCGGTGGGCCCAGGGCACCATTCAGCTAAAACTCACCTCCTGGAGCCATGGGGCCAGGGCCTGGGCCCTGCACAGCGGCTGCCATCTGTCCCGGACCCGGCACTCCTCCCTGCATGGGCTGCATCAGGGGAGGAGCGCCATTCACGTGCATCCCACCCTGCCCAGGAGAGAAACTAGACTTCAGCAAAACTCCATCACCGCAGCCCAAGCTGGGAGAGCTGCAACCGGCAACATCCACCCCTTCCCTGCACAGCACTGTGTCCCACAGGCTCTTACTATGGGCTGTGGCTGGGATGATGGGGTGTTCTGTGGGTTCAGCTGCGCGTTTGGCCCTGGCCCAGGCCCTGGTCCTGGTGCAGGCCCTGGCCCCGGCACTGGCTGCTGGTTGCCTGGGATCAGAGGAGGAACACTGGTCTGGCGATGCAGGATTTTCTAGGAGCAGAAGAAGGAGAAAGGAATTTTTCTTCTGCTCCCCACTCCACAGCAGGCTGCCCGTGTTATCCTACCGACCCCGATGAGGCAGCAAGGGACAAACCAGCGCAATCTCAGGGTCGACAATCCTCATGACGACCTGTGCCTGCAGTAGGGCATAAGCCAACTGGGGGTTCTGGAGCAGCATGTTCCTGGCTTCCTGGGGGCTGTTCTGGACGCACAACTGAGAAGACACACGTGGATCAGAGCTCTGGCAAGGCACCATGGGCTGTGAAGGCACGGGAAGCGGTGGCGGAAGCCGTGCTCATAGAGCAAGGGCATCTCTCTGCTTCACTCACCTTCATCTGCTTCATCAGCTCAAACATCTGCTCGGGCGGCAGGCTGGCTACTGCCCGGCTGATGGACTCGGGGGCATCTTCAGGATTCACAGGGTCCCCATAGGGTGACTCTATGATGGGTGCGCCTGTGCCCAAGCCTGCAAAAGAGTTTGTGACCTCATACAGCAATGTGAACCGGCCATTTTTAACCAGCTCATGAGAAGAGAAGAGAAGCACCGTTACAGGGAAAGGGAGACAGTGAAAACAGGGAGATCATCTGGGCGAGAAAACACAGCGCTGAGCCCATGCATCCTTCTGCAAAACTATTTGCTACATGGCTTGGAACACATGAGCTCTGTGAGGCCTCCTCCCCACCAGCCTCACAGAAGAATGCCTTGTAACACTGAAAAAAACGGGCCCAGCACAACATCAGTGCGTTCTCCACCACAAAATTCAGACTCACTCTTCAGCTCCTCCTTGTTCTTCTCGCTGGCTGCATTGTCGACACGCAGGGCTCTCCCGCTGAACTCTCGCCCATTCAGGTTCCGCATGGCACTGAGGGCCGTCTCCTGGTCTTGGTACTCGCAGAAGCCATAGCCCTTTGGCTTTCCCGTCTCCCTGTCATAGACCAGCCTGCACAGCAAGGAGGAGAGAACCAGCACTGCTGAGAGCAGCGCAGGCAGCGTACGGTGCTCACAGCTTCCCAACACTCAGCAGGGGCTATTGGGTGCACCACACAGGAGCAATGGGGAGCAGAGTGAAGTTACTGCAGTCTGGTCAAGAAATGCAAGAGCCAGCCCTAGGTCAGAGCAAAAAGGCCTCCCGGATCCAGGCCGACGGGTGTTTCCAGAGCTCCAGTGTCCAGGAATGCCACTGGCACAAGCATTGTGCTTCCCGTGACCCAAGGCAGCTCTTGGGAGCACAGGACTAGACTGGCTGCTCCTGGAGCTCCCAATCCCCTACCTGATTGCTCTCTGAAGCCTGGTGCCAAGCCAGGAAAACATCCCTGCAGAGCCACTGTGATAGGAGAGCTCTGCATCTCCATCTCTCTGCACCGAGCTTGATCAGAACCTGAGGACTGATCTGCCCCAGCTCCACACCGCAGCAGGGCAGCACCTCCAAGCTGGAGCACCATGCCCACCTTCAGGCCCTTGTGCTTGGCGTGTTGCTCTCTACATCTCCAGGTGACCTCGGCACAGGACCTCAGTGCCTGAACGGCTGTCACAGCCCCACACCCCCAAGAAGCCGCACTGCTGTGTACCACTTTGCTCCTGCCTGTGGGTCAGCTCTGCCCAGTATGCACCGCACAGCGCCATGCTGCCTGTGGGGCTCCGGGCCACATTTATCATACAGTCATAGAACAGGGGAGGTTTAGATTGGATATTAGGAAAAAGTTCTTCACAGAAAGGGTTGTCAGGCATTGGAACAGGCTGCCCAGGGCAGTGGTGGAGTCACCATCGCTGGAGGCGTTTAAAAGACGAGCTTCCTAGGGACTCAGTTTAGTGCTGGAGCCACATTAGGTTATAGTTGGACTTGATGATCCTGAGGGTCTCTTCCAACTGAAATGAGTCTATGTGTCTATCTACCAGCTCTCTGGGCAACCTGGGCCAGTGTTTTACCACCCTCACTGTAAAAAATTTCTTTCTCATGTCCAGTCTGAATCTCCTCTCCTTTAGTTTAAAACCATCATCCCCTGTCCTGTTGCAACAGGTCCAGCTAAAAACTCTGTCTCCATCTTTCTTATCAGACCATTTTAAGCACCGCAAGGCCACAATAAAGTCTCCCTGGAGCCTTCTCTTCCCCAGGCTGAACACCCCAGCTCTCTCAACCTGTCCTCCCAGCAGAGCTGTTCCAGCCTCGGATCATTTCTGTGGCTCCTCTGGACCCCTCCAACAGGTCCATGCCTGCCCTGTGCTAAGGGCTCCAGAGCTGGACGCAGGACTCCCGCAGCCGCTCTCACCTGAAGCTGACCACAGGCCCAACCTCCGAGAAAATGTCCTTCAGCTGCTCCTCGGTGGCCTCGTACGGGATGTTCCCCACTGCGGGAAAGACATGGTCAGCGCGGCGGCCCAGGGCTGCGCGGACGCCGGCCCCGAACGGCGCGGAGGGGCCGGCCCCGAACGGCGCGGAGGGGCCGGCCCCGAACGGCGCGGAGGGGCCGGCCCCGAACGGCGCGGAGGGGCCGGCCCCGAACGGCGCGGAGGGGCCGGCCCCGAACGGCGCGGAGGGGCCGGCCCCGAACGGCGCGGAGGGGCCGGCCCCGAACGGCGCGGAGGGGCCGGCCCCGAACGGCGCGGAGGGGCCGGCCCCGAACGGCGCGGAGGGGCCGGCCGGCCGGTCCGCTCGCCTGCCCTCCCTCCCTCCCTCCCTTCCTCCCTCCCTCATCCCCGGCCCGACCCGGCCCCGCGGCGCTCACCGAAGACGGAGCGCAGTGAACGATCCACGGCGGGGTCCCGCACCGACAGCCCCGCCATCCCGCCGCCCGGGCCTCGCCGCCGCTTCCGGTCCCTCACCCTACGCCACCCCCCCACTTCCGCCCGCGCCCACAACAAATATGGCGGCGGCGCGGAGGGGAAAAGGCTCCGGCGGGAAACACGGGACGCGCCGCTGCTGTGTGCGCGCCGCGATCCGGGGTAGGAGCGGGGTGGGGGGCCGGGACACGCGGCCGGGGGTGATGTGACCTCGGGGAGCCCTTCGCGGGACACCCGACCAGGAGATGCCAGCCTGGGGCAGCCCCACATCCTCAGCGGGCACGGTTCCCCGGGTAACCCACACCCGGGATACCCCATCCCTGGGGGCACCCTGTCCCCGGTCACCCCATCCTCCTGATCCTCTGGGTCACCCCATCCCCTGGGACATCCCACCCACCCCCACTCGGGCACTCTCTCCTGCCACACCCCGGGAACCCCGTCCTCTGGGTACCCCATCACCAGGCACCCCATTCCGTGGAGCGTCCCATTTCCCTCCCCAGAGTACCCCGGGACACCACCCCCAGGCACCCCATCCCCTGGGGTACCCTATCCCTTGTCCCCCCATCCCCATCACCCCATGGCAGTCCCGGGATAGCCAGCGCCCTGCGCTGGGGTGCAGCCAAGGCTCCAATGTCCCCAGCATGACGGTGCCAGGGACCCCCACCAGCCCCGGGTCCTCCCTTTGTCAGCCTGACACCCTGTGCCCACTTGGCAGGTGGCCACATCCCTGCCAGCTGGTGACGTCCTTCTGTCCTGGGGCTTGGCAGGATGGAGGGCAGGGATGTCCCCATCCCCATCCCTGCGCTGGCCACGGAGCAGCGGTTTGCCCAGCGTCTCAGGTGAGCCTGCAATGGGGAACAGGAGCCCGGCGGCCGCTCCAGCGGGGTGCAGGCAGGGCTGGCAGGGTGCAGGTGGGGAGGAGAGCTCAGAGGGCCCAGCCCTGCACCCAGTGGGTGTAGTGAATAAGGCACAACTCTCTTTTTTTAGATGCAAAGAGACACTTACTACAAATTCAGGGTTGTATTTATACTTGCTAGAATCCTTGCTCAAGCATTGCTGGTTTGCTAAATTAGGCATTACATAAGTGACACATTTTGCATTCCCACCGGAATTGCTACCATAAAAGCATTTTTTTGTGTCCTTGATGTATCAATCCCTCTGTCCTTGATGTATCCAGTCCCATACAGTCCTTGCTTCTTGTATTATTCCACCAACACTTGTTCTCATGCCGTTGACTCCTGCAGTTTCTCATAGACCTGGTGTCAGAATACTGTCACAAACGGGGATCTCTTCTCTGTGGTGGGACTGGGGAGGGCCTGACTGTGTCTTGGCCTTGCAGGGAGCATTTGGAAGAGGAGCAGCTCCTGGATGGGCGCTACCGGCTTCAGGAGTTGCCGGGGGGCCGCGTGGCGCTGCCCGTGTTGGAGGAGAAGCTGTCCCGTCTATGGCTGCCCCAGGAGATGCCCTGTGAGCTGCTCCGGATCCAGGTTGGGAGGGACCCCTCGCCTTGAGCCCTGCTGTGGGGCACTGGGATCTCCGCCCTGCATGCTGCATCCCGCCCACAGGACCCTGTCCCCTCCAGGGCAGCTCGCCGGCGGACACCGGCCCAGAAGCTGCGGGATGAGCTGCAGCGGCTGCTGGGTGAGAGCTGGTCAGAGGAGCTGGAGTGTGATGTGCCCCGTGCGTGGCAGCGGCACGGGGACCTGGTCCTGCTGAGTGAGGACAGCTTCAGGGCTGCAGCATGGGAGAAGCTGGGTAAGGGGGAGCCTGCCCAGGTCTGGCCTGCAGAGCTGCCCTGGCCTTTCCCAAAGCTCCCGGGATGGGTGCATTGCAGGTCCAGTGCTCTGGGAGACCGTTACCTCGGCTTTGGGTGCCCAGCGGCTGGCCAGGCGAGGACGAGTATTGCCAGACGGGATGCGGTCCCCCAGTGTCACCCTGCTGCTGGGCCAGGATGGCTGGGTGGAGCATGTGGACAACGGAATCAGGTAGGAGCTGCAGCACAGGATTTGGCCGGGGCAGGGAAGGGGCTGCCCTCACTGGGTGCTGGTGTCTCCCAGGTACACGTTTGACGTGACAAAGTGCATGTTCTCGCCGGGCAACATCACAGAGAAGCTGCGAGTGGCCTCACTGCCCTGCTCCGGGGAGGTCCTGGTGGATCTCTATGCAGGTAATGGGGGTGGCGGAGGAGTTTGGCAGGGCAGGCTTGCAGAGGCAGGCAGGCAGAGAGTGGTGATGCAGGTATCGATGGCATCCAGGTGGATGTGGAATGTAATTTCCAGCCCAGACTGGAAAAATTCCCACGCTTAGAGCTCCTGCCCCATCTGTGAGCCCCCAGCTAACCTGGCACTGCTGTCCCTCTTGTGTCCCTTGGTGCCTTTGGGCACGTGGAATGCCTTTGCACTCAGGCTTTGCAGGGCACTGCTCTGTACCTAGTGCTGTTCACAGGAATCGTTTGGATCCAGGGAAAAGATTTGCCCTGTATTGTTTCTGAAAAATTCCTGTAGATGTCCTGAGCATGTACTGATGTGCTTTCATGACAAGCTGGCACTAAATGAAGTGTCCTGAGCTGTGAGGTGAGTGGGAATATCACATCAGGCATTTGCGTGTTTGGAGAGCCACTGTTTTGCACTTGGGGAAGTTAATGCTTCCAATATGTGCTCCACAAAAAGGATGTGGCACTCACAAAACTGCTCTGGATTAATTAAAATAAATGGTAGTCTGGGCACAGAGTGGAAGCAGAGCAGGGCAGGTCTTTAGCTAATGGCTAAAGACTGAAGGTAAAATAAGCTCCTCTGTAAACGTTTTTCAAGACAGAGTTTGCTTTTGTGGAGGCAAGGGGTGATGAATTTCTGTCTTCCCAGCATCTGGGCTTGTTCTGACCTGGAGCAAAGCAGACGCAGAAAGCCGGGGCGGTGAGCTGCATCCACTCTGCCTCCGAGGATGAGCGCAGACCTCAGGGGTGCCCAGACCCTGCCACCATACACTGTCCTGTCTTCTGTCCCCAGGCATCGGTTATTTCACGCTGCCGTACCTGGTTCATGCCGGGGCTGCTTTTGCCCACGCCTGCGAGTGGAACGGCCACGCTGTGGAGGCCCTGCGGAGGAACCTGGTGCTGAACGGCGTGCAGGACCGCTGCCGCGTCCACCACAGGGACAGCAGGCAGGTGAGCAGTGCCGACCAGCCACAGCACCCCAGCCTCACATGGCTTCCCCTTCACCTCCCCTCTCCTTCCAGCTGGAGCTGCGGGACGTAGCAGACCGAGTGAACCTGGGGCTGATTCCCAGCTCGGAGGAAGGCTGGCCCA
The DNA here is from genome assembly GCF_037038585.1 of Patagioenas fasciata. Classification (NCBI taxonomy): domain Eukaryota; kingdom Metazoa; phylum Chordata; class Aves; order Columbiformes; family Columbidae; genus Patagioenas; species Patagioenas fasciata. Next base: position 22,607,730 of record NC_092530.1, read on the forward strand.
CGGCCTGCCGCGTCCTGAAGAACACGGGTGGCGTTCTCCACATCCACCACAACGTGGAGGCTCTCCCCACATCAGCCCCACTGCAGACCCAAGTCCTGCAGGCTGAGCACAAGTCTCCGGAGGGAGCTGGCAACAATGGAGAGGCACCGCACCCAACAGAGGATGGCGGGAAGGAGACACTGGGAGCCAGGATCAGACCTGAGTGGCAGAAGTGGGCTGAAGCCACAGCGTCTCGGATCCGGGGACTGCTGGCAGAGTTGCGTGGGCAGCAGTGGCGTACCAACATCCTGCACATTGAGGCGGTGAAGTCCTACGCACCCCACGTGCATCACCTCGTGCTGGACCTCGAGTGCCGGCCAACATTGCCCACCTAGCTGGCTCCAGTTTGCACAACTTGGTGGTGTTGGGTCATCGGTGGCCAGGAGATGCTGCCGTTGCCTGCTGCCAGCCTGGATGCGCTTTATGTCTCCTCGTTCCCAAGCGACAGTGCTGCCCAGCAGTGCCTCCCTGTACCCACTTCTGATACTGCAGAGACAGTGGTAACTGAAATTTATTGAGATCGATAATTACCTAAGTAATATATTTTAACAACAGTTTGCATGATTAAGTCTAGACAGATAAAGTCTAGTCCTAGTGAATACAAAGATTTATTTCAGTCGTTCCTCTATGTAGATAATTTTGAAAATGCTAACACATAAAATTGTTTTGTACGGCTAGTTGTCCATATGCTGCATATTTAAGGGAAAGGCAAAATGGAGAGGATTAGTAGAAATCCTCAAGACTGAGCTGCTGCTGAAAGAATATGGAGTCTCAGCATCACACTTCATATTGCTTGACGTTCTAAAATGCGGGAAAATGCAGCGGATCTTCATATGTCAACATAATTAGCTGTTAAAATACATGTGTTCACCAACAGGAGAGACATTTTGGTTCCCCCATTGAAGCTAAATAAATACGGTGGGACCATACATCACTTTTAACCCCCCTTTCCACGTTATCCTCTCCCGTGCGGTGCTCACAGACCGCTCCCTGCTGCCAGGGGGATCGCAAGGCGACCGGCACGGATCAAACCTCTGCTGGCAAACAACAACCGTGCTGTACAAAACATCCGTGCTAGGAAGGCCAGACCCTGCGGCCGGTCACTCGTTTCAACCCGCAGCAGAGCGCAAGTGACAGAGAAGGCCGGGCCCGGTGCCGAGCGAGGAACGCCCGGGGCGCAGCGGCGGGAACGCGGGAACCCGCCCCCCGCCCCGCCGGGCGCAGGCGACACCGCCCACACGCGGCAGCGGAGCCGCCGCCGCCACGGCGCGGCCCGGCACCCCGTCACCCACCTTCCTCCCGCGGCACCGAGCGAGCGGAGGGAACGGCGCGGAGCTGGCGGCGCCAGGTAGGAGGCGGCCCCCGGGGCTCCGTGGCTGTGAGGCGGCCTGTGAGGGAGCGGGACGCGGGCCGGGCCGGCGGACGTGGCCGCGGAGAATCGCGGCCCTCCAGGGCCGGCCCTGGGCTCCCCGCTGAGGAGCGGGCTTTTCAACCCCTGGCGGGGCCGGGGCGGAGCGGGCAGCGCGGTGGTGCACCGTGGACTCCCGGTGCCTCCGGTCGGGGGTCCCCGCCCGCCGCTGCAGCGGCTCCGCCGGGCCGGGGGGGTTTGTGGCGGCTCCGGGGCCCGGGGCGGGCGATGTGTGGTGGCGGAGCGGGGCTCGGCGGGCTGGGGAGGCCGGTTTGCTGCGCCCTGGGCTTCGGGGCAGGTGCTCGGGCAGATCGATCCATTTGTCGTGGTCATAAACACGTTTCTAAAGACTAAACTCCGGCTGTCGTGTTCGGTTGTAGGAAACAAACGGGCTCTGATGCAACAAAGACGATGAAATTTGGTTGCCTTTCCTTCCGACAGCCCTATGCTGGATTAGTTTTAAACAAAGTCAAAACAGTAGAGACTCGCTGGCGTCCTGTGCTAGCAGACTACAAGAACTGCACCGTTGCTGTTCATATAGCTGTTAAGGACTGGGAAGATGAAACGTGGAGAGAGATTCTTTTGGATAGGTTTGGTATGACACCAAAACAAGTGCAAGACTTGTTGGATAGAGGGGAAAAATTTGGCAGAGGAGTTATTGCAGGTAAGCAACCTTGGATTATGTTTTCCCAGCAAATTTTCGATCTGTTGACATTCAGTCAAACGTGTATTTGCTTTACAGTTTGCTCCTTATAACATTGCTCTAACGCTTCCTCTGAAGGAGTGATGTCTGAGTTGGGGGGCTATTTCAGTTCCTTACCCGTGTCAGCTCAGGTCAGTGATGGCTGTTGTAAATAAAACTTATTCTTTTTCATTGTGTTGGCAATGTGAAGTATCTTTGACTTTTAGGATAAAGAATTTTAGTCGGGCCTCAGTTTTGAAAATACACGCACTCTACTAAAAGCCTGAGACTACAATTCTAAAGTCTGTACAAGAAATAACATGACTTGTGCTAACTCATCATGCAGGAAGATAGTATAACATGGGTTGCATGTTATTTTATTTCATGATAATAAATGTCAATTCAACACTTTTTGCATTTCGAGCTTAGGAACTCCTACTGAAACCATTTTACAGTACTCTTAGTCAAGTGAAGTTACGACATTGCAGTGCTTTGCATGTCATGTGAGAATACTACATATATAAATCCTATTTCAGTTTTACAAATGCTCCATCCCTCTTGTTATTTGGGCAGTGAAGAAGTTTGTTTCTATAACAAGTTTGTTTCTCAAACAAACACAGCAAGGATGGGGTGGTGTTTCTTTGCTTATGTTGTGCTGAAATACAATGTATGTTACTGTATGGTATACTTACAAAATGTGTATCCAGCTCGTTTTATGCTCTTTTCTTGTAGATATCTTTTGTTATACCATCTATCTTGCATTCTCATTTGAATATTTTTAGCTATTCATATACAACAAATGACTTCTATAACATATACTCAAAAATTGTTCTGGTTCTACAGTGGTGAAAATTGTTAGGTACTAAGTAACATGCAGATTTGTAACCTTGTCATAAATTGCACAATAAATTGTGAAGTAGGTATCAGAGCTTCCTTGGTCTTTAATATAATGATTAAGCAATATAGGAATTCCCATTTGTGACCATTGCAAGGGTTCCACAGAGCAGGAATTTCCATATAGTTTAAAGATTTTAAAATGTTAATAGCCTAGTGTCCTGATGGGAGCAGAGTGTGATTTGAATGAAGCTGTTTCAAGGCCAAATGTAGCTCGGGAGTTTTTGTAGGAGCTGTTTCTCCTGAGGTACCAGCTTGTTTTTACAACTGCCAGGGGTATCCCAGCTGCTACTGGAGATCGCAACACAACTGGAACGGACCAAACCTTTACCTTTGTAAAAATTGTCACTGCATACTTAACCTGTTCTTCACCAGCCTCAGTCCAGTCACACAGGCCGTCTTTGGCAGTGAACGACATCAGTTTGAGGCACAGATGCTTCACACCACATTCTTCTGGTAATAAATGAGCTGGTTCTTGTGTCCTCTGGGAGGTTTACTTTTGGAAAATTTTTCCCTAGGAGATCAAACAGCCAACTGACTTTGTATTTTAATTTTATAATACAGGATTAATTGACATTGGAGAGACATCACTATGTCCAGAAAACTTGCCTCCTGAAAAGATTCTGGAGCTGGAAAACAAAGCTGTCCTCAGCAACCTAGAACAGAAATACTTGACTGTTGTTTCAAATCCAAGATGGCTCCTGGAACCTATTCCTGCCAGAGGGGGAAAAGGTGTGTGGCAGGTGGACATCCCTGAAGAACTGATCCCTTCAGCAGTGTAGGTGTTGCCTCTCACTGTTATTTGTCCTGCCTAAATGCAAACTTGTAATTCACAAGTCAGCAGTTTCAACACTATCAGTGAGTTGTTTAGGCTTCCCTTCCAAAACTGTTTGAAAAAGTAAATACATTTGAAGAATAGCTCTTCTGAGGCAAAATAAGCAAGATGCAATTTTTGTGACCATTACTAAATATTATTAATGGTTTAGTAAATTTTTCATATATAAGTAACTAAGTAAATGTGATTTTTTTTTTAACGTAGATGGGTGATGTATTATATAATGTTCTACAGGCTTCTCAAAAAGAGACAGATTCACTGGATGAGGTTTCTGTACCTGGTGTGCATTATGTGCCGTAAGTGTAAAAGTTCCAGAAAGGACCAGATTTTCCTCATTCACAGGTTTGGTACATTAGATGTGCATGTGATGGGGAAAACAGTCTGCAGTATATGGCTCTGTGATCTGACAGCCTTTAGACAAAGGCCTTTACTAGAAAGAAGATGCTTGTATAAAACTAAATGAAGCACGTATTATAAATTCCTTTCATTTAAGATGAAAAATATGAGTAAGCTTTGAAAATCTAACATTGAATTAAAGACAAGTGGGAAGAGTAACAAATAGAAGTCATTCATTTTGGCACTTTGAGCTACTGGAGTACAGCTTTCAAAGACTAGATTTCTGTAAAGCACCTGAAGTCCAACACAATCCATCAAAGGAGATCTTTCTTCAAACAAGAAAATTCTATACCAACACCAATTGTTTCCTATCTTGAAAAGTTTAATCATTTACACCAACACAAAGTTGGTAATGAAGACCAAGCTATAATACTTATATCAGCTAACTGACAGCTGTAAAACCTAGAGCTAATGTTGCTGGCATAGGCTGCACACACAATGCAAGAAGGAACAGCTTATTCAGCAGTCAGTCTAATGGGAGAATGGTGCACATGCTGCTCAAGAAGAATTAAAACATGAAACTGGAAAAGCAACAAAAGCAACACTTGACTCCCAAGCCCATGCAAAAGTTGAAGTATTTCCATGAAAATTGACATAGCTAACTCAAAACCAGTGTGGAAGTTGCTATACATTCCGTTTCCTCCCAAAAAAGCTTTCCAGTCTTGCCTGAGAAGTGCAACACTCCTGTGCCTGAGGCTGGACAGAAAAAGAAGTACAGAGGTACTATATTAAGGCATCCCAAAAAAAGCATTTAAAACAGACATGGAAATCAAGTGTATATTTAGGACCTAAAAGACACCTGAAATAGCATAGGCATTTCATACAGGGTTTTTAAAAAAATACTTTTAGATAATACTTATACTGTACAGGACAAGACTTTTAAACAATATATTACACTGCTAAAATGTTCATATAAATACTATACAGGCAAGCGTGCAACCAACCCGTTCACAAATTAGACCACCACGTATCTCTGCAAAAGCTCTCAGATTATCTTCAAGATCGCTGATTTGTGTACTCCAAGCCACTGATTTGGCAGTACCCATTTTAAAGGAACTGGGACAAGGCATGAGATGAAATACATTTGTCTGCTGATTCCCAATTCCCATTTAATATGCTGCTGTCATCTTAATCTGGCATATCAATGTTTAATTTGGGAGGTGGAATCACATATTTTCCAGGACTCTGTGTAATGACCACTCCAGTCTTTTTTCGAAACATTGGTGCAATTTTCGGTGGTTCAGGCAGTGGTGTTTCTTCTGTTTCCTCATGATCTTCATGGTGAAGATCGTAAGAAATGTTTCCATACTCTCGTAAGAATGGGAAAATTTCAAGCAGGAACTGGCAAAAGTCTTTGCGAATTCCAAACCACCCTAAAAAACCAAAAAAACCATTTCACATGATTGCAGAACAGAATGAAAATGTAATAAAGTAGTCAGGCTACGCAATCTCGTGACATGTGATGGCATAGGCAGACAGAGATTATTAAATGTATGCACTCAGTATTCCCCAAATAGTTTTGTTGTTAGCCAAATACAATATGATGAGAGGACTATCTCATCCTTGCTATTACCTGCACTAGATTAGAATATGGTCACAACTAAGCAGCAGAGAGCACTATTTGGCCAAAAAGGAAAGAGAATACTAATTCAGGCAATTAGGACAAATGCTAAGGAAAAAATGGTGCTACACTGTTTTCAGAACCCAGAGCAGAAAGATCCAGTCACATCCCATGAGAATGAAACCCACAGAAATAAGGAAGGATAAAAGGTTAAGTGGAAATTAAAATCCCATTGAGATTTCAAGTTGAGTCCAAGCAGAAGTTATGCTCTTACAGGAATAAGAAAAAAAAGCAAGAGATACCATAAACACTGAAAACTTACTAAAAATCACCTGAAAAGATTGACACACCAGAATTATTTCATGAGGGCATATACACAAAAACCTCCTTTTTGAAAATACAAATATTAATAAAATGCATTTAAGCCTGGAGTTTCAAGCTTTTTCCCTGATTTTAAAATACTTACAGTGATTTCCTCCTTTTTGTCCAAATGTTGTTGCCATTAAAGTTATCAGTGAAAGCCAGAGAGGAACAAATATTGGTATAAAAGAAAAAGAATTATGCCCGTCCAGTCTGTGTACCAGTAAGATCTAAATGGAAAAAAACCCAAACAAAACCATGTCAGTTTAATTGCAGTACCCACTTTCAAGCAGCTTCAAACATATGCTGATCTCCGATCTTAAACTTTACTGATCTGTGAAGAAAAAGAACTCCACAGAAACATGCAGTCAGTTCCAATGTGATGCATATTTTACTCAAACTCGAAAGAAACATCAAATTCTTGTTTTGCTTTCGTACTTGCTGTTCATATTCTATTCCAAAACCAAAAGCAGTATTCTCATTTTAATAAGTTCAAAAAGAGAAAGCAACATTCATCACTCACTGAAAAAGAACAAGATACAAAAACCTCTTTATGCTTTTTCCTACCTCAAAAGTGAGCAGTGGAACTACAATTGTCATCCAGCTGACGGCCATCGTTATGTGTGTCCTTCTCTGCTCAGCAATCACATCCATAGAGCGCAAGAACAGAACAGACCAGACAATGTAATAGAGCACTACCAGACACAGAAAGGACATCAAGATCCACAGCGGAACACAAACAACCTGAAAGAACAAGAAATTAACTGCATTTTCCCCCCCTCCCAGACAGTGATACATTTTTACCAGTTTGATTTGCTTCAGGTGTGGGGTTGTTAAATAAGTCTACATAGTAAGTCTAAACAAGAAAAATAAATGCCCTTTCACTAATGTAATATGTAACTTCACAAATTGTGTGCACTATTAAAACCCATATCAGTTCTTTGGGGTTCCCCATCAAGCTGGAACATTAAGTCAATATAGTTCAACTTTAATAAGACTTCTGTGATTTTATCCTGGCTCAAACAGCAACTATTTTCTACACTGGACATCTTACTTCAAACAGTTTCTAAATTAGATCCTTTTCCTAGTTTTTTGCAAAATAAAAAGGACAGTCATAATCATGCCAGATTTTCAGCTTTATGGAGGTTCACAAACACTCGGACACAGAAACAGCACTTTTGTATTCTAAAGGCACTTGGGACAGGGGACTTCAGCAGTTTTCAGTGACCACTTGGCACTAAGTGGATTTAGATGCATGGTAACACAACAAACAGAACAAGTTATTTACCACACCCTATTTACCAACACATTCCCATCATTTTCATGGCTAGTTTAGTGTTCCCATTCAAACCCCTTGGTTAGGATTTCTCTTTCAACAATTGATGAGAGATTAATTGCAGTTGATGGCACATCCCTCTCCCCCGAAGGGTGTAATCCCAAAGAACGGCCCGTTTCCCATGACTACTGCATTAAATGCCAGACTGTCAGTGAGGGATCGTTAAGTAAGCAAAAACATGATCATGGACTCTGATCATACATCAACTGTCCCCTATAGTAAATATCTTTATGAAGTTCAGCACTTAAACAAGAGTAAGAAGAAAACACTTGTTACATACAAGCCACGGCCATCTGATGATCTCGTCTAGTCTAAGTGCAATAAATATGAACTGTAGAATATTGACTGAACACAAGATTTCCAGCTAGAAAAAGAAAAATAACAGTAGTTAACTCTCAGCATGGTGACGCTGTTTCCAAGATAACCAAAGAATCTGTCAAATGGCTTTTCTGACTCTATGCTTATCACTGCAAAATGGAACAACGGTTTCATTTACGGGAGATATTACTAAGCATCCCTAAATTTGGGAGGCTCTCATCCCAACAGAGTAACCATAGGGGCAGCTGTCTCCTGTGGAAGGACCTTCCTGGTATTATTTAAAAACAGAATTAAAAAAGAGCACTACGTGCAACATTTAATATTAAGAGTGATTAGAGAAGTAAGAAAAGGCAAACAAATCAGACTGAAAAAAGCAAAGCACTGGAAAACAACTATTTTCTTCATTAAAAATGTTAAAGAAAGTTTTTCATGTGTCCCTCTTGCTGCTATGTGAACTAACCCTAAATGAGACTTCAGGAACAAAAACAAAAAAACCCAAACCACCACACCACAAAATCAAGTTTGTGTCTTGTTTGAACAAACTGAAACAAGGAAACACCATCAGACTTGGCAAGATTCTGTTTCTGAAGTTTACAGGCAACCTTACATAGGGACATTTCAAAGATGAAATAAAGTTATTATGTGAAAAGACTAACTGAAGCTCTGGAGTGTAAGTTAGAAACCCTTTCCAAAAACATGTAGGTATGTAGGGTGTCTTTGAAATGTACTGTTCCTCTGAAGGCAGACACTACACACTACTTTTCACTGTCACTGTGTACTATGAACTCTTGAATAAATGCCTTTGAAATTCACAGTAGAGGAAGTCAAAATCCCAACAGGAAGCAGGCACTTGCCTCCTTCAGGGACTGCACTGAAATCTTCACTGCTGAAGGACAGGTGACTTTAAAAAGACTGGAAAATTAGATTTAAAATAAGTCTGTACCACTGGCTTACTGCAAAATGCCACAGCCATGGGAAGATCTTGAGAATCCTTGCAAAGTTCTTCCAAAATGAAATGGCGTGAGTTAGAGAAGAAAGAAGGTCAAGGCAGCAAATAAAAGCCTATTGTTTCATGTCTGCTGTTTTATACCTACAAAATTCAAGCTTAAGCACATAGATAGGGATAGGAAGAAATTTTCAACACTCCTTATCTAGGGCACTGAAAGTTCAATTCTCCCTAGGGACAGCGCCTTCTGTCAGTGCAATTTTCTCCAGTCATGTCCATTTAAGAGACTAGTATTAGTTCATATTGCAGAGTTTGTGGTGAGTCCTTTTAATGTATAATAATAAAAAGGCAGGTTTAAACCATGCTGCAATTTAGTAATTGAAAAAGCTAGAAGAGATTAGAAAATATTGTAGTATTCCCGACCCTGATTTTTCATTCTAGCAGGTCAGTTCGAACAATTAATGCAATAGATGCAGTTGTCCGGATCGTGCTTTACTGAGAGATTAACTGTAATGGAATTGAGTCTTGCACTGCCACGAGTGCCACAGATACCAAATGCAGCGTTACCTCCAGAGACCTGTCGTGTCGGAATCCCCACACACAAGCTGCAACAGACACCGGAGATACAAAGAATAACGGCATGAAGACCAGGAGCCAGAAATGGGTTCCTCTTTCGATCCTGTCGCACACCAGAACTTCAAACATCAGCAGGAGCAGGTGGATGCCCACTGCGATTAACATGGCTTTGAACTCCACACAGGTTTCTCCTTCTGCTCTAAAGAGAGGATAAGGAAGCATTCAGTTGCTGTGTCAGTAGGAAAGCACACTGTCCTCCAAACATCCCAAGGCACTTTGTTTCACCTGTTAAGTTTCCAATATAAACAAGTGTTTTTAATAACCATACACATTATGCCCAAAGAGCCGCTATTACACTACACTCCTGATGATGTAACAGGATTTCTTGCCCATAAAGCTGCACATTCAAAGTATTTTAGTCAAAGAGGGCAGCGGGACTTTAACAATTGGAATATTTTCTAAGGATTCCACAGGTGTGCAGATAAAACAGGATTTCTTTGCTACTATATAAACACTCAGATATCACACAGGCTCTTAGGAAATAAGCTAAGTCTAAAATTATATGTTTGGTTCCTGCACCAGCTTTCATTGAAGCAACATCTTTCCCCGGAATTTCTTTATTCACCAAAATCAGCGTATTGCAACAGAATATTATCTAATGCTAAAAAGTAAAATGCCTGTAAAATAATAGCACACACAGAGAAACCACACTCTTTCCTACACAGTAGAACCATTACCAGAAGGGGCAAATGAGACCTGAACTACACAATATAGTGTATCAGAAAGAGACATGTGCAAAGTTTTGAATTTCATATTCACCATAGATAGAAAAGAGAATTGAATTTATTGCACTTAATTTAAGCTAGTTTTTCTTTTCCCCTGGAATGCTCAAATCCATATCTTACTCAGATTACCAAAAAAGTAAACACTGATGTATTTAAAAGTCTGAAAGTTATTTCACCCGAGACTGACAACTAAAATATTAATGTTAAACCCCTTTGACAAAAATGAAAAGGAATTTACAGAATTTGTTCCCACAAATGTCTTACTTTGCAAATGTGAAGTATTTGCCTGTTATTAGTGTATTAAGCTACTTTTTGCTATTTAGAAAATAATCTAACTAAATACAGCATATTCCTAGCGCATAGGAAGATATTCTATATGGCTTCTACTAAAGCAAGAAAACCCCAACACTAACAGAAAAGCACAAAAAGTCACTCCAGGAGAAGTTTTAGCTTTCCAAAGACAATATTGTTGAAGCCTGTGATAAACTCTTGCAACTAGCATTAAAACATGCATAGATGCATAAAGCTGTCTGCTTACGCTATAAGTGATGCTAATCATTTAAAACATGTTGAAAACAAACCTTCTGGATGCTATACCTTATGTTGTTAAAAACCTTATCTATGAATTTGATTCAGTGTGGAAAACACATGATGTTCCCGCCGCTTTGCAAAATAAATATCCCCCACTTACCGATACTGTGGGTTTCGGGCCCATACTCCTGTTCCCACCGAGGCACCAACAATCACCATCAACTTCCAGAGCCATATGGGAGCAAACACAGCCCAGTAACTCCACTGAATTTTGTCATCGAGACGTAGGGAGAGCAACACAGAAAAAAGCAGCAGGCAGGCATAAATAAGAAATTTGCTATTAAACAGACCAAAAAAAAAAAAAAGACAGTCAGAAATGAAGGCATACAACTGAACATATACTTTGTGAACAACAAGAAAATTAGCCATAGCTGAAACGTAATCAGGAAACTTCCTCACAGAAAATGTGTGTCCAACTTCTTTGCAAAGAATCAAATCAGTTCTGAAGAGTCAAATATTTAATCATAAATATATCGTATGTCATCTCTTTCACTTATAAAGCCAGCGCTTCAGGGGAACACATCAAAAGCATTTTTGCATGACAAACTTAATGAATGGACATCTAGAAATAGTTCCCTCCCATGGGGATCCAGTCAGGAGCTGTATTATTAGAGGCTCAGAAATATACCAGTTGTACATGTTTTCAGAAAACATGGCCTTTCATACAAATCAAATGAGATAGCTTTTGACATTCAAAATTACATTCCAAATTTATATAGTTTTATCCATACTATTTTTAACTAAAGATTAAAAACTATCACATAGTGTAATAAGGCAGACTCCAGATGGTGTTTTTTTGTTGGTTTATGTTTTTTCTCTTTTTTTTAATGTTTACATTCAATTTTAAAAAAGGAACATTATAGAAAAAAAATAAAAGGTTAAACAAAGGTACTGATTACAGAGTGAAGTTTCTAACTGGAATACTGAGGATGGTGTTCACAAATTTAAAATAGTTATGTTGATATATTTTATAACCTAGTCAACCTAAGAATGAACAAATCTACCTGGAATACTTGAGAGCAGCAGCACAGCAATTGCTTGTACCACCAAAAATCAGACAAAATAATTACACGGTACATTATTTCCTCACACTACAGGAGGGGAAAAGTCACCCACCCTTTCACCTGATGATCACAGGCTGCTTTATGAAACACATCATTAGGTTTTAACACCATTTCAGTGAAGCAGTTGTATTTTAAAATATGGAAAACCTAAAGAACAGAATAAATATCTGCTACAGAGTGAAGCTGCAATAGTCACAATACTACCCTTAATCCAACAGCACAACTCAAGCCACCAACTTCCACTCCCATCAAATAATAAAGCACTAATTAGATGAGCACTGCTCTGTGTAGCTATCAAGCTGCTTTGTCTCTAAGCAGAACAAGAGTTTCAGCTGCTCCTTAATAAGAAAAATTGATTTTATTGGGTCAGCATCTCCTCATGTGCTTGATGAAAGTACCTCAGGACAGGATGATATAAAACAACAGTCACTCTTCACAGCGACAAAGAGACCCCTCAGCTTCCCACTCAGCACCCAAATAAGCTGCAAGCATCGCTCAGCAGTAACAAAACTTCACAAGCTTCTGGAACTTCTGTTCCTACTTCTCCATTACTTCCAACCACACATATTGTTTATCTCAGCCTCTCTGCAACAATGTACTTCCTGGAGCACTGGTTACCCTTCTGTTTGTCTGAACAACCAATTGAACACGGCTTTTTGTAATTGCAATCATGTAAGGCCTCTTTCTCAAGCAAGGTTTTTCTGGGACTCAGTATTTCATGCTGCCCTGCACAAGTCACTCGTGGGGCTTTATCCTGGGGCCTTAAAATACCTGGGAACAGCAAAAGCAGTAAAATTCAACTCATCCTCACAGTTTCTTTAAAAGTTATGTGCATCCGTACTTGCTTGGCAAGAGAACAGAAGCCCAAGTTGTGGCGACTATCATCTCGTTAATTTTAAGAACGAAGAATCACCATCAGCAATTTTCGAGTCTAGACTAGGATTGTGCCTTCACACCTGCAAAAAATCAGCCTATGTACTAAACGCCTGCGTTAGAGTGTAAGGTAACATTGCTTTCCGGTATAAAGCTTTATACCCCAAATCACCAAGCTGAAAAATTCAAAAAACAAAAAGAGACTTCAAGTAATTTGAGCAAGTTATGTGATTAAAAAAAAAAAGATAAAAAAGATGGTTGGAATTTGGCCTGGAAACCAGATGGCGGATGTTAGTGGTGAAGCCCCAGCCGAGGAGGGGACGCACCGACACCCGCGGGTGTGGGGAAGGGAACCGGTCACGAACCGCCTCCCCCCGAACCGCCGGCACCGGAGCGGCTCCACCCGCCGTGCGGACGGGCCCCTTGCAGCCGAGCTCCGCCGCTCCCGGCCCAACGCTGCCGAACCCGGTTTCCGCCCCAGCCGCCCCACACGGCCGCGCCGAGACCCCGCACCGAGCGGCTCGGCCGCGGGCGGAGCCGGGCCCGGCGGTGCTTCCCCCCGCGCCCCTCGACCCGGCGGCAGCTGGGGCCCCGCCGCGCCGCCGCTTCCGGACGCGTCCCGCTACCGGCGCGGCCCGAGGCCGCCCGTTAACCGCCGCGCTGCCCTCACCTGGGGTTGAAATCCTGGAACAAGCCGCGCAGGTTCATCGCGGCCCGACCCTCCGCCCCCGCCGCGCTCTACCAGGCGCGCATGGCGCGGCCACCGGACCTGGCCTGGCCTCGCCGCCGCTCCGCCCCCGCCGGAACCGGGCAGCCCGCATCGCCCCACGCATGCGCCTTCCCCCGGCCCCGCAGCGATCCCCTGCCAGGCTTCACGGGCGAGCAGTGCGCACGCGCTCCCGCAGGACCGCGGCTCTGCCAGCAGATGGGCGGAGTTTGGCTCCCGGCAGATTCGGTTTCTGTCCAGGTCCTGTGTAAACTTAATTTTGTGTCTCCCATGTGCTTCAGGGTGCGCTCCCGGGCTGCTCACCGTCCGACTCTAGCAAGAGGCTTCCTGCAGAGGGGCATAAAGGAACATCGTCTTCTTGCAACCCCGCTCATGTCAGCATTCACATTATTTCCTTTTAAATTTATGACTGTGTTTCAGAAGTTAAGCACCGAACTTAGTTATTTTAAAAATATGGGCTTATATAAGTTGTTCTGAATCTGCCATATTTGTTACCTGTTCATTTGTGTTTTGTCTCACACTCGAGTAAGCTCATACTGTCCTGTGTGTGTTGACAGAAACCCTCATTAGACGTTCCTCAACCCATCAGTGAAGCCAAGCCCAGAGGATCTGGAGCCAGATTTTGTTTGTGATGCTGTCACTCAGTTTCTGCTGCAATGTGTGACATGGCTGTTGTCATAATTACGGCATTAAATCACACATTATTTGGACACGTCATGAGTGTCTGGATTTAGGTTTCTTTAGTTTGACCTGTGTCCTATATTCATCAAGCATTTTAGGTAATGTTCTATTCATTAATTAAAAGTAAACAGATCCAGGAACTACTGATATTTGGGGTTTGCTTTCTTTAATGTTTTTTTTTTTTTCAAACTCTGTCACTGTGTGACTTCTTCATTGATATTCCTGTCACATCCCATGGAGAGTTTTGTTTTATAATCCCTATTGAACTTTGTCTGTTCGTGCCAGTACACTGCTGATTTTCATATCTTCCTTCAGCTCACACTTTGTTCTTCTTTAATTGCCAAAATCAATAGTCATCCAAATTCTAAACACAACTAACCAAAATGCACATATTCTGCCCTGCAGTAGTTTATGACTAGAATTTACCAAACAGATTTTTAAATAGCAAAGCATCACATATTTTTGCTATTTTTTAAATTTTTCATGTTTGTCATTATGAAAAAATGTATCTGCAGTAGAGATGTCCCTACCTAAATAGAAAATAAAATATCTAATTTGCAGGTTTTTAAAGAAAAAGAAATTGTACAAATTTAGAGTTGGGAAAAACGCATTAAGTACTTTATGTTATATAATAGAAAACCAATGTCTCTTTGGTTTACCTTTAAATGTTGCATTAAATTTTAATACAGTAAACAGAGACAGATTGTACAGGTAGAATATTTGATATAAAATGCCCACAGGTTTGCTATGAAATTGATTATGGGGTTGACTAATACCATCACCTTAGTGCAACACAAAGTAATTTAATTCTATAATTTGTGTTCTTATTGTTGAAAGATATAGAGGTGTTTATTATGAGGTTTCTAAGGAATTTTAAAATTGCAGTACAATTCTGCTTGTGTTTTCTCTAAATTTGCTATTAACTTCCACTCCACCTCTACTTGGTCAGTCATGCACGTTGTGAAGGGAATTTGAGCTTTAACTTGACCTGGTAACTCATGTGAAAGGACTGACTTGCCAACTGTTATGAAAATTAGGAGCTCTCATCTTCACTAAACATTTGTTTTTTAAGTAAGGATGTTGTACTAGGAATGGAGCCTTACACTGAGAAGGACAGAGTTTGTGAGCTAAAGGAACTGATTGTGCCTATCATATTATGCCTAGGGAAACTGCTGGGAGTTCTGCCTGCAACACTAAGCTTCTATTTACGTTCCTTCTTTTTTTAAGTGAAGGTACCTAATAATTTTACCTAAAGCATTATCCAGATTAAGAACTTCAGTACTGACACAAGTGAGGTGTTCCAAGAATCTCAAGGTTCCGTGTGTCTGGATAACACTGATTTCAAATCAGATTTCTGTCCATAACTCCTCCAGGCTTCTTTTAGAACCCAAACCAGACAGCACAAGATAAATGCTTAAATGCTGCCAAATCAAAAAGCAGTTTTCAGATTTTGTATACGAGAGGTGAGTTCAGTTCAGCATGCCTTGCAGCAATGTAATAATTTGCAGCAGTATAGCACGTGGGCTAAAATACTGACACCCTGCTGTAGTAATATTGTGCAACATATACTTTAGCCAATGACATGGGACAATGATAAATCAGGCTTCATCTTATCAGTAGTTGGATATAACATAGGTCCTTCTGCAATGCATTCAAGGAAAAGGATCAGGTTAAATGTTGCTATGATTATGGCAAATTTACATGGCTTTTACAGAGATAAAACACTAACCAGCTACTTGCTGCATTTCGTTGTTTGACAAGGACTTACTTATATCTGACTACATTGAAAAGACACACGAAGATATCTGAAAATAACACAACTCACTTAAGTCTCTGATGTTTCAGCCATGAAGCATGAAACCAATTGTTAACAAAATTGGATGGGAGACAGGGAACAAAAGTGAAGAGGAGATGAGCTTTTTTTTACCTTGGTTTCACATCTGAGATGTGAATGCAAGATGGCATTTCAGAGTCACCTAGGAGC
Organism: Patagioenas fasciata; assembly: GCF_037038585.1. Classification (NCBI taxonomy): domain Eukaryota; kingdom Metazoa; phylum Chordata; class Aves; order Columbiformes; family Columbidae; genus Patagioenas; species Patagioenas fasciata. The sequence goes on from NC_092530.1 coordinate 22,623,786, forward strand.
TGTCCAAAATAAATATAAGAGAAAAATCAGAAAGCTCCAGCTCAATAATCCAAAGAGGAGTGCTGGATTACCAAGTCCAGGCTTACAAAGGATAACTAAATAAGAGGATGGCATGAGGTGATATATCTTTCCCGCGCTTTCAGCTTTACACAAGTCTATAAAGATTTGGTTTTTAACTTGTATTGTAGCAAACATGTGTATATCTTACAAGAGAAAAAAAACCCATAAGTCTTTTAAAGCATTGGTATTCTCATACAGCCAAGCTGCTGCAAAGCAGTCTTCAATGACGTGATCCCCACAGGATTCCTGCAGTAAGTTGGAGTTGCCTGGTGAAGCGTCGCCTTGTGTATGCTATTGTTGTTGAAGGTGAAAGGTGTCCTGTGAAGGGGCCAGGGAATTTCAGGAAAATAAAGAACGTGCTCCTTCAAGGCAATTGAATCTTACCTTGTGTCTGTGTAAGTACCAGCCAGGCTTCACTGGTCCTTTTTCCCTCACTGTGTTTGAGATCCTGGGACCTGGGCCACTCATACCTGCAGCAATAGTGAGCTATGCTCAGTCAAACCTGGATTATACAGCTACATAACAATGAAAACTTTGGAAAATCGAGTTCTAGATGGGCAAGATAAGTGATCACAATTTGGACCATAATCTGTTTGCCTCCCATTTCTCCCTGCTATTTAAATCTGTCCTTCTATCAATGGGACAAAATCTTCTTAGTGAAGAAGATTGCCTCCTTGCCTCCTATGACTGCCTCCTTGCAGCAAATCTACTTTCCAAAGCATATTGCTGCTACAGCATTTCAAAGCAAAGGTGGCTCTTGAGTTTTATTTCGTGAATTAACATGTTGCAGGTGAAAGCCCTTTATATAAAAAGTGATCAGAGATATTATTTCATGTGAACAAACACACACTAGAATACGTTTGTCCCTTTGTGGTTTCTACCTGAACCTTTTGGACCATAGAATGCTGTTGACCAACTATGGGGAAAACTGTTTGGAAAGGGCATCCTAGTTTGAGCTGCCCATCAAACAGCTCCTGCAAACCAGGAAAATGATGGTATCCAGAAAGGCCTAGTTACCTTGTTGAAGTGCCACGCTTAAAACCGCTCAGTAAACTCAGCATAGAGCCTTTGGGATCCAGCCACTGACAGCTATTATGGGAGGAGTTTGAGGATACAGATTAGACAGAAATAATCTTTGAGTTTTGTCTCCTTTTATACTGACAAAAGAAATAAATATAGAATCATTATTTTAGTAACCAGGCACAAGCTATTCCATCCTGCAGTCATACTCAGAGTTGTACCAATTTCTGAATACATTGTGGATTGTATCTTGATAAATTACATATTGAATTGGGAGAGCGGCTGTTGAGGAAATGTGGTTCTCAAGCCTTTTTCCTCTGGTGGATCAGAAAGCCTGCCGTGGAGCCTGTTGTGTACTGGGATTGTATCTCGCACGTTGATGAGATGCTTCTGGAGCTATAGGTTGTTTTCAGCACATGAAACAGTGCCACTCACGGGTAGCTGTAGATGAGCTTGTATAGTCTTACGAATCCGAATTTGGGGACTGCTGGCACAGTGGCAGAACCGGTCTCCTGCTGTGTACACAGCTCAGAGCAGCGCAAGAAATGACTACAGTGGCTGCGAGCAAAAATTTTTCTGTAGTTCTGAATCTTCTGCCTCCCAGATCTGTTGCCTGAGGTGAACTGTGAAGAAAGGAGATGGTAGAGAAAGGGGAATTGATCATTGTTACTCATTGTTCTATATCTCTTGGTCTTACTACTGTTCTGTTTTAGTAAAGCATGATAAAAAGTGTCATTAAAAGAATCCTGAAGAGTAGCAAATCCTTGCTAATTTCTGAAAAGCTTCATCCTAAGCATAAGCAATTTTTAATTCTGCCTTGCTCTGCCTAATTACAGATCCCTGCTTATTCTTCCTTGTGCTTCTGCCTTCATGACACTTGCTTTGCATCCCATGGTTTGCACGTATAGGGGAGGCAGGACCTGCACCTTTGCAGGAATCACTCCCCTTTTGCTTTGTAAGTAAGATGACACTACAGAAAACATCACCTTAGTCAGACTAAAGTAGTCATGTACTTTGGTGTCCTTGTCAAACTACTAATTGCAAGGTTTTTGTGTTTGAAATGGAGAGTTGCTTAACAGAAGGTGGTGACCTCCCTGTAGGCAATACCTGGATACCAATCAGCTTATTCACTTCCCCTCCAAGGCAGTTGTAACAAGGGGGATAGAGGGCTGGTTAGATTTCACTATTAATAAATGGGGGGGACAGATTTTTTTTGTTTAACAATGGTGTTTTGTGACTACTCTGAGGATGCGATTCAAAATAATCTCTAAAATCTGCAGCAACCATTAATCCAGAATAGCAAACAAAACTGAGTTAGTAAATGGTTAAATAATAGACCAGTCCTTGCCAGATACCCACACTAAAGAATCCAGTAGTATTACATGACATCTTCTTTACACAGGCTTTACTATTTGCAGGCCTTATCTCGCTATTGCACTCGCCATGTAACCTGGGAAATTGCCTGTATCAATGCTTATTTCTTAGGGGCTGTGCCGCAGTGCGCTTGCCTGTCCACACTAAGCACTTGGAACAGTGTGATTTCTTTGAGCATTACCTGTATTGCAGGCACGTGTCCTCAAACAGGTGCAGGGAGGGTCAGGAAGAACTCCAGTTCCTCAACCCACCCATCTCTTCTCCAGCCAGCACATCAGGGATGGAGCTGCTTGTATCTAATTTGCGACATTTATAGCCCCAACAGGAAATGGGAGATGCCGTGCCTGAGGTGTGCCTTTGATTCATTGCTTTTGGTGATGGTAACAGCACCTGCCTTACCCATTTGTAGTCAAAGGTGAACCTAACACTTGCTAAAAAAGAACTCCACATGCCATCACAGATACTGTTGCCATAGTGGTTTTCATACGAGTTAAAAGTCGGCTGTATATTTCCAGTGTTACTATATTTGTTATCACCTTACCTGATTGTTAAATGTTTAAGACTACACAGTCCTTTTGTGAGCAGCCTTATTATACCATCTTGGTATTCAGTAACGTTTCAGCTGTAGATTGGGAAGCATTTGCATAGTTAATAGTGAGTTTACGTTGTACAGAAGTACTGGCAGTACATTGGTCCTCTTTTCTACAATTAAAGATACAAACCATGAAAAATGTCTGAGTTTTTTATAAAACTAGTTCTTCCTGAAACTTGCAACATGCAAGGGACAACATGCAGCCTTTCAGCTAAAGGCAAGGCTGAACTTTGAAGGATTGCTTGAAGAAGTTATCAGAACTTTTCTGTCGTCTTCTGACCCTTTAGACCACTACAGCAGTCAAGTTGGAAAAAGAAGCCAATTGTCTTGAAAGCAAGGTCCTGCCTGCCATGTAGCCTCAGAAGAGAGAGTGCAGGGAAATATAATGACTGAGCCAACCCAGCTGAATCTCTGATCTCACAAATGGTAAGTCGCAAGCAGAACACTGATATTTAGCACCTTGCCCACTCTTCAGCGCATACATTCTCACCGACAGCGTGAGCCTGGCCTTGCTAGATCTTGAGGTGAACCTGGAAATACAGCGTTTGCTTAAATAACCGATTGTAGAACTGATTAAGAAATAAGGTTGAAGTACAACTACAACAGCTTCTCTAAATACTAAACCTTCATTTTCTCATTCCCCAACGTTATTTGCATGAGAAGGAAACAATTGCCAGGATGGCATTAACTCTTCCCTTTCCTAGGGAGCCACCGTGGGAACGCACAGGCTCTGACGGGAGCAATAACCGAGACTACGAGCGGTGCGCGGAGCCTGCGGAGCGCCTGCAGCCGCGGTGCCACCGTGCGGGAACAGGGAGGATTGACGCGCTATCTATAGCGGAACGGCCGGACCGGGGAGAGTTAAAGCCCGGCAGAGGGGCCCCGCCCCGGGGAGGGCTTAAGGGCGGCCGGTCCGCATTCCCCACCCTGTAGCTCCGGGAGATGGCTGCGGGTACTCGGTGCTGCGCGGCCGCCTGGCTGTGCCTCTGCCTGCTGGGGCTTCCGCACGGCGCCTCTGCGCTCGGCCCGGGGGCAGCGGCGGCCCCTCGGCTCCGCTCCAGGGGGGCGGCGGGGCCCCGAGGTACGGCGGGCTCCCGGGTGGGGCTTGTGTTCTCGGAGGGGAGGCCCGTGGGGTGCGGGGGAGCCGGGGCCGCCCCGTCTTCGCAGCCGCTGTGGGTGGTGCGGGGTGTCGGGGAGGCTCCGGCTGTCCCCGGCAGGCTGGTTGTGTGCAGCTGGAGCCGAGACGGAGCTTTGCCACCTTGAGAGGGCGTTTTTAGAAACATACCTGTAGTTTAAACAAAATTGTTTTCTCTGTCTCTTTGGAGCAGGGTTGTGTACTCTAACAGTGAGTTTACCTGGGGCCTGACACCCGTCTCAAAGCTTGTAGGCTGTGGAGTTCAATAGCAGGCAGAACTATAAAATCCCTCTATTTCACACCACTAAGGTAGAGAACTGAAGGCTGCTGAAGAAAACACCATGGGAGGAAGCAGTGAAATAGGAAGGGAAGTGAAAACCACTATAGTTCTGTCTAGGCTAAATAAGAGTTCCTATACGTCAAAGGAGTTAATCTCAGTATTTATGTTTCCTTACAAATATATTAGATGTTTTTGCTGATTTTATTTATTTTTTTCTTAAGTATACTTCAGGGTTGAAAACGTAAAGAAATCTGCGTAAAGTAACATCTACTTACTAGAGCTCAAGATAATATATTCCTAATTTTGTTTCTTCATAGATGGCATGAATGTCCTGTTGATAGTTGTGGATGATCTACGTCCTGTTTTGGGCTGTTACGGAGATAAACTTGTGAAATCTCCAAACATTGATCAACTTGCTTCTCAAAGTATTGTGTTCAGCAATGCATTTGCACAGGTGAGATAGCTTAATTTAAAAGGTGTTTTCTCTGTGCAAAATAATTACTGTTGTTATTGCAGTAGGTGCTGGGCAGACCATTGGGAAAAGCAAGTATTTATTAACTGTAAGTATTTAAATGATCGGGCTGAACTGTACACTGTGAACCTGTCTTTACTAAAGTGAGAAAAATGAAAATGCCTTTTTCTTTTTTTCTTTTGAGGAAATTTATTCTAGAGACTTTTATGACGGGACAACTTGTGTGATAAGCATCACTCTTAAATACAGGACTCAAAGTCTCACTAATTGCTCCTTACTTGAATACTTTGCATAGGATACCCATGTTCTGAAGTTCCTCTCTGCTGAGAAATTAGAAGTTTGAGTCTAATTATGGCTAGGGATTAGGACTTGAGAGCAATAACTCTTCTCTGTTGCCAATCTGAAATGGAATTGTTGAGGCCTTTGGACTGTTACCTGGACCTTCCTTTATCCTTTTTGTTATTAAGTCAGTCCAGATCAACTAGGCTTTGGGCTTTTGTCAGCATAGTCCATCTGCTGCTTCTGCTTAATTCCCTGTGAGCTACTAGATTTCAAAAGCACTGTTTTTAATGTAGTCTGACTTTTTTTTCTTTTGTTGCTACTAGTTGCATAAACCAAAGCTTCTAACACTTAGGAACTGGTTATTTGATGAACAATTATAGATAGGTAAATGTATGTCTTGCTAAAAGCTTGCAATTGGGAATTGATACTCTTAATCAGGATGTTTTTCATTCCAGCTTGAAGTGATACGGAGCACGCTGGGTGCAGTTCCTGAGCCTTTGGATGTTTTGCCCAGCTACACCTTAGTCAGTCCGCACATGCGTTTTGTGTTTTGTTCCGAATTGATCCTCTTTCTGGCTGTGTCTCTCCTCAGCAAGCCGTGTGTGCTCCCAGCAGAGTGTCGTTTCTTACTGGACGCAGACCTGACACCACCCGGCTGTACGATTTCTATTCCTACTGGAGAGTACATGCAGGCAACTATTCCACGATGCCGCAGTATTTCAAGGAGAATGGCTACGTGACCCTATCTGTGGGGAAAGTTTTTCATCCTGGTATGGTTTGAATTGTCATCTGCTTAGCATACACATGCTTAATGTGTATAGACTTTATGTATAATATCGACTCTGTGATTCTTGCCTATGTTGATAACTTAAATAGGTGCTCTTTAAATCTGAAGGCATTAGAGGTGTATAGATTAGATGACTCTTATCTAATGAATATTTTCACATCTTGTCTCAGGACTGTGGGTATGAGTGTCTGACATTCTAAAAACATGTCTGGAAGTTAGGTATCTGCTGAAGGTGAAATAATTAAACAGGTTCATTCTCTTAGTTCTGCATATACAGGTTTCATGTTTCATAATAGACTGTCTGTCTGAATCGGGAGATATAGAATGTATGAGCAATACTAGCATTTAAACAGGAAATTAGTTCACTAATTAAAAAGCAATAACATTACTGAGTTAAAAAATACTGTAATAGTGACCCTGTTTTGGTAATCCTTTACCTCAGAGCTAAATTTGGGTGGATGTATGAACTTTCAGTTGATAGTAAAGCTAATTCAGGATGTACATGAAGACTGTTATTAACCCTTTGTTGTTGTTATTGCTGTTTCCTGAAGTAAGTTTCTTCAAGAGGCGTGAGTCTCCCTCACCAGTAAAAGGTGTATTTTTTGGGGAAAAAAGTCCATCTTGAACTTTTTGATTTTTATTTCTTGGTTTTATCTTTCTCAGTTGTCAAAGATAATTTGAAGTGTTTCTTCACTTAGCATATTAATGAAAACCAAACAAAACCCAACCTGAAAACAAGTTAAAATTGTGTTCGAGCTCTTTCTGTTTTGGTGAACTTTTTGAGTATTTCTATTGTCCTTACCTTTTCAGGGGTTTCATCCAATTACAGTGATGACTATCCATACAGTTGGTCGATTCCACCCTTTCATCCTTCAACTGAAAAGTATGAAAATGAGAAGGTAAGGGCGATTTGTGGGGCCCTAACAACGGTTTTGGGGATATAACCAGGTTTCTTGTGTCAAGCACAGGCTATACTCTGTTTCTCTGAGACTGCAACTGTGTGCAGAACACCTAGCCAGTTCAATACCCTGTTTCTTAGTCTTCCAAAAGAAGGTCTCTCTCTCCAGGGGTATGTCATGATAATTCACGTGCCCATCCTTTAGATATTTTAAGTATTTCTAAATTAGTGTTTGGAAACTTAAGTTACTGAGACATAACTTGCAAGAAAGCGTCGTCTTAATTTGTGTCTAGGTCATGGATTCCTTTATCTGAAAAGCTCAGCTGTCAACTTCCACACTAATCTTCCACTGCTTAGTAAGTGACAAAACATTGTCAGTAGGCTTGATGAACTTAATTCAATAAAGAGCTCAGGGCTGAGTGAGTGGAGGTCATAATTAAAATAACCTTTAATTTGGAACTTTATGATCTAATTCAGTTTTCTAGAATGTTTGTTATGCGAAAGTGTGGCCCAAAATAATCTGTTTTATGTCTGTGCAAATGTTGTGAGAGAAATGTGCTGGAGTTTATACGCTGCAAACCTAGGAGCTCCATCATGAGGCTACACACAGCCTTGGTGGTGCTTTGGTCTTGCATTTACTGCTGAAAAAGGTTGGTTTTAGCTATGACAGTATTGCATCCATGACATACTCTCCTTCATGTTCATTTAGCAACTCTCCCAAACACCCTGCTGAGACCACCTTTTCCTGGCAACTGTTTAGGCTCATTTATCTTTCTTCACTGATGATACATCAGTCACTGCTGGCATTTGCCAGAAATGAAGTCAGAAGCTTCCAGACAGCTTTCTGTGAGCTTGTGGGATCAGAAGGATTGAAAAATGAATGTATGTAGCTTAACCAAGTTCTGCATTCTTGCCAATAGCTCAGACATTCTATTCAACATAGACACTGTGTGTTCTCCTGTATGACTACGTTTAATCTTCTGCCCAGCTTTAGAGAGGGTTCTGCTTTTTCAGAGACATGGCAGTTGCACTCTTCAACTCCTGAAGCTGTCTGCTCAGCCATCAATGTACATGGCACCTTTAGTGTTCATAGAAATTGTGGAATTCTTGTTTGTATACAGTCTGCAGTCTTTTCTTGGTAGAAGGATTGAGAAACAAATTGCTTTGAAAGTTATGGAACAGAGGATTTCTTCCTTGCTTTTACAGAAGTTACTTAACAAAGTTGTTGTGTGTGTGTTTTTTCTTTTTTTTTTTTTCCCAAAGACTTGTAGGGGAAAAGATGGAAAGCTTTATGCTAACTTGGTGTGCCCAGTGGATGTGTCAGAAATGCCCAGTGGTACCCTGCCTGATATTCAGAGCACTGAGGAGGCCATACGCTTATTGGATGTTATGAAAACCAACAAGCAAAAGTTCTTCCTGGCTGTCGGTTACCATAAACCACATATCCCACTGAGGTACCCGCAGGTGAGGAAACGAGCCTGCAGGGAAAGGACCTTAGACAAGCATTGCTTATGCGTTTGAAGCTGTTTCCACAAATGCTTTACTGCTGTTGTTTCTGGAAAGCAAGCTGAAAAACAGCCTTGGTTTGGTGTAACTTAAGCAGTTGCCTGTGTTGCATTTCAAAATGTTTAATGAGGATGAGTTGTGAGCGCTCAGCCGAAAGCCAGGCTTGCACCACCATGGTAGGGACTGCTGTGCATGGAGGCGATGTTCAGCTTGATGGAGCATGACATAATGAGGCCTTACAAGATCTTGTACTCCATTCCTTGTGTGAGTGGGTGACAAAACTCCTAATTTCAGAGGAAGTGATGTTGGATCTTTTAAGTGTTGCTTCTGGATGCTTTAGGTACTCAATGTTTTTCAGGAATTGGTTGGGCTGACCATTTGTGCTGACAATAGTATTGTTACCTTTTAAACTCTGGGGAAGGGTGAGTGAAGTCTTGTAAACTGTGAGAGTATTAAAGGGTCACGCAAGGGGAAGCAGTTGCTGTTTTACAACACAAAGTTTACAATAGACCTTAGAGGTGAGGCAAATCTCTGTGTGTTTGTATTGTAAAGGAATTTCTCAAGTTGTACCCTTTGGAAAACATCACATTAGCCCCAGATCCCTGGGTGCCTGAGAAACTACCTTCTGTGGCGTACAACCCCTGGACAGACATCAGACAGAGGGATGATGTGAAGGCATTAAATGTCAGTTTCCCTTATGGACCACTTCCAAATGACTTCCAGGTAAGCTGTCAGTGCAGTGTGCTGAACTCAGACCGCCTTGGCTTGTTCAGATGCAAGGGAGCAGGTGGCTGCTCTTAGATGTTCCCAGGTATTCAGCCACTGATGGTTTGCAAATACTGTGAATTCCCTCCCTTGCATGCTGTCACCTCCAGCTTTGTAGGCAAATCTTCACTGTAAGTGCAGTCAGGCTGGTGGGGGGAAGAGATCAGCTATCAACTAGTGATAGTATTATAGTATGTGCTCCTGGTTTGGATATGAAGGAACATATGTAGCAGCTTCCAATGCTGTGTTTGTTTTGATTATCTGAATCTGTTTAGAGCCACCACTCGGTGTATCTTCTTTTGCAAGATTTTCCTGCCTTTCCAGTGCTTATGCCAAAATAAGGTTTACTGGCTGAAACGAGGTTGTTGCATGGAGGGTGACGTCTGTTGTCCCAAGTGACAGGATGAGAGGACACGGGCTCAGGTTGTGCCAGGAGAGGTTTAGATTGAATATTGGGAAAAATTTATTCACAGAAAGGGTTGTCAGGCATTGGAACAGGCTGCCCAGGGCTGTGGTGGAGTCACCATCCCTGGAGGGGTTTAAAAGATGTGGAGATGAGGTTCTTAGGGATGTGGGTTAGTGGTGGACTTGACAGGGTTAGGTTAATGGTTGGGCTTAATGATATTAAAGGTGTTTTCAAGCCAAAATGATTCTGTGATTCTTTGACACTGAGAAAAGCAGAAATGATTGGTTTGTAACATTTTGCTTGAAAGAACTTCTGGGAGATACAAGTTTCTAACTGTCCCCTCCCTGTTTGCCTTTTCTAGGTACAGACACTTAAATGACAAAGCTTTGCAAGTAAAATCCTTTAGTTCTTTACTTACAGAGCCACCCACTGGCTCTCCTGTGTGTGTGTTTGGGGAATAGCTAACTTGATTTTGCCTCTCCCCTGTTTTCTTAACTTGCAGCGGCAGATTCGTCAGAGCTATTATGCAGCAGTTTCCTACCTGGATATGCAAGTTGGCCTCCTCTTGAACGCTTTGGATGATTTAGGACTTTCAAATAGCACAGTAGTAGTTTTTACTGCTGATCATGGTGAGCATTTAAATAGTTCTCCAACTCACTGTTAATAACTTAATTGTACAACTCAGTGCTGGCATATTAATCAAGTGTGTGTTTATATAATGTACAGTGGGGCTACTATACCTTCTCTATCTGGCTTTTCTGTCTCTAATTAATGTACTGACACAGGCTTCTGTGGGTGCACAGTTCTGTCGCACTGCAGGCACCTCTTTAATCAGGTGGAGCGTTTGCCTGTGGGTGTTGGGGCTGTACCAGGACATTGGGCTGAGCTCCTGTGTCCCCACCTCCTACCCAGGGTGACTCCTGCTGGGAATGGTGCTGTGAGAGGATAGCGACCACTCCTTCCCCCTTACAATTTGTAGAGGGCCATCTGCTCCAGTGCCTTTCTTGTTAACTGCCAAAGTGTTTTCTTGCACTCGTCAATGCTGCTTGCAGAGCATTTAAACTGACAGCAATATGGCTTTCCTGTTGTAGTTGACATCTTGCATGCTCTGGATCCTGGTGGTAACAAACTGCATTTGAATCATGGGACAAATACTTCAAGCATTTCATGTTTGTTTCAATACTCTAATATTCATTAAAATCCACCCCTGGCCATGATCCCTTTAATTAGGGAATGGCTTAGCTGACTTAAATCAGTTAGGATATGGCTTAACTAAAATTTAACATCACATTCACTTAATTTGGGTTGACTTCTGCGAAGGTATGTGTGTATAAACAAGCCCTTATGAGTTGTAGAACAATGGGGTTAATAATTCTGGTACTGAAGTGACTCTAGATGTTATTTTTGACTTGCCACTTGGATTTTCCATTGTAAACTGAATTCCTTTTTTCCTTGCTGCAGTTAACTGTGAGCAGTTGGTGTTCCCAGTACCATGGCTAGTGAAGTGATCCAAAAAGTCATATGTTAACATAGCTGTCATAGAGCTCCTTTGTCTTCCCCCAAAGTGAAGCTGGCAATAAATCTGCCTGGAAGGAAGTAATGTTGGCATCTCTTTCAAGAGGAAGAGGAGAGCTAAAGAGTTTTGATTTCTATTGCTTCCTCAGGGGTAACATCCTGATATGCAGCCTGGCATAGATAGTAGCCTTGTCTCCAAGGGATGTTCAGTTACAGTGTTAACAGGAGTACTGGAAAGCTGGCAGCTTCCCAGAACTTAAATGAGTCCTTTGTGGAATGGATCTGGAAACTCTTGTAGGCACTGTGACACAACCCAGTTCTTATTTTCTGCTGTTTCAATGCTGATTTCCTAATTATAATGTAGAGTAGGGGAAATAAGGAAAGATGTTATTTCCTTGATAAAAGAGTATCAAGCTGCAAGATTTAGGTGGCTGAAGAAATAGCTTTCACATTAGAGAAAAATCTTGTTATATTTAAATACAGATTATTTGCCTTTTAATATAACCTTGATAACAGACTAGTGGCCTCAACAGCCAGGGTCAATTCACAGCGAAAAAGAAATGAATACTAAATTAGAACCTGGTATCTGCTCTGAATTGTATTCTTTGTCATCTAGGATGGTCCCTGGGAGAACATGGTGAATGGGCAAAATACAGCAATTTTGATGTTGCTACCCGTGTGCCGCTGATATTTTACGTACCAGGAATGACAACTTCCTCTGTTAGTCAAGGAGAGAGAGTCTTCCCCTACCTTGACCCTTTTAGCCATACTTTAGGCTTGGTACCTCGAGGTAAACTTCTAACATTTATCTTTTTGTTTTCAGTGGATGTATGTAAAGGAGAAGTGGTGATGTAAAGATACTTTGCCTACCGGCAGCTTGACTCAGTGTCGTTAACTGTGCTGCTTGTACTGACGAGGAGCAAGACGGTGAAGGGAATCCTTGAACACAAACTTCTGCTTTAGTTAGATCTGCCTTAATGGAAACAGCTAGATATGTGTTAACACAGCAGGAGATTTATTTTTATGTGATGTAGATGCCTAAAAGGATACTTGACCTATCTTTGTGATGGTGGCTGCTGTCTTTCCAGCAGGGGTTAGTACACATGCTCTACGTGACATCTGTACTTAAAATGGTGAGGTTGGAAACTCTTGTGTTAAACTACTGACACTGGAAGAGTTCTCTTTCCAAGTAACTAATATTATTGTCTTGAAGGCCACGCATTTGAGAAACATAAGCACAACAGTTCTTGTTAAAAATACATTACAAATGAATAGACTAGCATCTTCAGAGCTAACTGCCACACTTTAATTGCCTTGGTTTTGTTACCCCACAAGTCCAGTACAAAGCACCTCCAATAAAACATCAACTTAATTGTCAGAATAAGCTTCTAAATTCTTCTACCAGTGTCTGTCAAACCATTGTGTTCCATAACTTGTATTTTGATGTTTCTTCCAGGGCGAAGTGAAAAAGTGGTTGAGCTTGTGTCTCTGTTTGCAACGCTTGCTGAACTTGCTGGCCTGCAAGTTCCTCCTGTGTGCCCAGAGACTTCGTTTCATGTTGCGTTGTGCACTGAGGGGACAAGCATTGTCCGGTATTTTAATACCTCTAAAGAGAAGGATGGGTGTGATGACACTTACAGGTGTCTTGATGAAGAACCTGTTGCTTTCAGCCAATATCCACGGCCTGCAGACGCTCCTCAGTGGAACTCTGACAAACCAAAGCTGAAAGACATCAGGATCATGGGCTATTCCATGCGTACAATTGGCTACAGATATACTCTGTGGGTTCAGTTTAATCCAAACAACTTCAGTGCCAACTTTGAGGATGTCCATGCAGGAGAGTTGTACATGGTGGAGACTGATCCAAACCAGGATTATAACATTTATAACAATACCTCACATGGTGTTTTTTTCAAAAAAATTCTTGGCTTCCTGAAGCACTAGGGTTCAGAAACTTCCTTCTGTGTGTTCTTGCAACTGAAGTTGTATTTTTTTGTATAAAACCTTTCTGTTGTACAGAAAACACTTGGATTTAATTAAAATCCTGTTTGTATCAAGACACTAGTTATTGCCTTTGTCTTGTGACAGCCCTGATTACACGGAGTGAACTTCTGCAGTTGTGTTTTCAAACACAAGCTCACACCACACAAGGTATACAGGCCCATATTGTGAAGCATCTCTGTCTTCTGTTCTCTAGTGAATGAAGAATTAAAATTCATTATCTAAGCTAAACCTGGTGGTGTGAAAGGTAGAAAAAGAGAAACTTGGAGTTGGAAAGGCTGTGCTCAGAGTGTGTGTGTGTGTGTGTGTAAAAGGGTCCTGTCCACTTCACCTGGGAGACTTGGGGCTGGAGTAGTCAAGGAGACATTTTAGTAGTGAAGGACTGAGGTGTCTGCTGTTGTCAGCCTTGCCTCTGATTAGAGCTAAAAGAGAAACTTCATGTGTTTCATTCAAAATTTAATTCTCTCAAATCAAAGCTTTAATTTGGACATTCATGCTTCTTATCATAGAGGAGGGGATCTGCATTTTTAATTAATGTGTATGAAACGAGTGCTTTCATCACTGAAGCACTAAATAAGTCTGAGGGGTTAAGGTAACACCGGTGTGCTCTTCTGCGGTTTTTCATGAGGTTCAGTCCAATGAAGCCCCACAAGTGAAAAGTGGTGTAAACCTATTGTAGCGTGCTGGTTGCTCAGTGCGCTTGAGGGTTGTTCAGTGGTGGAAACTTGAATGTTTGCATTCCTAGGTGCTAAGTGGGGCTTGGCAGTCTTGGTTTTGGACTAGGATAGTTGAAAACTTCCCATGTAGTGTGGCCTTTAAACAGCACAAGATGTGGAGCATTAGTTGTCCCAAGTTATTCTGGTAAGTAAATTTTCATATGGCCAATTGCATTAAGGTAAACATGTTTGGGAGTGTGTACCTGAGAAAAATGTTCTTGCTGAGTTTTTTTATTTAAGTGCTATCTGTATGCTATTCTCACAGTGATGAGGTAGGCTGTGCCCTAGCGTGATGGCAGTAATTGCTGCTGTGTTCTATCAGCCTGCTGGATTGCTGCAATTTCGTTTTGGTAATGGAGGCTTTCAGAATTTGTATCTGAACAGGTAAGAGCTTGTTCAGACAGTGCTAAGTCCTGCTGCCTTCCTCAATGAACTGCTCCAATTCCTACTAAAAGAAAAAGCCAACAATTTCTCGTCTTCCTTAGATAAATTGAGTTTAATATCCTAGAGAAGCCACAGACATAACTTTATTTCATTAAAATCCATGTGACAGTCTTATTCCTAATTAATGTAGAGATACCCACCATGAATCTGATTCTCTGTTAGAAGGCAGGGGTTATTTTGTACCTTAAACTCAATTAGAAGAATATTTCTTATGGATTTGTCATTGGTTTTACTCAGCCCAAGATGCTGTGTGTTCTGCAGCATTATTACTCCTGATGAAAACATTTTTACCTCACTTATGGGTGTATATGTAGATCCTCAGCTGGTGTGAAATACCACAGCTGGGTGTAGCAGATTCAATGTAGCTATACCAATTTCACACTGGTTAAAGGTGTTTTACTGAGAACGGTGCCAGGCAGAGATTTGGAGTCTGCAGCTAGAGCTAATTATATCTCTGACACACTTTCCTTCAAAGGAAAATCAAATATTGGGAAAGTTATTTTAGGGGGATGTATTGAAGTGTTAAGGATGAATCTAAATCTCTGGTGTGCTAGGTCAGTAATACAATGTACATTTAAAATTCCTCTGCCAAATGGGTGTTATCTTAGACTTGGCTACCTGAGCTTTGCATCTTGTTTTTCTGCTAAAACACCTGTAAAAAAAAAAAATCCTTTTTTTTGGAGGACTCATAATGTATCTGCATGCTGTAATTTTATAGGAATTTATTTGCATGAAAACATTCTCTTCCATACCCTGCCGTAAGTCTCCCATCAGTTCAGGCAATATAATTTTTCAAGTGGAGATAACAGTCCTGGTGCTAGGTGCTCGGGTCCTTCTCTTTATATTGGAAGGAGAAATCTGTCCTTGACCTTCCTTAATCAAAATCCAGTAATCTTTTGGGGAGACACAAACCAGAATTGTTTCTGCAGCCCGTGAATCAGGACTGGTACCCATGTGCTGAAGGCAAGGCAACACAAGATTCTTTGCTCTTGCAAGTGCTGTGGGAGTTTGTTTTGTTGTGGAACTGGTTGCACAAAGTGCAAAACCAGTGGAGACAAAGATAGATGGCGCATTTCTTCAACCACAATGCGGCTGCTTCTGGAGGAGCCTGAGCTGTGGGCTTTGCCAGGCTGAGCAGCCTCCACTGAAGAACAAAAGAGCTTAACAGGAGCAATAAAAGTGCTCTGTGAACAGGCTCTGTCTAGAGGGAAGAAGAGGCAAACCAAGCATCAGGAAATAAATGAGATGCCAGTGCTGACCCTGTCTCTCAGGATGGTACCAGAACAGCTGGAAGAACAGCAGGATACTGCATCAGCAGGAATTGCTACCTGTGGTACATGTAGGGAGAGGTTGCACTGGGGACCCCAGAGTAGCCGTCGTAAGCACTTGGCACAAGGCTGAGTCAATAAACAGGCCTCTGTTAATAAAGTAATGTACAGGAGTGATTGAGCAATAAAATTAAAATTTTGGCCCCTTAACAGCTGTACATCAGTCAGTCATAACTCATGACATTGATTTTAGGATGTTGTACATCTATACATTAGAAACAAAGTTTTTTAAATTGAAGTGAAAAATCCACTATGTACAAAGAAGTAATAGGAACCTTGAAAAAATGGAGATGGCTGTGTCTTTGGATGTACTTTGTAGCACTCTGAATGTTTACAACGTGCTGTTTGTGGAGAAAGGATTTAGGTCTAATCTCAGGCATGCTGTGCACAGCGGCGTGTATGGAAATGCTGCAGTGACATTCTGTGCTGTGCAACAGATTGGAGTCCCCCCTTTGGCCTGTGCTCTGCGCTTGCTGGGAGAAATAAGGTATGTTTTGAATTAAGAGCTGTCTGTGCAAGTTGCAAATGGTCTTGTGTGGTGAGTCAGGCAATGGCAGCTGAGCATCCTGGTTGTTGGTCAGATGTTACCTAATTAATTGCTGTTACATGTTAATTATGTATTAGTGACTTGCTGCTGTGTTGTATTGGTCAAGTGGAGTCTCCTGCTGGAACAACTCTTCCACAGTATGAGGGATGACACAAAAATATGATGATACTATCAGGGGTGTTTCTTAATCCCTGGTGCTAGTGTGTATTTTCTTGGGCAGGCAGCAATATCACCATTGGCAAAGTGGCCATGAAGTCATGGTCAGCAGGCAACTTTCGCAGGACACTGTGCTCAGCTTGTGTTTCAGACCTTGAGGATAGAGTCTCAGACTGTGTTTGGGAAGAGACTGGTGACTGCAGCTCAGATCCTCTGTTGAATGTGGAATTCTTATGTTATTTTTCTCTTCTCCCCTCTGGTGATTACTTAACATTCAATTGTGAAATGCTACATAAAGAATGAAATTACTCTCTTGGTAACTAGGTTTTCCAGCACTTTATAGTTTTTTCCAGGCTATAGACCCTCTTGCTCTTCATATTAGAAACTCCCAGCCAAGTTCAGATGACTCTGTGTCAAAACTTTTTATGGCTCTGTGTTTTACTTCTTAACTAATGAAAATTATCTTCAGATCTGCATGGGTGGTTCTTGACTCCAATGTCCTTCTCTGCCTACATGCACAGACCTCCTTTTAAAGTCCATGGGAGTTCTGCTTATGAAAGAAGATAGACTGCTAATTTCAAGATCCACCACATGAAGCAGCAAAAAGAGCCTTTTGCCCTCTATTTTCAACACTTGGCCCAATGCTGAGTAGTAGAAGAACAATGTTATCCAGCAGCATGCGAAGGCCCCAGCTATAATGGAGCTTTGAGTAAGCAAGAGAAAGTGGCAAAGTTTGTGATATTTCTGTAGGTGCAGTCAGACATGGAGTGGGGATAATAGACCAAAGCAGCAGAGAGGAAAGGAACAGTGAAATCAGTTATAAAGTCATGATCTGAAAGATTAAGATCCAGGAAGAAGATAGAACAGAAATCTAAAGAGAGCAAGACTAGAAAGGGAAATACTTTACATCTCTGGTTTTAGGCACTGTGAATATCAAGGGCTACTCAGATCTTCCTGTTTCTGCTCTAGTCTATTTCTGTGGTTTAGGTATAAAATTTGAGCTTTGTGTATGTTGTGACTGACTGCACAATTTGTTTGAATTTATCTCTGAAGCAGTTCTGAAAATCTGCCTCTGGACGGTGTGCTGTGCCTTTGTCCCAAGTGTACTCAGGTTGGCATTACCCATGTATTCGAACTCCTCACGCTTTCTTTTGGTCCTGATGCTGTTGCAGAATCAAAGTCTAAGGATTCCCAGTTTATTTCTTGCTGTGTAACTGAAGAGCAGTAGGTTAATATTCCAAATTGTTTGAGAGTGCCAGGCTGCACTACAGGTTCAGCAGATCTCTGGGCTGGATTCCCCTTTGGTAGCCACTGAAGCTGCTTGGTAAAGTGCATAGAAACAGAGACAGAGCCTGGTCGTGCATCAGGGCTGTGTGGGGCTGCAAGTCTTATGAAAAAAGTCGTGCTTATATGCCTTTTGTAGAGGTTAAGAGCTGGCTGAGTATCACCTGACTGCACCTTTTTTTTTGTCAGGAGAATGCTTATTTGATAAAATCAAATTGTCTTATGTAGAGATACTGCTTTGGTGACACTTTTATTGAGAAGTTTTGCTTTGATAAAATCACTTCTATTTCATTTCAATTTTTGTTATATTGTATAGTTTTGACATAATACAAAAAAAAAAGGATATTACAATAAATGAGAATGCAGTTACTTTGTGAAAATAGTTAAGTTAAACTAAAAAATGCTTACCTCATAGAGGGAAAGTGTTCACCTTTGTCAAACGAAATGGCTCGCTTCACAAGTGCCAATTCAAGGTTTTAAACCAGAATCTTTTTTGTAATTTTTGTTGTGTGGGAAAATTTTGAAATACTGGCAAAAAGAAGTGATGGCAAAAATCCAAATTCATGTGGCTTCTCGTGGCATTAAAAATACTAACTCTAATATGGCTTCACAAGTAGTTATTCACATCAGCACAGTGGTGAAGGCAGGAGTTGGGTTCAGGCTGTTTCTGTTGGCAGTGCTCTAGAAATAGAGTGGGATCTGTGCCCCATGCTCTGACTAAAGGAGAGAGGGGCAGTAAAGGGAGATTATCGCTGTTTCACAGATGGGGGGCTCCAGACTGGAGAGGTGAAGCTCACACAAGAATTGTGAGCAGACATTGATTCCTTATCTGGTGCTTTTAACTCAAGGCTGTTTCTGCTTTCCCAAAGCTTTCTGAATGTGGCCTGCAGATGACACAAAGTGTTCCCAGTTGAAGAGACTCTGCCTGAAAGAAAAGGTGCCCAACTGGGAAAGGCCAGTGGTCATTCTCTGGCAAATGGAGCAGCAGCAGATCTTTCTTCCATTTCCCTTGTTACCCCATCGTCGTCAAGCTTCGTGGCACTGCCTCCCGGGCTCACCCCGATCCTGCTGTTGGGAAGACTCTTCTCCTCCTCCTTGCTGGAAAGCTGGGTTACACAGCCCCTGCAGAGCCAAAGAAATGTTTCCCCTGGCTGGAGAGTTGCAGTGAATTTTAAACAGGGCTTTCTCTCCCAACAAATTGCCTAAAAAAAGGGCAAGTATTAGTCACATCTGAAAAAAGTTTGTTTTGATCTCTGTGTCTGCTATTCCAGCTTTAAAGAACAGAGCCTTTTCTGAAATACTTTCCTGGTAATAGAATTAGGATATAATTCCTAGAAGACAAATCTTGGCAGGTATGAAGTGTATAATATCTATCCTTGATTGAACCTACAGCCTAGCCTAACACTTCCCACATTTTCCTGTTTTCAAAGTGAGTTTGATCTTGTGCTGAAGGAAATTATTCTCTTTACTTGAGCCCTTTCGAATATTTCACAGCAAGAAGGATGTGATCCATTACTTAGAGAGCCCTCATTACATGCAGCTGTGGGATACTCATTTTTTTCCTGTGTGCGCTCTGCTGGAAAACTTGGATACCTTGTTTTAGTAAACAAAATCAAGATCAAGGATGTTAAAAACAAAAAGATTGGCTTATTGAACTTGATAGTATAATCATTTTCTTGTCACTAGCTTTAGCTTTTCTTTGTTGAAATAAGATTAGCAGAGATTAAAGCTGTTTATTTTGGAGGTATAGCATTCTGGACAGGGAAGCTGTGATGGGTTTGCTTCAAATGAGTCTTCATGTTTTAAGAATTTTTAAACCCTCGTATCTTTTGAGGGTGATTTGTTTCCCTAACTGTTGTATTTGCCTCTTTTCCAAGATAATACTTGGTGGAAACACCTTGTGCATCTTCTATATTTGTTCCACGTTATTCTGTTAGAGCAATGATGTTATTTCTGGTGTAAACCCATGCAAATGAAATGAGAATTTTTCTCTGCCTTTGTAAGTGATGCTTTGTCTAAGAATTCTTTTAGTATTCACTTTGTGAAAGAAATAAATGCTAACCTTAGTTTACCTTTAGGAAACATAGATATGCACTCGCCTCATAAAACAATAAGCCATGCACTTAAGTACATTCCTATTCAGTAAAACACTGAAGTGTGTTAGCTATGTGTGTATTTAAAACACTTTGCTTGATCAGTGCCAGAAGACTGTGGCACATGTCTCCTAGTGCAGCCCAAGGAAGCCTATGGGCTGGAGAGACCTGCCTGGGTGGGTAACTGAGTATTAGGGAGATTTCTTTTCTGATAGAAAAAAATATCTTGGTGATCTGTATTTTAAGGTCAGTTTTCTCTTTTCAGGAATATGTTGGATTTATGTGGCAAGGTTTTGGTATCACAGGATGGAATTTCTACGCTTGTTAGGCCTCATGAGGCTCACGTATCTCTCTTGCATATCTCTCTTCTTGCTCTCACATTGATTAGTTTGAAATAGTAGTCAGGTTTGGATTTCTCAAAGCTTCTCATATCCTTGATTTCAGATCAATAACACTTTGTGTTCCCTGAAAGGCTTAGACGAATCACAAGACATCAAAGCTAAAAATTAGGAAGTGCAAATGTATGATGTTCCTATACAAAATCCCACGCAAACCTAATGTGAACCTTGCATGTGCTTTACAGGTAGGGCTTGTCCACACTTGGCATTGCCTCTTCTTCATGACCGCAGCTGAAAGGAGGCAAAAGTCCTCCAGCTTTTCACTTCTTTGTCAGGATTTTGTAACAGCTCTTTGGATGTCATCCGCATCGTGGGAGCGGCTCTGCCCTGCAATTCCAGAGCTCCTCGACTAGAGGTCAGTAACACATCAGAGAACACGGGAGAGAAACTCATAAGCTGTGGGATATTAGCTACCACTAGACATTTAATTTTGCATTTGAAATGAAGACTTGGGATATGGTTAATCATCAGCATCTATAAGTCACTAAGATACGTGACCAGAGTAGTGGAATGCTTCTATTGTCTATTTTTTCTTATTGGAAGCACATTGCAAGTAGTGCTTCTATATCTTAAGAAAAACCGTCACCCTTTTAATGTAACTTGCTCTTACTATGTAAGTTGGAAATTTCCATGTGATATGTAATTTAGGAAAAAAATGTGATTTCAAGGTATTTTTACTGCTAGACCTTTGTATAATCTCTTAAAATGCATTGACATTTTCTTCACACAGTGCTTGCTATGTGCTTGAAAGAAAAGGTCTGTGTGGAGCAGAGGCAGTTAAAAGTAGATTGCTTTACAAATAGGCTCAAAGTCCTATTTATCATGTCCTTACAACTTCATAGAGTATAGAATAGATGAGTCACTTTTTAATAAAGGGTAAATTTAGGAATGTTTAAAGGTAAATAGAGACGTTTTGTTCATTCGTTTGTTTCAATTTACTTTAAAAATAACCTTTATTGTTCCTGTTTGTGGTGTTTTTTGTTTTTCTTTTCCCCTTCTCTCTCTGCTAACCTGTTCCTGCCTTTTCTAGAGGAACTGCTCATCTGGACAATTAAAAACAATTTATGAAGCAGCTCTTTTCTTCCAGACTCATTTCTTTAAAGGATGTCTTGAACTGTGCTGGAATTTAGGAGCAAGTTCTTCAAATACATACTCTGAATCATTCTTCTATACAACCAGGCACAAAGGATTCTGTTTCTATTCTTTGAGTGTGTCCTATCCTGAAATACTCGTTTCCTTTATCATGACTAATGCCATTACTGAGTGGTTTTGCTGAGGCATTTAGTTCGGCTGTGTTCATGGCTGTGATTAGTGCATTTGTCTCCAGCTAAAATGCTGATTCTTATGTGAATACTGCACTCCTAAGAGCTGTGCTCTCTTTGTGAAGGAGAAATTGCTGTTTCCCAGCGTTCTTGTCTTGGCTAAGCTGATTTTTTTTTTCCCCTGCATAAGGAAACCCAGGCCAAGGCATTTTGATAGTTTTCTTACACAAGTCCTGTTTCCTTCCCTCACACCAGTTTTACATTTGCAAGCTTTATTGTGATTCATGCCAGAGTTAGTAAGACTGGAACTAGACCTACTATTTCTAAAATGTAAAATATTAACAGTTATACTGAATATCATCATTCTAATTAATAATATCAGGATAAGAAATGCAAGCCTCTCTCAGTGTAATGACAACCAAGAGTAACAGGCCTGCTGTCGGTCCAGAGCCCCCAAACTTCACCCAAATCATCACTCTCCAAAAATCTCATACTGAAATAAGAGAGAAAAGGTGGCTATGCTCTCTAACACAGGTTTCTCTTGAGCTTGGCTACAAACTGAGCCAAAGACTGAATTTCAGCTGGATTCTGTACTTTGGCTCTGGTTTTGTGTGGGGTTTTTGTTGGTTTGTTTTTCCCCCTTCTCAAATTCAGGAGGAGCTTAAGAAAGAATAAAACAAAGTCTCTGAGACTTGTGTTGTCACAACACAGGCTGATTACTCTCTGTACAGACAAGTTCTTAGGGAGCCTGTTGTATAGGGGGGGATAATATAAAGTCATGGTTGCATTAAGAAACTCTGTAATTTGGGGCTCCTGCTGTGAGCTGCAACTACAGGAGACCTCTTGTGGTGGAGCAGCAAAATGCATTAGTCTGGAAGTGGCTGGTTTTAAGAAACGATTATGCCTTGAAAATGTGATGGGCTGGACAATGGAGATGAGCTTGAGGGCTGGTATTTAGTTCTGTAAGGATATTATTAACAAGTTACATAGACAGCAGTCACTGATTTGAGGTTGAGCAGTATAAATGCTGTTAAAAGCCCGGTGCAGGCATCTCTCAGGGTCTGGCATCTCTGTTTCTTGAGCTTGTACATTGGCAAACACTCCACTCCAGCCTGCCAGCTTCAGAAGTGAATGGTGACAGGCTGTCATCATCTGTTAACCCTGTCATTCAATCAGTTTCAAAATGGAAACCCAAGCTCGTGGGGTAGAAACTCATTTCATGCATTTAATCACTGAATGAATAGGGGAAACAAAATGTAATGGAAACTCTGTGTGGTTTGTGGGGGAGGGAAAGGGGTAGGGATTGTGTGTTATGGTTTTTTAACCTGTTTCATAAGATAAATCAAGTTCTCTGCTGATGCAACTGCATGAAAACCACTGGGGCTAACAGGTTTGTATTGTTTCACTCAAATGGCAGAGGCAGATTTCTAGTTTAAGTGGTGCCATATGGGTTTCACCAGAAAATGTTAAGTGTTTTGAGTCTCCCATTCTCATTTGGGTCTGGAGAGTCTAGGACTGTGACTGGGTAAGGGCCCAGTTGTGCTGGGCACCGTGCAGACCGTGGCGGGGGGGGTTTAGTGCTGTGGCTGAGCTGAATGCCCAGGGCTGGCTCTGCCCTCACCCTTTTGTTGGTGCATCCTTGATTCCCTGAAAGCTGCTTCATCTTGACAACACAACAAAAACCACTTTATTTTCATTCTTTTTTTCTTCTGTTCATTCAGCTCACCAAGAAGTTAGAGGAGTGCCAGAGCAGGAAGGAGTGTGTGACCTGAGGCACAGCTCCTGCCTTGCAGAACTTAGCACCTGTGTGAAGATGACAGATGAAAGCAATGTGATCACCATTCGCTTTCCTACAATGTATCTGAACTTCTCCAGTGGCTTAGCAAAGAGTGCTGTAGCTGTAAGGAGGCAGCAGTGCAATTAGGGGATGTGCATGAGTGCGTTGTTGCAAGGGGTGAAGGTGGCATTCTGGCCTGATTGCAGAAGATGAGCACCAGCTGGGAACTGGATGAGCTCCTATCACAAACAGGAGTTTAATGAGTAATAAAACTGGGGGGAATTGATACTATCACTTTCCAAATTGGACAACATCAAGATCCTAAAATACTGAGATTTTTAATCTGATACAGAAGACAATTTAAACACTGCTACTTAAGCATCACCCTGGTGACTTGGATAACAACTGAAAAAACAGTACTGAAGTTCACATGCAGGTGTTGCTTTATCCGGTCTTCTTCTGAAGATTAATTTTTGTACAGTGTAGCTTTTACCATTATACATGTATAGTCTAATCAGAAAATGATGAAGTTGTACAATATTAACAGGCAACTAAAACAATGTTTGTTTTAGGGTGAATGGGTTGTTCCAGCTCCAGGTGAAATCTGGATGCATATTTTGCAGTTGACTTTAAAGGGTTGGAGCTTAGCGGTTTTCTTCTCCTCTTGAATAAAAGTCCCCAATCTGCTGATACAGTCTACTGTCTTGGGCTAACAGAAAATGTCTTTTAGCTGCATGTCTGTACACTTGCACAGAAAGCGCGGCTTTAGTCCTCTTATTGTCTTACCTCCATAGACTTGTTTTTGTTGTTGTTTATAGCTTGTGAAAATGGGCTTACTGCCAATGAGAAAGCAAGGAGCGAAATTCTCTCTGTGACAATTTTCATACATCTGGTATCATCATAAATATTTTATATTATTAATAATAAATAGCACTTTTCTAGAAATAGTTTCTTTTTATGGGCAATGGTAGGACAGCTGTCTAGTTTGTAATTTTATAATTTGTCCTACAGGCAATTTTGTGCTTATGGCATATTGACTTCAGTAGGGAATTCTGCTTAAAACCTGATGGCACAACAAATAACTCTGTATTTCCAGGAAGGCAGGTGCAGGCATTTGCTTCCACTGCCACTCTCCAGGTGCCTTTTTGGAGAGGCTTTGGAGGCAGAAATCAGTGGGCTTTCCACGTGTGTCCTGCATGTGAAAGGTGAACTTGCTGGGAACAATTACACTGATTCATGATGTGAGATAGTTGCAAAGTTGCCTGCCCTCTCCTTAAGAATTGTTTCAACCTCTTCAGAATCCCTGGGGGCTTTGCCATTAGGAAGAGGATTACAACTTAGATGAACGTTACTGAAATTGCAGTGACACCTCAAGGCTTTATCCAAAAAAGAAGCCGCATCATGCTGTCACTGCACAAGTATGGAGACCTCTCTTTAGATTTCCTGATGTGTGCTGGAAGGCATCTCTAACCCCACCAGTGGTCCTTGCGTTTGAGTGGGACCTGTTGTGGAGCAGGGATTACTCCCTCTATCTGAAGGATGTTGTGATTCATCTAAGTGATGGTCCCAGTCCCAAAGAACAGCCAGTAATGCTGAGAAGGGCTGATTGTATTCAGCAGAGCTCTCCAGTTCTTGTGGACGGAGCTGTCTAGCAGGTGAACTGGAAAGCCTGAAAGCAGTATCTGGAACAGTTATTACCTTCCCCTAACAATAGCCTGATTGGCAAGTTGGGTTTAATACTTCTAACATTAATAGCAAAAACACTGCAACCTGCTGGCTAGTTCTTGGACACAAACCAGATACCAGGGACCCAGTACACAAAGTCTTAACCCCTGAGGCTATTGGCCTGTTTTTTTTCCACTCTTTCGAATAACCTTACCTCTCATAAATCTGTTGCTCATTTAAAGCGAACTTTCTGCTTGCATCAGAAATTACTTCCAGCATTGGATATAAAGCATTCTGCAATATGTTATAAAATGAGGGCTGGATTCACTGCTTAAATAAAGCAAGCCAGTTTGCTTCAAACGGATCATTTATTGCTACCTTCATGCTGTATATTTATTGTGAAGATATTGTCAAATTTCTTTCAGTTTTGAAAATGTAAGTTGGATTTTCTCTTTCAGGTTGCCATCTGGTGTATTGCGAACAGTCTCAGAGAGTAAGAGGCCATCTGTTAATACTTTTTCAGGAAGCTTTTTATAGAGCAGTGAAGTGGCAAATCTCAAAAACACGTTGTAATGACTTACAAGATCTTGGTTATGTGTACAAGTAAAGGCTGATATTTTATTCCTATCAACAATATAGTTATCAAGCTTGGAAGGAAAGGAAGAGAAGAAAGAGAACTTGCACACAAATGCACATGCATTTTAATGGCTCTATTGCATATATTACGTTTTCTATTTTTACATAAAATGTAAAGTGAGTTTCTGAAGCTCTGATTCAGTTCATGCTCGTGTACTTTAGCAAAACTGATTGCCTCTTTGAGAAAATGTTTCCCTTTTTAACCATTAGTAGAAATCAAGTGACCCAGGATTTTGCCTGATAACACTAAAAATGTAGCTTGCATTACTGTAGCATGTGGATTTGCATCTCTAGTGGCTGGTGTAACTAAGATGCTGATGTGTCTGCTGGAAGATGTCTGCCATGTAAAAGACCTCCAGCTCAGACCTTCTGCTTTTAGTGCCAGCAGCCTCAAGTTCAATACCTGGCGTATTCCTATGGCAGAAGTCAGTTCCACATTCAACTCTACAAGCAGAGAGACTTTCAACCCAAATCTGATAGGCTCACTCAGTCATTAATGGTGGCGGCAGAGAACACAAATGATGAAGTGTGGTCCAATCAACCACTGAATTATTCCGATGGTTGTGGAACAAAAAGGATTGGGCAGGAGCTAGACATGAGAATCACCATCTAAACGCATGCAATGGAGCTTGCTGCAGGAGTAATTAGCATTAATCCAGAGCTCTCTGTGTGTCTGACAGAACATGCTTCTACTTTTTCTGCCCATGGCTGCACTGTGCAATGAGAGGAAATAAGTAAATCCTTGTAAGATACTGTGATACTGGTGATCATTTAAAAAAAAAAAATCTTGCTGATGATTGGTACTATAATTTTAGTGTAAGATAAATTGAAGACCTGAGAAAGAGAAGTGACCTTTGTGAAGTTATGCATGAGATTTCTGGCCCAACTAGGAGTGGGTACTGCCTTTCGTAAGAGCCTCCCTGTGAGCTCTATATGCTGATATCTTTTTTTCCACTTGCATTGACTTCCTTATAATTTTATGATACAGCAGAAGCAAAAAGAGCTGCAGCACGTGCCTGTTTTGTGCAGTGCTTAACTTTGTCTCTTCTGGCCTCTCTGAGAGAAGACATGAGAAAACACTTGCTTCTTTCAGGATCAGACCCTTTGAAGGCACTCAGGGAAGCATCAGAACGGATTTCTTTGTAAGCCTGACATGCTGAGGAAGAAAGGCAAATGCTGATTGTCTGGGCAGGTGACCTGTAGCTTTGCTACCATAGAAAGATGTGATCAGGTGTGTTTTTCTGGGTGCTTATATAAATCTTCAGTGAATGGTGTATCCCACTTCCACCTGTGCGTTATCTGAAATGGCCTAGTCAAGCACATTTTTCTGCATTTTAATGCTGTATTAATTCTTTGTGTTCTGCAGTAACAAGATTCCACGGTGACATTCTTGGGCATCCTTCTACAGAACTGGTCCTGCTTCAATGAAGAGTAATGGCAAAATCTTCTTCTCTTCAGTGGTTACAAATTTGATAGTGAGACATCAAAAATATCACCCAGGTATCGCTGGTAATAAATGTCAGTGCTACTGCATGTCAAGGTCATGTAAACCTTTAGTAAGGGCTGTTCAGACTGGCATTGTGCTTAAATATTATGGTCATTTAAACAAAACTAGGCAGCTTTAAAAGCAAAGGCAGCATGAATATCACCATAAAATTAAGGCCACTACCCAGCAGTGAATCTGAAGCCTGTGTGCTGGAAGAGTTGTAAAAGCAATGCAGGTTGTTTTTTTCAGTGCTAACAACCCCTAGAAATAGAGAAATAAGTGAGTCTAGCTGTGTTCAATATAATGCAAGTCAACTCTCCATAGTGGTATCCAGCAGTGGTCAGAGTATCTCCTAAAAGTTTTACTTAATAAAAATGGACTTTCCTCCAAATTATTTTTAGAGATATTCTCTTTTATTGAATGAAGAAAAAGTAATCTTTTGCTTGTTCCTATGTTTTTAATGTAAAAGGAAGATGGTGAAGGATAGAAATTGGGGAGGAGCTATTTTGTTGTCCAAAAAGTACAACATCAGCTACCATTTTTAGTGATTAAGCATGCTTTTTTCCCCATCTAATACCAATGCTATGTTGTGGAATGATGATTACTTAACCAAAGGTAATATGCAAACAGTAATAATTTTTTTATTGTATTACAGTCATAATTTTATTACTGTATTATTTGAGAATGTTATTAGAAAGACCTGCTATTGACTTGAATCCAGCAAAGAGTTGACAGAAATTAGTTCTGTTGTCTCTATTCCTTCTTCTCAAAACAAGCTTAGGTAGTCTTGACTGGCAGCTGCCCTGGGCTCTACCTTCTTTCTTTCTTTTGTTGAACATGTGAAACTCCTGAGAGATCTCCTGAAATGTCAGTAAGTTAAGTGCTGGTATGAAGATGTGCGTTGTGTTCTTCATCCATTCCATGTCTATTAAGCCAGGCAAAAAAATCTCATGACTGAAAATGATTCCTCAGAGGAGGAGAGTCATAGAAGTCTACTAAAAATTACCTGCCAACAGTTCAGCACTGAGAATTACATCTTATTGGGTCGCTACAGAGCAAGTTACTGCACTCTCTACAGATGACCAGGTTAAATTAATGGAGCATCATGTTGCATTTTCAAGTGCCCTGGCATATGGGGTACTACTTTTTGCCATCAGAACTGAGATGCCACCAAAACATCTGTGAGCTACACCTGAGCTGTACCGATGTAATCTGGAGCCCAGGCCTCTCAAAGGGTCAGGAACAGAACTTCCCTGTGTTGTGGTTTGTCTTGCTGCTGTGCTTCCCACCTTTTAGCTGGCATTGTGTGGATTAACTGAGGTAAGGAAATATGGAAGACTGATTCTAGTCCTATTTAGGTTTCAGAGTTTGTAAATCCACTGTGCTGGCGGAGACTAGGAATAATTTAAACTCTGCTCACATTCCAGCCTCCGCAGTAGGGATGGGTATTTTGTTTTGACAATTTTTTTTTCCTTATCTCAACTGCTGTACCATTTGGCTATCTGAAGCTTTTGCATGCCTCACAAACACCATCTGTTACAACCCAAGACACAAATACTGCAAGTGATTAGTAATATAAACCAATGCTGCAGCTGTATGTGGTGTAGAAACCTGATAGAACCAGAACTTCCTTTGTGAGCCTGACATGTTGAAAAGTGCGTTTGTGATTTCCCTGAGCTTTTGCATTCATCAATTAAAGATTAACTTTCCACTGCTACGGAGACATGTTAGATTTAAAAAACAAAACAACAAAAAAGCCCCCAAATCCATGTGTTCCTTATGAGGAATGTTATCGGAACAAGTGAAGCACCTAGGACAGGGGGAGTCCCTACCAGGGAAATGTTT
The DNA here is from genome assembly GCF_037038585.1 of Patagioenas fasciata. Taxonomy (NCBI): domain Eukaryota; kingdom Metazoa; phylum Chordata; class Aves; order Columbiformes; family Columbidae; genus Patagioenas; species Patagioenas fasciata. The sequence goes on from NC_092530.1 coordinate 22,652,516, forward strand.
CCAACTGCCGCATCCCAGTTCCTTATTAGGTGGATCTTTGATGGGTTGAAATAGTCTATATATTCTTATAAATGCTCTTCCTAAAGTCATAAACACCGAAAATATACACATAACACAAATCATCCAGCTGTTCTAGCCATGGGCAGATTGCAATAAATACCAATATATTCCTCCTGTTATTCGATAGGAGTTCACAGCATAGACCAATTCTCCTCGAGTTCCAGTACTATTTTTTCTTTCTTTGTTTGATTCTCCAGCATCAGCCTTGATTACAGTAATGGATGAAGAGCTGCTTGTGGTGGAGGATACCAAATTAGAGAGGAACACGGTGTGTGCTCGTGGATGTACATGAGAGATGAGCAGGAAAAGAGAAGGCGGCTCGTGTTTGACTGCCTGCAGGGTAATTGTGTTAGTGCATCATAATCCCGGACATGGTTCAACCACAGAGACTGAAATTCTGAAACGGTGGGGTGAGTCCCTTTTTGATGTTCAGTAAAAGAAGCTGTTCAAATCAAGAACCATAACAATTCTGTTATTGCTAATCTTCCTCTTAATCTTTAAGATATGTGTGCCCCCTTTACCATCTTTAGGCATTTAGATTTCCAAATGGCAAATATGAGGAAAAAGTTTGAATCATCTTTGTATTTCTTTTCTCCATGAAAATCTCTGCAAAAATCTTTCAAAAAGCACTCAGATCCTTATGTTCTTATGCCACATAGTACTTGTTTTGAAAACAAATAAGAGTTTTCATTCTAAAAATCATCTCTGTTAGTATTATAGGTTAATAGGTTGAATTTAGAAGAAGGCAGGTGTATGACTTCTGCTTATGCAGACTATATTGTCTATACAAGTGTACTATTATTAAGTTTTTTGTTTGTTTGCTTTCGTTGTTTGTTTGGGTTTTTTTTCATCTTTTTTCTGTTGTCCATGGAGACAGGGCAAGAAATAATGGCCTTAAACTAAAGCAAAAAGGTCAAGATAGATATTAAGATAAAAAAACAACCACAAACCTTACTGATAGAAAGGACAGTGAAAGCTGGAGAGAGATTGTCGGGGAAGTTGTGATGTCTGCATCATTGCAGATCTTTAAAAACAAATACCATATTCACAGTTGATTTTATATGGATAGAAGGGTGAACTAAACATCCTTCTGGGGTGTCTTCCAGTACTATGATTTTGTAAACTGAGTGACCCAGGAGGTGTTTTCCAACCCTATGCTGTATGTAAGAAATATCAGGATCATTAATAGAGAGCAAGCACTGAACACTGAGCTGCCTGGCTCCTGGGGTACAATCCACTGCCCTGACCAGATTCCCAGGGGTTTTAGGATGTGCTGGAAAAGTTGAATCCCTCCCAGTAGACACTGCATAGAGGGCTGGCTGAGCAGGGAGGGACTTAGTTTAGATAGTGAGAAAAGTTTGAGAATGAGCAAATCTTAATCTTATTTCTCTACAGCTGTGCCAGCAAGAAGGCATCAGATTAGTGTATACAACTCAGAAGTCCTTGCTGTACCTTGTTGTCCCTTGTTGAAATACAGTAGCTGATACTCAGGCTGATAGAGGAAGCAGAACTTGCTCTCTCCGTTCCCTATTCATGGTTGATATCTGGGGTGCAGGACATCCAGATTTGATACAGTGGTCGGCCTGTCTTTCTTTATTCCTGAAGTCTTCAACGCGAGTCTCTTGAGTGTGCTGTGGCCTTCTGGGCATTTGCGACCAACCACCTAGGGCTCGTTGTGCCTGAGGCAAGCAATCAGACTTTCCAGCCTTGTGAGCAGGGCAAGTCCTTGGAAAAGGAAAGGTGCTGTCTTGCCCCAGGAGCCGCTGTGACTGGTTCAGTGCCCTGCCTTTTATTATGGGCTAGATCGCAATGTTGGGATCTGGCATTTTCTTAACATAAAGTTCCCCTGGCAGTTTGGTAACTCGTATTTAAATATCTGCAGCATATTCCAGAGCACTGAGCAGGCACATGTTTATGCCCGGCCAGTTGCCCTTTGCTGTGTATTGTGAAGTGTAAGACAGCAGGATTGTGAGTGGCTGTGATTTAAACGACTATATTTACTCTAGATTTAATGTTTGCCTTTCATGTTTAATTTCTCATTAACTGAGAATTTACAAAGTCAAGTACACAGTCCTATTCTTATTTGTAAACTTGCAGCTTTCTCTTTTAATGCCTAATAATAAGTTCTCCCCTCTGGTTGTTTAATGCATCACTCGTGATTCCATTTTGACAAATCTCTCAGCAGTTCAGAAAACTCTTTGTTATGAGGAAATAAATATCCTGCTGACTCAATGGGAAAGAAATGCTTTTTGTCCTTTGAAAAACGTTGCAGCCCTGTAGAATGGTCAGTGTTACTTATCTGAATAGTGCTATTGTAGAGAGGAAAAGGGTACTTTATTGGGCCAAAGAGCATTCAAGGGTACTGAAGTATGTAAGACAAGGTTATCAAGGCTTTACTTTGGTAATGTCTATTTTTGCTTTGAAAGATCATCTTACATGTGATATTTGTCTCTGTTAAATGCATTGCCTTTATTATTGCAGTAGCTTTTCTTTTTTAATTACAAAATTCTGACAAGATGTTTTGCAGTGACATATTATAACTACATTAACCAGGTGCATTAGGATCTGTGTATACTGCAACTGATGCTTTCTCTTTGTCACTTACATAATGAACCTTCTGCCTGCACAGAATAAAATATTTATCTGGAATGCAGGCTAAAGCAAATGCTGGAGACTGGAGGAGGGAAAAACAGGCTGCCTGCAGTGAATAATTGTTATAATCTCATTGTCCTTTGCAAAGTTGTTAATTAAGGCCTTTACTAAGCAGACTGTGCTTGCAGGAGTCCCACAGAAGTCAAGTTGTACTCTTGTGCATCTGTTAGCTTGCAGTGTTTTTAGAGTACTTAATACAAGGCTCTGCAAGTTTCATCTTCAGAGACTGTATATTAGGGGACATGTCTTGTAATGCTCTCCCCCTTCTCTCCCCATACTTCTCTCTTTGAAATAAGAAGAAAACAACACCTGAAGGAGGCTGGTAAACTAGTGTTTAGAGCTTGAGTGTCCTCCATCATCAATACTGGTGTGTAAGCCTGCCAGGGATGCAGGGCTGTTAGTTTATTTGCAGGTGCTCTCTGGAGCTTTCTCTGCAAGGAGCAAATGGTATAAATTGTGTGTACTTTGCCTACTCCGGTTCCAAGTTCTTTTTGTTATTTAGTATATTTCGTATATTTCTATAGCAACTAGAAGATCCACTTAGGGGTTTTGACCATTCCTGGTAGGTGGCAACATAAAGAGTAGACAGAAAAAGTATTTTAGGTGAAGATATGTGAGCAAGAAATGATCTATATTTGTCAGTTTCTTTGTAGACACTAATGGAAAGGAAAATTTTTGAAAACCAGAATGTATTAATTTTTAGGTTATTTCCTGTGTGAGAGAACAACATAAGAGGAAGAAAAGAAAGCAAGAAAGTCCTAATTTTATAAAGCAGCAAATGGAGAAGTTTGGTGCCAAGGCCTGATTAGAGGCAAGAACTGACATCTTGGGAACAGATGAGAGGAAATGGGACGTGTCAGTAAATCATGAACAGCCTCAAAACTCAAGGCAAGCAATCCATAAATAATAGAGAAGGGAGAGCCCAAGAAGGAAGGGGAAAAACAGCAACACATGAGTTCAGGAAAAGGGACTTGCAACATGGAGGGAATGGTATTGGGGAAAGATTGCATTAGGAAGGCCAGAGAGAAGAGACCGTTTCTTGTGTGAAAAAACAGGGGGAAAATATAACTATGCAGACAGAATTGGCAAGATGGAGATGTAAAGACTGAAGTAGGGATGGATCAGCAGGTGGAGAAGCAAGCAGAGTCAACGTGAGGACTTTCTGAGCAAGTAGATGCTGAATATTGTGATGCTGCAAGGGAGCCAAGAGTTCGTTGAAGAAGAAGGTTGATGAGGAGTTGGATCCATGGTAGACAGTAGCAATACTGAGTGGGTGAGATGATAGGACTCCTTGTTTACTAGAATGAAGTATCTCTCTGCTGCTTAATTAGTTTAATTAGGTCAGTTATTTTAAGTTAGAACACATATTTCATAATTCTTGGCAGTGTCTGTAAAAATAGGATTAAAAAAAAAATCAACAAATATGTATAATTGAAAACGAGCTCCCAATTATTGACTGTCTCAGACAGCTGTTTTGTATTTATTTGATGAATATGCCAGGATAAACCAGGAGTCAAACTGCTGAGCGGAGGAATTCTGGCATAGGGAAGGGCGATCACAGCCGGGGTCTGCCCAGGGCTCATCCCAGGAACGGCTACGGGCACAGCACAGGTCTGCAATGTGATGCTTCCCAGCCTACTGACCCAGCCTACAGCAATCTGGATTTTCAGAGCCAGTCAGGTATTTTTATCCCTAATTTCTCCTGCATCCGTGGCAAAATCCCCGCTCTGAAGGGAAGTGGTGCTGCCATCGGCAGAGGTTGCTGCTGTTCTCTCTGCCTCCTCCTCGCTCCCAGCTCGCTAACCTGTCATGTCAGGCGTTTAGCTGAAGGCAGTGGGAATTGTGAAGCTTTCATGTTTCCCAGACTGTAGTCTGCCACATTAACAAATCTTTCACTTTTCAGAAGATGATAGTGTCAATCACGGTGACAGGCTGAAAGACACCAGTCATTGTTAATTAATTATTAGCTGTCAACTCGAAGACTTTGTTGAACTAAGAACATTCAGGCAGATTCTGGATTTCCTCTTTTTTAAACTTTATGTTTAAAGGATACTAAATACCCTTAATTATCAAAGTAAGTTGAAATCCTTTCATACCTCTTTCTTCTGCAGGTGACTGCTTCAGGTACAATATTAATTATAAATAGAATGAAGATTCTGTAGCTTCTTGTTGCTGATTTGTGTTTTCATAATGGATGAACTAAAAAGGAAGACATTTCCTTTCTTTGCTTTGGTAACAGCCCGTGATCGCTCGGCTGCCTCCTAGTTCTGATGTTTGGAGGAAACAAACAAAAGAAAAGAAGCTAATGTTTCTGGATAAGGCCTGGGGGCTGTGTAACCTGAAATGGGTTACTTCGCGTCTGACTCCACCGTGTACATCCTTGCATTTGAGTTGTTGGAATATTTCAGTTTCGCTCGTCATCTCTGTAACATTTTGACCAAAAAAATGAGGGTGACTTTCTCACTGGGGTTCCGGCGGGTAGGAATTGAACTCCTGTGGCTTTTTCCTATGTTGTGATCTGATTTCCCAGCAGTTTCCCAGTCATCACTACAGAGCTTTCCGATACAAGAGCCTTACAGCTAAATGTGAAGATTTCATGTGAATCCTCTTCTGGTTGGGGGGCGATGAGGGTGCCCAGTCCAGGAAGGCAGTTTGTGCATTTCAGTGCTTGCAGAATGTGTCTGCAAGTTTGAAAACACTGGGCAATCCTCTCTCCATTTGGGGCTGCCAAACACGGAGGGATATAAAAATACTTACCTACCTCATAGGAATGCTCCGAGGCTTAATTAATGCATATGAGTAAAATGCTTTGAGATCCTCAGGTCATAATGATACTTAGCACTTTATATCTTCAAAGCCCCATACCCAATGCAAAGGAACTAATCCCAAACTAATTAGGCAAAAAGCACTATAAAAGTGCCAAGTGTTGTTATTTGCCTTAAAGTATTATTATTTAATCACAAATTGCCTCAAAGTGAAGTGTGACTGTATGAGATTAGAGACATAGTAATTAAGGCCTTGATTTAATATTTTAAAATTATTCAGCATACTTCAATGCAGCTCTTGATTTTTTTCATTCTTTCCTAAACACCCAGCACACATTTTAATTTTTATAAACACTGCATCCTCATCACTTAATAGGCTTTCCCTCTTCTCTCAGTTGTGTGCCCTTAGGATGTTGCAGTGCTGAGGGAAGATAGTTTGGTGAAACAAAGATTTGGCCAAGTTGTAACATAGCAGACTGAGTGTGTGTGAATTAAATATGACAGGAAGGAAACGTGTAAATAAAGTCTTTATTACATGTGTAGTAGATATATTTACGTATGTGCAGTGTCAGTTCTACAATGCAAAAACAGCTATGAAAGCATCTGTCATCCCACATTACTTGTTCTGCCTTTGAGATTCAAGCTGCAGCAGACCTCCTTAAAGACAACACTTCTCTGCGTGTCAGGGAGCAGCTGTAGTTGTTCTACTGATTTGGGAAGCAATGACTTTGGGCAAGTAGTCTGATGAAATTCAGCCCTCTGTATAGAAACTAAGCAGAAGGTTCAAGCTTTACTTTTCTCCTAGATAAACCTATTTTAAAGGCGAAAGTGAATGTGAAGACCTTGTGCACAGGAGTAGATTTCATCCAAGGTGTTATGGTGGGTTTAGGGAAAATCTGTCACTGGGGATTGACTGTATTTGCTGTTCTTTCTAAAGCAGTAGAAGAGATTTATTTTTCAGATGCAAATGACTTGAAGTTCATAGTTACATGAGGACTGGATGCAGCCTGACCATACTGTGTCCCTGTAACTTTAGAGACCTCGGTGGGGATAATCCTGTCTCCTGGTGCTGTGAGAAGAGATTATAATTGTCAGTGAAGTTGAACAAGCAAGTTTATGGGATAGGAAGGCTTCATAGTGACAGGGAAACAACGTGGAAACTTTTTGCTGAGTGAGCCTTTTGGTGGCACGCAGCCAATGTGGTGACATACTGAAAACTCAGTGACAGCCATGCAGATATTAACTCTGCAGAGTCACCATATTCTAGCAAGAAGACATATATGTCTGCAGCAGAAGGAACGGGGGGATGCCACAGCCCCGGATTGCAGTAGTACTGTTCTTCTTGAAGAGTCTCACCGCAACAGGTAGAATTACTTCCAAAACAAAGTACTGCTCAGCATGAGACCAGCACCACTGAAATTGTGTTTATTCTTGTTTACATTTGTAAATTAAATGTATTTAACATATATCCAATCAAAGTAAGCTTGAGGAATTTTGGGGTTCTTTCATAGGTCAATAGTTTCTTGTAAGCCATAGCAAAAGTTTATAAAGTGTATTTTCATGAAACCATGAAAATACATTGTCTCTGGAATCTTACTTTCTCTCCAGAAACACTTGAATTCAGTTTCGAAACAGGCAAATATTGAGGGGGTTCGTGATGCAGCCACATTCAAGGCTCACGCTTGTATCCCTTGTGTTCGTTATCTTGCATAATGCAGTAGTGGAAAGAAACTCAGCTACTGGAATGCAAAGCCTGTTTGCAGGGGACCAGATGTTCAGCCATGAAACTGAAGTCTCTTCCCTCACTTCACAGCAGCTGAGGATGCAGTGCTGTACAGCGGGACTGGGGCTGCAGCATACAACTCTTTGATGCCTCAAAACTTAGAGGTGGTTTATTTTCCAGCATGAAGGACCAGCAGGTCCCCTTTTATTCTTGGCTTGCTTTTACTGAAGTCTTCAGCAGCCTTTTGCAGTGTAGATGCATGGCTTTTGCAATGAAAGCCACATATCGACTAACCTTTCCCTCCTCCTGGAATGAAAGCAAAGATCCTCCATCCTCACAAAAAACATCAATGTAGAAATCATCTTTAAAATGGATAACTGAACCAGGAACTTGTGCTTTAAGAGGGTGATTTTATGGTAATCTCATTGCCAGCATGTATTTTGATAGAACTTCAGGGGTGGAGAGCATCTACTGCTAAGCAGGGACAACTGACTGCTCCAGTCAAGTTGGTTCATCCTGGAAAACTGAAGCTTTTATTGAAGATGCTGACAGGCAACTCTCTCCTGATGCTTACTCTTCATGCCAAGTGAGGAAGAGCTGAAGAGATGAAACAATGAGGCCTTCTGTACTTGGGATAACATTTTGATTAAGCTTCAACAGTTACTTTTTGTATTAGAAGTAAAGGGGCCTATGTGGATTTTGAAGGGGAGAGTTCAGGCTGGTGAAAATCAGTGCGGCTCTGCTGGAAGGATGTCAACTTTCACTAGCTCAGCACCTGATGATGATAAAACCCACTGAGGAGTCCAAAAGGTGGTGTTGCCACACCCAAACATACACTGGGACAAGTGACATTAATGTCTTCCCGCTGCTTACACACCTTGGGGAAAGATGAGGTGAAATGAAGCGCTGACCTAAAAGACAAGAGCCCCTGAGGAGATAGGTGCTATCAAAATGTCATCTAGATAAATAAGGACCCAAACTCCTAGTACCTTAAGTAGCTGGACTATTGATTAAAGAATCATGATAAATGAGTATAGGGTTGTGAATTAGATCAATACCATCAACCTTAAAAGTCAATCTCCTGTACCAGCTTGAACAGAGACACTAAAAAAATGCACTCAGAAGAACTACAAATCCTTGAGTTGATGATGGCCTTGAGGCTTTCAGTTTTTCTCTGCCATTTATTTTTTTGTCCTTTGTTTCTCTGAATAAACTTTAAAGAACTGGTAGAAGAGATGTTTATACCTGAAAACATTTCATAGTTTACAAAATTAGGCAAGACTACCAGTCACCAAAATCTGGGCTTTGGAGTAGCCAAGGGTATTTTTAAGATGTTATGTAACTCTTAGAGAGAAACTCTTCTGTGGCAACCATGGTGCTGAAAGTAAAGGGTCAAATCCTCAGCTGTGGTGGACAGATATTGACCTTCTTGGGGTAATTTCAGCCCTGCAAAGGAATAAGGTCTAAAATTTCTCTCTTTCTAGAAAACAGGAACATTTGCCTGGGACATTCTGCAAAAAAGAACAGAAGTCTTTCTACTGGGCTAAGGAAGAAATTGGTAGGTTTTGGAAAATTAAGCACCCTTGCTGTATGTGCTTCTCTGGATGAGACCTAGGACGGGATAGTTGGCCATTTTAGCATGCCAGGTATTGGAGCAGATCAAAAGTGGTGGTGCTAGACCGAGTCAGAGCATGTGTCTTCCAGCAGGGCTCTGCATGGACAAGGGTTTCATGAAAGATCTGTTTCTCAGTGTAAGCTTCAGCAATGTCACATAACAAACCAGAAATGATCTTTTATGTACAAGTATTATTGAATGCTGAGATGATTCATGGTTCCTTATTTCTTACTGCTTCTTTCTGTTACTCTTGCAGCAGAATTGCTCCAGGGTTTCTAAAAGTACCTTCCTTCATTTACCTACATGTCTACAAAACGAAGATGGAACAACCACTGTTCAGCTATGACTATTGATTGTAAAGATTGCTAAGGATGTTTGCAGGAAGTATTTATTTTGTTTTCTTTTTGTGAGAGATGTCCTAGCATAGCCAGTCCTTATTCTTGCCCTATAAAGCCTCTCATTGTTTAACAATGGTTAATTTCAGAGGCAATAGGTATGTTATTTGCATTTCATTGTGAGGAAGAGACTTTCATCAGTCTTTCTGCACTGAGATAGGACTCAATTAGTGCAGACATTACCCCCACAAAGGTATATTTTCATGTTGCTGTTCCTGGAAAGTTTCATACAAAACCTAGTCTGTGGACAACCTATTTCTGACTGTACATAGCTATTGCTATGAGAGTTTGTCTTAGGATGCTCTTAAGATGCTTCCCCAATACTAATACGAGAGCTATATCTGTGCTGGTAAACTGTATGTGTGTTGATCTTAATAGAGCACCCTCTTGTTGTCTGACTTCTTAGGATGAAATTAACCCCCTGTGCAGGTATCTGGCACTTGTGCATCACTTGAGTCTTCTTTTGATGTGTTAATTGTGATTGAAATGATGCCTAGCCCTTCTGCTGCCTTACTTCACAGAAGGGAATTTCCTGCAAGCATGGTAGTGACTCTTAAAGCAGAAACTCTCGCTTTCCCAGCAGCATCCTCATCTTCACCCTCAAAATGCTGATGATCCAACCTGAAATGAGGAGACAAGCTCTCAAAAAACTGCTGGACGCTAGTGATCAGGGGGATTGCTTGGGAGCAAGCTGTCGTTTATCAACATTTATAGAGGGCAATATACTCATCAAGTGTTAGTGCACAGGAAAGGTAAGTCCATCAGAAATGATGTGTCTACTCCAGGGAGATTCAGTTCCCTTTTCTGTAAGGGAACAGTCATTCAAAAAGACTGGTAGTGCACTAGGACATCAAATTGCTTTTAATCTTTATATAGTTCTTCTTCACGTCAGAAATTTATAATAAAGAAGGAAAAAACTAAGAAAATATTTGCTGTTGTTGGAAAGATGTTCCCAAATCATGATTCTAGAAAACTAAAAAAAAAGAAATTTAAAATGGACTCAATTAGAAGTGCTAAATGGGGATCATAATGAGATATCCAAAGTCCTGCCAAATGAATTTAATCACTTTCTGATCCCAACAGCCACACAATTCAACTCTTTCTTAGCATAATTAAGAAAGTGACAATGAGGATGCTATTCCAAGACATGGTAATGAGATGCTGTGGGGCCTGAATTCAGCTGGAGGGGATTTCCTATTAAATATTTATTGCATGTGCAGCTTCTTCAGTAGCTAGAAATATAGAAAAGGAAAGTTAGCCAAACAGAACCTCTTTTCTGAAATTAATCTGTGAAAAATTGAAGAACTGTGGTCACTTGGTTTTGGACTGACTATTATTTTTGGCCTGCGGGCTGCATTCAGCATCAATAAAAATCATAGTTTGTGTAGGAGGATAATAAATTGGAGGAAGTTAGAATGTAGGAAAATAAAAATGGGAAGGGAATGAAAAGGAAATAGGAATGTGACAAACCAATTAGCGAGAGTACAAATGATAGAAGTCAAGAGGAATTAACTAATGATGAGCTGTAGAATGCTGTGAAAGACTAGGAAGTTCAAAGGGAAAAAATAGAACCACAAACACATAGAAAGGAAATAATTGGATAACAGATATGATGGTATGAGCCAGTGAACTAAAAAAGAGATAAATGAAGTATGCTTTCATCATGTTATTTTAGACACTTTATGAGGTTATGGAAGTCATGACCAACCTATGTTTAGCAGAAACTGTAGAAGAAAAGCTTCATCAAGGCCCCAGGGATTTATAACACATTTGCACATAGACACGTGCAAGCCAAAGCAGAATGCAGCAGAACGCTGTTTATGCTACAAAATTGAGCTGGGGCTTTCTCAGCTATTGATTCCCTGACTCAAAAAAATCAACCTGCTTTAATGTTCTTCAAATGTTCTTGTAATTTTCCGAACTGTCTTCTGATTATCCTTATGATGAAGGGAAAAATAAAGGCAGAGTTGATTCCTTATTAGTCTGAAAGCATCTAAAATTAGGTTGAATGGTGTTGTTAATGACTTCTTTTAAAATGTCACTGGTGCATGAGGAAATAGGCGCATAAATGCCTTCTTATTCCAGGCTGAAATGTGCAGAGGCAACAGGTCCTGGGAGTCCACAGAGCATTGCAGGTATAGGGAGACTTCAGGACATGGAGGTGATTGCAGTTCTGTGCAGAGTCCACCAAGCTCTGGTGCTGGAGGAGCAGACTCTTCCCCGGCTCCCCTGCCTTGGCTGTCCTTGAGAACTGCCTTAAGTACAGGGACTGCAGTTCTTCCTGGCCTTTGGTAAAGTGCACGGAACGTTCTCTGCGCCCTGCTTATGCTCTCCGTGGTTTTGAGAAGCAGACAGATGGCTGAGAAATGAATGAGATGTGGGAAAGTGGTGGAGTATTGTTAGCTCCCATGCAGAAACTGTAACCTTCCCCTCTTTTCCTCCCTCACCCTTCTCTTCACCTCCTTGGGCTTACTGACCTCCTTTCCCTGTGTGTTTGAACAACGTCTCTGGAGTGTATTGGAATCCCAAGGAGAAACCACTATGTAAATAACAACTCGTGTTATACTTGCTAAATGGCACTCATAATTTTAAAAAAGTTTTTGGCAATAGGATCAAATTAACTTGACGAGACGGCTCTTTTTCTCTTGTGAAGTACTACGAAAGCTGTGAGACAGGAGGTGCAATTAATTATCTCACTTGGATTAAAAGCTCTTTTATTTGATATTTGATCTCTTTTTACTTGATTTCCCACAAAATTGCTGGTAACATGCAGTCCCACTTAATAGCTCATTAGCACTCCAGTGTGGTATTTGTAAGGTGGTCAGGTTTGTGTATAATAAAGCAGTTGCTGGCTAGCAGTGAATGACTTCAGCCATAATTAATTAATTAAATGTGTGTAAAACATGGTTCATTAGCAAGGTGTGTGACAATCTCATGGTGTCCAATGCTGTCCCTCTAATCGTGTAATGGGCGTGATGCTACTGCACCATTGCTTCATTAGTTTCCAGCTTCTGCTGGTGTTATTTAGGTAAAAGACCTCTGATTTCCAGGGCTTGTTCCAGTGACCTGGTTCCTTTGGAAGGAATAGTTTACAGTAACCAATCGAACAACATTTCTTACTGTTTTCACTTTAAACCCACACAATTAGAAATTATTACTACAGCTTAGCAGCAGTAGCAGAACATTTGCCAGGGAAGCTGGAAATCTCAGTTCAACTGTAGTTCAAGCAATAACTATTCTTTATACTCAATTATGCACTGTAGCCCATTAGGGAAGTCTGTGGTTTCCTGATTTTTTTTTTTCCCTTCTGTGTTACAGCAAGGTTGCAACTGCCTACAAGTATATTAGAAATTGGTGTGATTGTACAATTATTCTGCAGGGTATCTAACTTCTGCCCGCTATATTTATCTGGCACATTTAGAGACAGAACAAAGCCAAGGAGGTTCAGACCTTTAACCCAGATATTGTTAAGTGTGGGAGAACACTAATCTGCAGAACTGATGCACTTGTGGTGTAAAGCCATTAGAAAGTCATTCTTCAGACCTACTAGATCCATAAATCAGTGAATACCTGGTTTTCTGGGCTTCGATGGGGACTGTTCACAGAGGAAAAGCTTGAAGAGACGTTTACTTGCACCACTTAGAAAACTTTTGCATTCAACCTCTGTGGAAATGGGGTCAAATTAGTTCTATCAACATCTTGTTTTGCCTTCATAAGCCAGGCAAAAGCATGTATGAGCTTCTGAGAGTCTGTGGATGTGATGGTAACAAAATCAATTGAAGGACGTATGATATTCCTTGTTGTAGTGAATAGGGGCATTAAGAGTGTTGCTCTTTGTTTTAGATAGGTTCAGTTATGCTGAGTGTGAGGTTCAGGTTCTGATACTCACATAGTTGTTGTCGAGGTGTTTCTTTGTGCTGTATTGTTTTTTGGTTATTGGGGCAGGTGGATTTGGGTTGTTAATGTTCTGGTTTTCTGCTGCCTTGTTTCTGAAATGAATTCCTGGAGCGTTTTGGCACCTTTTGACATTGATATAAAAAGCCTGCAGTAAAGATGTCATTGATGGCTCTGGCTGTTGTTCAGAAATACGGTTCTAAAGTGTTACTGTCATATTTGACTGGTACTTAATTAGCTTCCTCTTGATGTTTGGTGTAATCAGAGCAAGAAAAGGTAGATTCCTTCTCCAGTGAGTGCATTGGGGGTCATTAAAGAAGTTACAATGGGACTGAAAAAGAACAATGTGTGTGTCCTTGTTCTAGTGCCTTCCATGCAACAATTTTCACATATAAGGTATGACTTCTTTCTGAACTGTTTTCTTTTTGGAGTTAGTGTACTAAGTTCTCTCTAAAATAACCATTGCTAATTTTCTCCTTGCTGGAGAAATTCTCCTGTTTCCTCTGAAGGACTTTCTTCAGTTACTAAGATCATCCTGGTGTGACTTCAACCCAGGCCCTTGGATTGAGTTGTCTGAACTGGCACAGTAGTCTTCAGCCAAAATGTTACTGAAGCATGGCAATACACACAAGTTTTATCTTTTTTTTAATCTAGCTATCAAGGACAAAGAAAAATAAACTAACCAACTGCATGGGAAATGACACTAAGAACAGCATCTCCAATTTCAAGAGTTATCTACTTACCCTAATTCCATTTTACTGCCATAAGCTGAAACGTGAGCAGATGGTTACAGGCCAAATAGGAATGTGCAAAGCTACTCTTCCCAGACCTTTACCTTGAGTGTTCCTCACATGCCAATTTTGTGCTGGCAATGCCTTGAAAACCATTAGTGCTCATTTCAGTGTTCTAAAGTCTTATCTTTCAAAGTTCCCCTATAATAGGTTTCTTTCCAGAGGTAGACAGTGAAATTTGTTCTTTTTGAGTGGCGATTTCAGTTGTGTTGTTTGTTTTTTTTTTTTTTAATGCAGAGGATTCTTTTAAAGTCTTGAGTCTTCTTTCCCCCCATTATTACAATTTTCAAAAATGTAGATGCTCCTAATACAGCAGAGACCGTTCCACAGCTCTGCCTTTAATGGAGTGAGCAGATTGCAGTAAGAATGCGGTGCTGCTCAGTAAATTTAATGACTTTATGAAGATAAATGTTTCCCTTCCAAAGCCCCTTCTTGTCAGAATACATTTAATACTGCCATTCCTTTGAGAACTAAATTCCTGTAGCACTTTGCAGCATATTAGCATGTTTTTCTCACCACGTGAAATTGCACTTCAAGCAAGAAATAATAATGTTTCTGCATCCCCTTGTACATTTTTATTACTGCCAATGAATAGGAGTAAATTAACTATTATGGGTAGCATTATTCACAGGGACAAATTCCTAACTCATTTTACAGAGAATAATAAATAACTGAATAAATAAGATGCCTTTAATTTCACATGTGAATTATCAGAGATTCCTCTGAGTAGGAGGAATAGGGGCCAGTTGACTTTACAAACAAGATACAGTTCTATAAGAGAAGCCATATGTGTGCCCACTCATCTTTGTTTTCTTTTATCCTCCCAAAAATATAATTAATATTCTCATTATTACATGTGCTTCTTATGAAAACAGGTTTCTCTTGATTGATTATTTGTTTCTATATATGTTTATCCAAATACTAATCTGGGAGATGAGCCACATTTTGCTGCTCTTTGTTTGGATGCTCTTCTGATTGATGGCAATTATGGTGTGCTTTACTTCATCCACAGACCTTAGAGTGCTTGTTAAATTCAGAGTCATTGTACACTTTTACAATAGGGGAAACTGAGGCTCAGAGTGATAGGTTTCTTGTAGTAGGTTACACAATGTATCAGAGTCAAAGCTCTCAGGCCATCCTGAAGATCACGTTGCTATTTGATAGAAAACAGACCCTAAACAAAAGTATTTCTCAAAAGAAAATTATTTTGATATCATTATCCAGTTCAAAAGAGGTCGGTTTTTATTTCAAGTGTTTTAATCTGTGGTTAAAAAAGATTATCAAAATGTAAATATACTTTTGTATTATTCATCAAGAATAACAATTTCAATGAAAATAAATAGTCCACAGTTCTGTAAATGGAAAAAATGGGAATATTTACCCATGATCTTTTTCACTGTGGAAAAAGAAAAATGCCATAAATAAATTCATGCTTCTTCAAAATCTGATGGCAATCAAATATTTCATTGAAACAAAATGTTATTTAACCAGGACACTTTACAATTCCTCTTGAGTCTTTAAAAATTATATTTGAAGTTCAGGTGCTTAATCGTTGTGTCTGCTTTTGTACTGGTGTTTCTGTGTGCACACACATGCACACATCCACTTCTGCTTCATTCCTCACCTTTGCTGTATTATCTTCTTCCAATAGTGTGTTGGGGATCCAGCAGTGCCCTACAGGGTCTATTTGACTGCAGGTGGTAAATATGTGCGCTTGCTTGTGGTGGGAAGATCCCATCTAACCATATTTGCCAACTACTTCACTTGACTAACCCATAAGGATCTGCCTTAAACATTAAAGCTGAGGAAATAGAGTTGCCCGTGCTGCATATTGAGGTGGTAAAGGTCAGATTTTTGTACAAATTCATCTCAAAGTGCTGCCAGTGGTGTTGAAGGAGGAAGCACATGTGTACCCATGTATCATAAAGCAGCATCTGGCTTTTTGGGACTGTGTGTGCAACAAAATTTGGCACCGTTGGGTCATTACTTATTCCTTGAGGAGTGATGCTGGAAGGGTGGAGTCCCCATGTTTTAACAGACATTTTCCCAGTTCTTTGGTTATGAATTTATACTTTGATTTCTGTAAAGGTGAACATGTAAATGTGTGAATCCTGCTGTTACAACCAGAACTATGCAAAGACAATCCATGAAAAAATTTTTACTTAATGAGGAGAGACTGAGAGACCCGAGTCTGTTCAGCCTGGAGAAGAGAAGCTGGGAGGGGATCTCATCATGTTTATAAATATCTCAAGGGTAGATGTCAAAAGGATGGGACCAGACTCCTTTCAGTGGTGCCAAGTGATAGGATGAGGGGCAACGGGCACAGACTGAATCACAGGAGGTTCCATCTGAATATGAGGAGAACGTCTTTACTTTGAGGGTGCCAGAGCCCTGGAACAGGCTGCCCAGAGAGGCTGTGGAGTCTCCTTCTCTGGAGACATTCAGGACCTGCCTGGCCACATTCCTGTGCAATCTACTCTAGGTGTAGCTGCTTTAGCGGATGGGTTGGACTGGATGATCTCCAGACGTCCCTTCCAACCCCAGTCAGCCTGTGATTCTGTGAAAACTGCAGCAAAGGATTGGTGAAAAATGTCTGTTCTCCTTGAAAATTTCAAATTATCTATTGGAAACCCCTTCAAGGCCCTGCATGAAGAAATATTTAGCATAAAGGATACTTCATTTGGCTGGTCTATATTTTGTTACGGTGCCGCCGGGCACCAGAGGGAGCCCTGGTCACACGCCAGGCAGGTCGGCGCTCCTGGCTGGCACCGAGCAGCTGGGTATCAGCGCTAAATTCTTCTTTGTATCCCCTTAATCGCTTTTTTTCCCCCTTCTTCTCTGTTCCTCTGCAATAACTGTTGTAAATTAAACAGTTACTTCTCCTCCTCTGGTTTCAAAGCATCAAAGATGTCTGTGAGCCCATTACCTTTGATGCCGATTTCCTGCTAGAATGCGTGTTTTGGCGTTGCAACATCCTGAAAAAGTTTAATCTGAAGCAGAAGAACTGTAAAATGAAGAGAGCAATTATATACAGCCCAGAGCTCTGAGCGGCTGAAATGACAACAAAGTTTTGTCTGTTTATTAGGTTAGCTCAGTTTCGGATAAAATGCTATTAGCAATTTATGAAGAGGAGAGTAGGACTTTGAAATTGAATATGCGTCAATTAAATCTGAAAATTTTAATATGAAATGCTTTTAGAAGTCAAATAACATCTATTAAAACTCCAGATTTAGTGACTGAGATCAGGCTGTATCTTGGGTATACACTGAAGGAAAAACTGTGTGTACACCACAGAACCTCACCTGGGAGTGGGAGGAAATCAGGGATCTTCTTGTAGATAGGAAAAATGAGGAATTAAACCAGCCTTCTACTCTGCAAAGAGAATTACTATGTAAAGATGGCTACAGTTGTCAAGGCAACTTTGCTTTTACTAGTGCTCTAAATATGGGCTCTGAAATCCCTTCCTTCTCTGCCCCCCTCCCAAAAAAGAGAAAACCAACAAACCCACTCTGATTTTTGTTGGTAATTTTTATTTTTCAATAGAAAAAGATCGAGTAAAAATAGCTGAGGATTGATTTCTATTGTGCAGTACTGGTCCACACTGCAATAAGTCACTAAAAACCTCTGTCTTTGGGCTTGAAGGTAAGAATGGAGAAGAGCTCAAATCCCTTAGCTTGACTCTATTGAGGAAGGTAGCTCAGCAGCCTGGGCGAAGGGGATTTGCTGTCCCCTTTGCTGTGGAGTGTCTGACTTGTCCTGCGGGGTGGCCTTTTCTGTTATATTGCATTTTCACCTGGCGATTGAATGCTGAAGGACTGACAGCACAATGACTCTGTATTTACTGATGCATGGATCTTGCAGCTGTAACCTCATGGGACCCTTTGCTTTCCAGAGCAGAAACCATCTTTTGGTGTGTGTGAATGTATGCATGTTTACAACATCCAGCAGAAAAGGCGCAGGGTTTGTGATCAGTACCTTAAATTTTGACAGTGGTAACATTAGTATTTTCTGTCTCTGTGCCTATGGGCCAAACGCATATGCTTTAAATAATTTGTTTGCCACAATATAATCTTTACTGAAGCTGTCTCAGCTTTTCTTATTTGTCCATAATACTGTCAATAATCCTTGTTTATACTGATAATGCAAAAAGAAGGATGATATTATACTTAAAGCCCAGGGTTCAGCTTCCTGACCTGTAGTACGGGAATATGAATAATTCCTTTTTCTCTCTGTCTTATGGTACTTAAAATGAAAGCTCTGCAGGGCAGATGCTGTATCTTAGTGCGTGTCTATGTGGTACCTAGGATGTGCTCTGATCTCAGCTGAGCCATCAAAGTGTTGCTTTATCACCTGTAATGTCAAAGAACAGATGTAGCTCAGTTTCTTCTGGACTATAAGAAAGGTTTATATTCTGCCTGTGGTGTCACACTTGAAAATCAGTATGGAAAAGCTGTTGGTTTTGAACAAACTAATAATGTACAAAATTTGCTTCAATCCTTAATTGAAATGACAGTTTCTGTGGCTTCATGTATCTTGGTGGTAGTATTGGATGACAATATGAATGTTTGCTGAATAAACTCCTTATGTTTTTACAATGGTCCCAGAAATTCTTTTCCATGTTACTTCACTGGTTGAACTTGATTGCCAGAGGCCATACCGGGCAGAGACCATTGCCCATCCTTTTGAGGTGTGGTCTTTCTGTTATGTATCTTGTAAAGCATTTTGCGTAATTCACTGTGGCCTGTGAGTGGATCCAAAACATTACTGTCATACAGGTTGATGAATGCCAGTTACAAGGATGTGATATCAATTTCCAGAGCAGATCACATAGTCCAGTTTTGGATGGTTAAAAAAGATACAGACAAAGAGATGATCTACATATGTGGAGCGGTGCTTGGAGGAATAAGAAGAAATATGGGTAGTTGTGATGCAAAAAATTATGATGCAATGTTTTAAAGAGTTCCAGGACCACCATTCATGTTGACAGAATGAGTTAATCACATATTTTCTGTGACGGAACAATTGATAGGCATATGACTAAATAGATATGGGAAACTAAATTCTTGCTGTAGGAAGGGTGTATTCTTCACAGATGTTCTCTTCACTGTCTCAGACCTGGTTTGCAGACAGTGCTTCTAGGACAGAACATCTGAGACCTTTGCCTCTGAGTTAGTTTGTATTCCTTTCATAATCAATGGAAATGGTGCATTTTCTAGGCTGTGATTTATCTGATCTCTTTTTGATATGTGCCTTAGGGTGAGACTACCAAGCAAATTCTCTCATACTGGACAAGTAACATAAATGGAGAAGTCCCTCATGGAGATCTAAGTTTGGTTCCTCCCTGACCTGTTGAGATCATATAAGCGTAAGGACTCATTTGCCCAGAGGCTTGGCTGGAATTGATGAAAAGGTGTTTCTAAAGTCTCTTTCTCTATCAGTATTGTCAGAAGTTAACTGTCTTTTGAAAGTCCAGCCTTAAGTGCATAGCTGAGTTGTGTTGGCTGAGTCTCTTTTCCTACAGAGCTATTTCTGTTGAAAGGCTCCAGTGGAGACAGAACTGCCAAAGGACAAACGCAGTTGTGCCAAGGAGGGAAAAGAATTCCCCAAACTCATACCTGAGTTCTTGGCAAGTTCCTCATTGCCAAGTCACTTTTTTATATTAATATGAATCTTCTGTACATAGGTTGGTTTTATTTCTTGGTGGAACACATAAAGCATTGGGACTTGTCTCCAGTCCTCCAGGTTTGAATGTGTCTGTGATAAATAGTTCAGAAAAACATTATAGTAAGAAATGAAAGTTAAACTACTCTGGCATTTGCTACTATGTAAACACCAGTTGTTAGGAAACGATAAGCATTATTGATATCCCAAATGTATGTATTAGTGGCAACAACGTTATGTAAAATGTTAACATCTGTCAAGATAATATAAACAATTATAAGTAACTTCCTTTTAATGATGCAATTATACCATAACGAAAGGTGCACTGTAAATTAACATGACACCACACCAGGTTTATGTATTTTAGGGAATAAATTCCAATCCAGCTAAGACAACAAACAAAGTTTCCAGAGAATCCCTTTGGAAAAAAAAAAAATAACTCCTCTAAACCTTTACGAAATAAAGTCTGGGAACTGAGATTGTTATTAAATCTGACCTTGATCAGATTTTTATTATGTCAGAAAAAATGGTTCTTAAGAGACAGAGTTGTCATGGGATTAGAGTACATCTACAGCAAGATGTTTCCATGGCAACAAATCAAACACCATTTCCTAAGTCTGCAGTCGTCTGCTTCTAAACCATGAACTTAGCATTGAATAATTATAGAGAAATGCAGTAATGTTGTGTAAAGAGAGGGGGGGAAATAAATCAATCTGGAGGCAGTGATTTATTTTAAAATGCCAATTAACCCCATCAGTGTGATTGTTTGGAGCTTCTGTTGGTGGCGACAGGTCCCACATAGGTATTTGGTTTTACAAATTGAAAGCATAATTTTTTTGTCACACATAACCTTAAAAAAAGTGAAAGACGAATCATAATTCCACCAGAATTAATGAAGTCTGAAAGTTATGTATAAAAGCTGTAATAGAATTTCAGAGTTGTGTCAGGGTCTCCAGGCGGCAGCAGCACATGATGCTCTACCTGAATTCTCCTCATGTTTGAAGGATCTGAAAACATACTTGATATGGGTACGTGTTTAGTCTCCTACAACCAATGAGCTATCTAAATTCATAGGCTCCAATGTCACACAGCTGTAATCTTGGTGGAAAGTTAAACCAGTGAGCACATCACCACTTACAACTTGGGGAGTGAGTTAAGGCTATTTAGTTTATCAGTCTTTCTCCCATTCTGCCATAATTGTATTATGAATGTATTGTTCTCCTCCAGAAGCCATACCTTCTGAATTTATCCGCTGTATGGTGACATCTGTCTCTGCCTCCTTTTTCCCCCCCAACAAAATGGAACATGCTCTTCCTCCTCAGTCACAGGGAGGTTTCCTATGTACATCTGGGACATATTGGACCACCAGGTTAGAAGACAAGTTGTGTTTTGACATTTCACTTGATAAATGACCTTTAGTAAAAATATACAGGTTCAATGCAGCAGCAGAGTCTTTGAGCATTGAGCGCAAATAGCCTGTGCCTGCGTGCTTCTCTTCGGGTACGTGTTACTCCACAATGTGGAGACTGCAAGAAGGTGTTAGCAGAAATTTTGGAAACCATAGGCCTGAGATTCAGTAGTGACTCGATAGTGTGATTTTTATGCTGCAGCTTAAGGGTGGTGTGGCCTTGGATGTCATCACAGCTGCTGCTTTCTCCTTTGCTGCTGGATGGTGGGTTCATTCAGCCCATCTTCCATTTCTGATTCAGCTACCCTTGCTCCTGCTGTGGTGATGAATCAAAGTCCTGCTCCAAGTCATGTCATTTGATACATGTGGAGTGTGGATACCACTCAGATTTCCTCAAGCAATGACCCTTTCAATGCGGAAAAAATGCTGGAATCTGGATTTATACAGTAGCAATTTACCTACCTCGGGAGGCTAACTTCACACTTTAAACCAGAACTGTATCTTATTTTAATTCAAAAGATCTGTGAGGGCATTCCTATAATTTTTAAAATCAGAGAGTCAGAATAAGATAAACACAGCAGCTGAAAGTTTGATGTAAATTGAAATTATAGAAATCTTTCACCACTTATGTGTGCACAATTTACAGCCATTAAAAGTATATTAGTGTTGTAGAAAATGGGAAAATTGTTTGTTCCCTAAAGGTGTAAAGAAAATGATAGTCTTCTTGTTCACAATAGGGAATTATTAATAAAGATGGAGAAGAGATCCTACTCTGAAATACATGATGTTTTTAACCTAGCTAAAAATAACAGTGATGTTCTGAATTTGTAATGGAAAGATACAGATAAATATTTGTGTTTTCTTTCCTTCATGCACATTTTTTACATTAATAAGTCCATTAGTGAAGGAAATAGCTCCAAAACAAAATAATCTCCATAACCATAGTGTCACACTTCTCAGTGAATTTCTCTTCACAGCTGTCCCATGAGGTGGGATGGGTCTTTCTGTTCTTTTTTACCACTGGAGAACGCAGCCACTGAGAAGAGAGACATGTTTTTCTAGCAACTACCTTGATACTTTTGCGAATCCCAGGTGGTGCTTAGCTGCACCGTTAATTACGTGAAAACTCTGGAGTTTAATGACTTCCCCAATACTACACAAGCTATATTTAGCAGATCATGAGCTTGAACTAGTCTTTTGCAAGGCTGTGGTTATGTTTCTAACTGTTGGCCCATTCTTTTTAATGAGACCCACACTCTTAGGTAGTGACATTCCAACATTTCAAGGCCACTGTGCCACCCACAAATGGACTCACACATGCTCCAGTCCATTCTCAGAGTCTGATGTATCACTGTGATACACTATCACTAGTGATTATTATATTATGGAAATTTCTAACTGTTACTTAAATTCCTTCCATTATCTTAGGACTGAATTTAGCACTTCTGCCAAATTATGTGGTGGTGACCAGGAGAATATGTTGTCCTGGATGGATGGAGGATGGGAGGATGCAAGATACAATCTCTAAACATGACTCACTTGGCATAAGGGAAGAGACCGCATGGTGTGGATCAAGAGGCTTTTAGGCAGTGAGTTTCTGGCTGGATGGGGTTGCCGATAGTGGGAGGCTGTGCTGTGCTGTGCTGAGCCACTGAAGGAGGCCTGGGCAGTACAGAATTGTGGTTTCTGGCTCTTCTGTGGAGCCAGATCAGTGACCTACTATGCTGTGAGTCAGAAGATCTGTTTGGGACCATGATTTCAGAGGAGCTACCCATTTCTCAGGGTTTTCCTGTAGGGATCAGGTATCTCTTCTTAGCAGGCTCCGAGAAGTTCTAACTCTCATTCTTCATAATTGTCTGAACCTCCTTGAGCCAGGTGCCAGCAGGAGGGCATGTGGTTTTGGGGTGAGAACTTGTTGCCGTCAGTGTTGATGGTACTTGGACAGATGAGAACATTCTTAGGCAAATGACGTGAGGTCAGAAGTCTGAAAAAATTAGTCTGTATGAATCAGACTGCACTGAGGCCATCTATTTATGTATAACATTCCTGGAACATCTTCCTGTATAATCAAATCTTAGATTTACAGGGTGTGTATCCCATGTAAACACTGAGCTGCAGATGAATGCTGGAACAACCAAACACAAACTGCAAGTACGGACCATAACCAGAGTGATTTCTCATCTTTAAATAGAAGGAGGAGCTGGCCTTCTGTTATGCTAGAAATTGAGTTTTAGATGGTTCTGGGTAATGGTGCAATGATGATTAAGTTGCTTGAATAAATGCAGGAGAGGAAGGACTGCACCTTTGAGCTGACCATATGGGGTACATAAGGCCTGACAGTGCGAATGTTTGGGTCAGTAGGGCTGAAGTATTCCACTGTGATCCCTGGCAGGAGTGAGGCTAGGTTAAAAACGATGGACAATTCATGTAATGAGGTGGGAGTTTATTATCCAAAGGCTGGATTCAGGTGAAAACTTCCATGTGAGGAGAGACTGAAAAGTCTGGGCCAACTAATAATTGGGATGAGTAATGAAGGGAATATAATAAAGACTGTATCAAAATATTGAATAGCGTGAAAGCCAACACTGGTTGCTCATTTGCCCTTCCTCAATAAGATATTGAAATAGGAAGATACCACTTTTAAAATTAACTGAGGCCACTCGGGTTTTCAGAAACAAGCCCTGTGATTAACCTGTTGCATTTACTGCCTCAAGATTTAATTGAGGGCATGAACTTTGCAGCGTTCCAGAAAGGATTAGACATTTACGTGGACAATGGGAACACCCGCGGTTACCTCTGCTGTGTCACCCTGAGGGAGTAGCTGGGGCTGTTTATTTACACATGTGCTGTCCACACGTGGAAGGGACTTTACAGGCCCGGGGAGCGGATTTAATGTCGGCTCCCCAAAAATAACCAGCTGGAGCCGCTGCTGCCTGGGAAGGGCCTGAGCACGGCACCTGCAGCGCGGGGCAGCAGCAGCAAGTGGTGGCATCTGCTCCCGCTGTTCCCACTGTCACCGCTGTCCCCTGCTGCTCCTGCTGTCCCCCGCAGCTGGAGCCTCCTGGCAGCAGAGCTGGGTTTTCCTCATCAGCCTGGAAAGTCCTTGTGCCAGGCACGCACTGATGTGGACTGCAAATAGTTTTAGATCTAATGGATCAATTTAGATCTGATTAATCGATTGGTTGGTTTGTTTTTAAGCATTAAACTTAGATTTTCGACTTGGGCTAGAGAACCTTGTTGGGAATATGCTAGAAGTGATGACACTAATGAAAGTGATTTTTCTCTTGTGGATATGGTAACACTTAAAGATGAATCTAAAGGATTTAAAAAATTAACAATGTGTTACTTATGTTCATGATTTATATATTTTTTTATTTCTCCTGTTTTATCAATACTATTAGAACTTGAGGATTAGCAGAGACTGCCAGGAATGATAGCTGGCTTGAAGACAACACAGCTTGTTGAAGATATATTTCCTAAATATTAATTTGCAGGTAGGCAGGAAGGTGTGAGTTCCTAGAGGTGCAGTATTGCATTTCCCATTGTGAGACAAGGATATCAATAAAAATATTTCTCGAGAGGTCTGTTGTCCAAAATGAGTATTCACAGCCTTTGACTGGCTGGTTGGCCACTGGACTTGCTTGACATGACTTTTTGGTCATGAAGGCTTGTGCACGGCCACCAGGCTGTGTGGGTACTGGGGATCCCTCCTGTGACCCCCATGGGCAGTGTCCTGGGCCCAGCAAGTGCAAATGTGTACAGTACAGATATATTCTACCTCTCTATCTTCTGCAAATATTGACTAGCTTTAAGGGCAGGAGCAGTAAAATATTAGACAAGGGTTAGTTCCTGAGAGAATGTTGTGTCGTTATGCTGTCTTTAGACAAAGACTGAAGACAGTAATCAAAAGGGCTATTTTTAACCATGGGTTGATTTATTTGTTTTCCTTGTACAGCTATTGCACCTGGAGCCACTGATGATGGCTTGATTAATTCTTGGTGATTTTTTTTTCTTTCCTCCACACAACTCTTCTAGCTGGCATGAAGTTGTGTTGCAGCAGGTGGAGTCTCCCAGCTCTCACTTGCAGCCTCAAGTAAAGGCAGCTTTAGGCATGTCAGCGAGGGCAGGAATCCTGGAGTCCTGTCTGAGTTTGCAAAGTGGATGATATGCGTGGATGTAAGTAAGATGGAAGGGTTTTACTGTTCCTCCCATAGGCATGAGTAGATACAAGCGCAGCTGAACTAGCTAGCTGCAGGCCATGTACACCATGCATGGTAAGAAATGTAGTAAAGGATAGAGAGTGGCCAACACTGATTGCAAAGGTGTCCCAAGAAAGTAAATAAATTGGTGATGATTATTACACAGCCTATGCTGGATAACATGCTATCATCATCACTGTGTTGCTGGCAGTACCACAGCTTGTTTAAAGCCAGTTCGAGAATCAAGGCAACACTATTATATTGTCTGTGTAGTCCTAAGCTGAAGGAAAAGAATGATTCTGAGATTTTAAAATTCTTTTTCATGTACGAGGATTGGGCAGATGGTGAGGAGTCTCCCTTTCTCTTTGAGCTTGTTACCTGCAGTGGTGAGTAATTCGGAGTTTCCCTGCCAGATCCTGGGGCCCAAATCTGCCAGATCTGGACCCAGCAACTTCTTGGACAGATACCTGTCCTCACCCTTGTAGCAGCACTTAATGCTGAATAAATTAAATGCTACACAGCTATTGAAGCACTGTGGGAACATATAAGGAACCAAGATTTTCAAAAAGGCCTGTGGATTTCTTCAGGCATCTATCCTGAGAAAATCTAGGGAAACCCAGTGGCAAACCTGCACCAAAGCAACCAGTTCTGCAAAACCAGTGCTGCCCCATCCAGAAATATTCTCAAAATATTCTGCCTCTGAGGATTTTCTAAATATTCTTCATCCTTCCCCATAGTAATTCACACCTTATTTTTTCCCCATCTGTGTGACTCAGTACAAGTCACCTCCCTTTTTTATTTTCCTAGTTAAAGGTCAGCCTGAGTTGTGTATTACAGATGAAAGGATGCAGCCCAAAGCCAGCCTAGGGGCCCAGTTTGTGTTGTGGATCTCTCCTGAGGGCACTTCTGTTTGCAAATGTGTGCCTTGCAACTTCTGAGAAGCCTACAGAGATTGCTATTGTTTAGGATAAATTCTGTCAAATTATTATCATGCTAGTAATTTTTTTTTTTTATATTTCCTTCACAGAACCTTGCCACTTTCAGGCTGTAGTTTTGAGCCTGCTCTGTGCCAAGTGGCAGGAATTATTTTTGTCCTCAAAGCTGAAGAGACATTTCCTACCAGTGCACATGAAGGTGACTCTTCCCTCCAAGGACACAGAGGAAGAGAGGGCAGAAAGTGAGCGAAGTTCTGCTCTCACACTTGAAGGTAAAAAAGTGCTGGATTTCGTCCATTCACACATGTTCCTTAAAATCTAATTTTGAGGGATTTGATCTAATGTACTTGAGCAAATGGAAGGTAGGCACAGTGGAAAGGAATTCAAGGGCAGCTGCAGTAAGCCCTAGGTGTTAATGCAACTGAGGAGAAATAAAAAAGAACTACCTCCTACTGAAACCATCCTCGAAGTGATAGAACCTCTGCAGGACTTCCTGTAAGGAAAAGACATGTTCACCATCCTCATTTTTCTCTGTAGCTGTTGTTTTCACCTAGGTTGCCAGGTGGATGTTTACTTCCAAAACAGATGTCTCCTTCCCCCTGCCTGCAGCCCACTGCCTGTGGACAGCATGGCTACTAACACGTCTGAAACACCTGGTTCCTCCCATGATTAACACTCAGAGCTATATCAGTCTTTGGCTCTGTGGGTTAAATCTAAAGCATCACCATGTGTGTCTTTGTTTTAGCTTCCAGACAGACTATGCAGACACAGGTCGTAGAAACTTTATATGTACCTTTGGTGCACTCTCTTTATAGGTTTGCATCTCAAAATCTACTAACCTTGTATCAGCTGTAAATAAGGAAATCTATCTCCTGCCTTTGTTTTTTATTCTTTTGGGGGGTTTTTATCTATAAATTGAGAATGTTAAGGGAATTTACCTCATTGCAGGGATACCTAGCACTTTTATTGTGATGGAGCATGGATTGCACCATGATTTCTGAAGAGGCTGCTCTTTACAGAGTTAAGATACAAAACAACAGGCACATTCATATAATAGATCATCATTTAAAGTAACACATTCTGCCTGACATGTAGTGTTTTGTGCATTTTGAATTGTCTCCTGCCAAAATATTCAGGCCTGCAGGAGGAACCCCTGTTGGGAACACAGGACAGATGGATCTGAATCCAGTCATGAAACTCCCTGGGGCCAGCAGTGTGATGTTAATGATCACACCATGGTAAGATGTAAAACATACCTTTGTGCAGCTCAGTGTAAACAGCAACTCTGGCATTATGATGTAAATGAGAAACCAGCAAGAGATGATGTGTGAATGGAAACACAGCAAGATGCTGTGTGAAGGAGAAGGAAGCACCATGCGAGGGGAAATTCTGCACATTGCAAGTGGAGGTGGAATTAAAATGTGGACTCACTTCATCGTAGAGATAAACTTTAAATACTGCTTGGTCTGATGCAGAAGGGAGTGAACTCACCAAGCTGTATGTAATCCCAGCTGAAGTTCTGGAAGGGAAACGGCCAGGGTACAATTAGTATTGGTTCCTGGACTCACCAATTAAGAGCTGGGAGATGGGGCTGGATCCAAATGAAAGCAAAAAACACAAATAAGCCTTATTCTAATATACCCTGCAGTCCACCTTCCTACTCACATCAGGGCCAAATTTGAAGTTGGGCAATGTTGCTCAGGACTTTGGCTGATTTTCAGATATCTCCAAGGGTGGAGATACCTTTGTGGGAGGCTTGTTCTAGTGTTTGGGCTCCTCCATGGTGAAAACATTTCCCGTAACCTTAAATAAGTCTAAAATGGCTCTGTGGATGGGAGGGCATGAAAGCTGAGAATATGACAACAGGCAATCAGCAAAGGGGCTTGAGGGGGTATCCAAGGGTGCATGATGTGCAGCTGGGTCACCAGTGTTGTTTCAGAAATCCCTGGTGCCCTTTTGAAAGCTCTTCCCTGTGTGGACAGTGGCAGCTTGCCTGTGAGCCACAATTTGCATTGGGTCCTTGTAAAACAAAAAGTGTAGTTGGAGAGTGTGGTGTCACCAACATAATTTAAAAACGTGCTGGGCAGCAGGAGCTGTGTCTGCTGCTGGCTTTATTGTAACAGTGATGTGCCCCTTTGTCCCAGAGTTCCCCGTCCTCTTCCTCTCATCTCTAGCAATGAAGTGAAGGGCTTGCTGGGGAGCTGAGCTTGAAGCTAGAGGAGGTCATACTTAACTAACCTCCTGGAGTTCTTTGAAGATATTACTGCCAGGCTAGATAAGGGGAATTCAGCAGTGTGCTTGGAGTTTCAAAGAGCATTTCACAAAGTTCCACATCAGAGATTAATAGCTAAGGCAAAAGGTAAGGGAAGAGGAGGTAATAGAGGCTGTTGGATCAAAACCACCTCAAGGGCAGGTATGAGACAATAAGCACAGATGAAAACTTTTCAAGCTGACAGAAGGCTGTTCTTGGGACTGTTTCAGGACCTCTGTCATGTGTAATCCAGAGAGCACAAAGGTGCCCCACCATGCTTATGTCACTAAGGCGGCCCAGGTTTGGCACCACCAGCAGCAAAGCATCCTAGCTAGATCCCCTTCTGACTTCCCAGCCTGATCAGACCGGAGCCCTTTCATGTCTTTGTTGGATGGGAACGGTTGTTGGAATGAATCTGGACTCACTGGTGTCTCTGGGTCACGGCGAGGGGCTGCCAGTGCTGCTGGGCTGCCACGTGTTGCAGAGCAGCCAGTCTGCCTGTTGGGCTCTGAAAACAGTAAGCCTGCTCCTCAGAAACTGTGTAAAGGCGAAGCTGCTGGTGTCTGAGAAGTAACTTCAGCTTTGCAGTGGGCTGAGGGAAGAGATAATCTGGTTCCCAAGTCTGGGCACAATCTAAGCAGGTTCACCAGGGCCAAAATGGCAAAATGGAGTTAAATGCAGAGAAATGTGAAGTAATTAATCTGGAAGCAGGGAAGCAGATTGGCAAAGATGTGCTAAACAGAGCAAGCTTTCAGGAGATGGATTAAGAGTGGGGTTTGGTGTGCGTGGGTTACTTTCTTTTGGAAAAATCAGCGAAACTGTCAGCCTAGATCACAGCTGTAGTGAAAGGGCAAGCAAAAGACAAGGCTGTCTTAATGGAGGTACATGATAAAAAACCAAAAGAGGTGATAAGTCTGTTACTGTAGAAGGCACTAGGTTGCACCTGGAATACTGTCAGCAGTGTTTGCCACTGTAGCACACAGCAACAAAGACCAGCCCTGCACAACCCAGCCTGTGAACAAAGATGAGAGTGCTGGGTTTTTCTCCACTGGCTTCCACCCCCTCTGTCCATACATCATCTAAATGGGAGCACAAAGAGTTTCCCTTCAAGCTCTAACAGAGGTTGGGAATTTTGAAGTCAGTTATAATTTTCTCCAGATGATTTGTTTCTCTCCATCTTTCTCTTGCTTTCTTCCCTCTATCTTTTCTTTGTCTTTTGGGTTTGTCTTTCCCTGATATATTGCTTCTCCTCTACCCCTGGCTCGGAAGTGAGACTGTTTAGTCACCTTGACTCTTCTGACTCCTGAAGGACCCCCATTTCCAATGAAGGGGTCGTAACTTTAAGTAGTGCAAATTCTACAGGTGACGAATAGTTTCCCCCTCCCTCCCCTATATTTGGATAAAAAGAAATCAAAAGCATTTCTGTGGAAGAAGAGAAGCTCAGCAATCAAATTAAAGGCAGGCCATGGAATATTACACAAACTGACCATCGAAACTCTCAGATGTGGCTTTCATTCCACACTCAAAGGAGTTCACAATGCTATGGCTGTTTCCAATCATAGAAATTCAGTACCGAAATCTTCCTTTGTTTTCACTGGTATACACTCAGAGCAAGTTCAGCAAGTTGCTCTGAATTTACCCAGCTATAGAGGACAGCTGATGCAATTTGAACTGTATCAGAGGCAATCTTATTTTACTTTCTCTCAGATTACAGCAACCTTGTCAATCAATGCCCAGAGCCAGTAAGTACAACACAGTTATGCCAGGTAAGAAATGCACTTGACAAACTGTCATAATACACATTGCTTCTGCTCCCCTCTTAACCAGCCCTGACCACTGGAGGAAGGTTGAGTATTTTAGGTTTGTATGTACCTTAAGCTGCTAGGTATAAATTAAACAAAAATCACAATCACACTGTCAATTAATATTTCCCTAAAATAGTGGGTTTTTTAATCTTTATTCACTGATAGAACAATAAACAGGCTGATGGACAAAATGGTAAAATACATGTCTAATAAGAAAAGGAAAACTTGTTATTATTTTTGTCATTTAAATCCCTTTGGCTACTGCTATAAAATCTGTGGAATTATCCTTGCTATTTTAACTTGCCAAGCCAAGCTTTTATCCCTTTAAATTCAGGTCTTTAGAGTAACTTGCCAGAATAATCTCAGTGCCACTGACGTAAGGATCCATGTTGTGCTGCTCATGTCACTTCCCTGCTCATAGTACCATTCGTCTTGGAAAGATTTTGGCTGGGGACTTGTGCTTTTAACTCTTCTAACTGCTTTTTAAAATATTGCCTTGCTATCTTGTGGAAAATGGTCATGCCATAATGTACCATGACAATGGTTGTTGTGGACAGTGTAAAGAAACACTTAAATAGAAATCACAGCTAGGAATGGAGGCGTGTAAGGAAAAGCCAAATGATAGGATTTACCTTCCAAATATTTAAGGGTGAGAGAGTCGTTTGGCACTTTTCTTGGATGTAACTAGGCAAGGGAAAGAAATGCCAAGTCTCATATGATCTTAATTATATGCTGTGGGTGCCAGCAACTTTCAGGGTACATGTGGATTCTTGACTGAGGCTCAGTGTGTGAACTTTGTCACTAGAGGAGTGTGTCACACAGAGAGCTGGGACATGAGCCATCATTCACAATTCAAACAAACCCCAAGCCCTTCAGAGATTGAAAAGAAATGTTCAGTTAACCATAAAAACTGTGGCATGATTCTCCATAGCCTAGTGCCCTTTGGGAACAGAAATACTTTAAGCTCGAAAATCAGCCCCTTCTTGTGAGGCTTTTTGACTAGGCTAGAACCATCAACTATTCAAACCATTGTACAAACTCCACCCTTTCGCAAGTCCCAGCAGTTTTTTCTAGATCGGGAGCACTATAGTTCTAGGCTATAGATTCAAGTCCACAATCTTTCTTTGAAACCTCCCCGTTGATTTCTGGGGTGTCTCAGCAGAGGGTGACTTGGGATGTGACAGAGTCTGGAGGTCCATACATTGCTGTGGGATGGAGCTGACAATGAAGCAAAGGGGCAGATGCTGGGTGAGGGATGCTCTGATTGTTACTGGCTGCAGCAAAAGTGCCTGTTCCCTCTCAAGTTTCAGCAAGAATATCTAGGTGAAAGAGATGATGTTTGGAACATTTTGTGTTTTTAGACATTTGGGCTTTGGATTGTGTGTTGACTGAAGTCCTGCAAGACTTCTCCTGTCTGGGTACAAGCCACTCAGTGGGTTGGGCAGCAACCCTAGAGCATGAGAGATGGTACAGCTGCCTCTGTCCTCCCATTCAGAACCACCTGTGCTACAGCCAGATGGCAGGCGGGTGGTACCTGCGCCCACGGGACTTACCATAGTTTGCTCTCACAAAGGGAATGTTGTTGTGAGGAGTAACTTCTGTGTTTCAACAGGAAAGTGTCCTTCATGTGTTCTCTGAAAGTGAAGTTGGGATGGCTTCATGTTCCCACCTGAGCTGTGTCTGGGAGGAGGAAGGCTTGGAGGGGTGTTCGTGTGCTGCACCCTCAGCAGAAAGCATAAACAACTGGGAGGATGTTCCTGTGGCCAGCTGTGTGCTAGCAAAATTACTGCTCTCATGATCGGCAGAAAAGGTTTTGCTGCTCCTCAGAAATATACTCAAGGTTCAGACCAGAATGAAAATCAGTTCTGCACGAGTTTGTTCCCATTGCCTGCTCTTTTCTATGCATGAAGGCTCTTTGTACTGTCTTCATGGGGAGAAAGTTTGCTGTGGAAATCCATCACATCCTAATAGTTTAGTAGAATTACAGGGAGCATGCTTACTTACCTAAAAGAACAAATGTGAACATATGTAGATAGCCTTTTTTTTTTTCTTAACCCTAAGAAGTACCAGAAAAGATTTTCATATTTGTAAACTGTCATTTTCTTAGAGCAAAGCCTTTTGGAAAAGTCAAGCTTTTTTTTTTTTTTTATGGAAGACGTGATGGAAACTATTACAGCTCTGATCCTCTTTATTGCTTGGAAAGCAGTGGAATCAGCAGAAGAGGAAAGTAAGCATCAAAGGTCAGGTATGAGCCATGGGAAAAATGATAGGGCCTCCTCAGAGTTTTCTTTGGCTTCCCGAGGTCTCTACCTGTCCCCAGACAAGAGAGTTGTTTCTTCATTTGGTCTTGTGTGGATCTGTCCTCTGATGGCTGACCCAGCTACTCTTCTCAGAAGTGACCAAACACAAAAATAATATCTTTGCTCATGAGGAACACATCTGGGAAAACACTATTATCTTTCTCTGTCCTGCTTGTTCAAACTCTTGTCTCCTTTTGACTTGGAGGGGAAGAGTTTGGTGTTTCAGTGTATGAAATGCCATCTGGGATCAAATCAATGCCATTGATTTTATCTTGTGCTCCAAAGAGCTGCTGCAATTTTTCCTTTTGTTTATTTATTTATTTTCTTCTGGCTCTATTCATTGAAAAGTAGGAGAGCGAAACAAAGGCCTTGAGTGCTGCCAGTGATCCTCAGGCACAGAGGCCAGAGCTACACAACCCTCCATGAGTTTGAATAGGGTCATCTCTTTAGGACAGCTCTCATTGTCCTAAACCAGGTTCGGATGCAGGAACTTGATTTTCACTTTCTGGCTTGGTTTGGTTCACTATTTGTGAGCACTAACAGGACAGAGTACCCTTGCTCACTGATACCAGTCCTACAGCCAGGCGCTCAGCTTGTGTAGCTGACAACACACTTTAGTGTTATCCTCATTTACAGTTGCTGACATTAAATCTCTGTACGTATTTTTGACAGATTGTAGTTGTGTCCACACTGACTGTTAGAGGCAGTCACCGGTGACTTTCTCCATGGCCAGAGCGAATCCCCGGAGCAGCAGGAGGGCAGGTTCTCCATGCAGCCCCTTGCACCTATGGAGCAGGCAGCAAGAGCAGGAGGAGGGTGCTGCACCCATTGCTGCTCTACTCCCTGCTTCTCAGGGCGGTATGGACACAGCCTGTAAATCCTGCTGTTCAACAGTTGTGGTTTACCAGGTTAAGGCCTGTGCAGTGGTTTTTGATGCTAAAGTCACACCAAGATCTTGTGGACCCAGCAGCTCATGAGGGCAGGGCAAGACAATTCCTATTGAGGCAACCATAGTAAAATGTAAAGATGTAAACTTGATAATGCAAATGAATTTACTTTCCTTTTTATACAACAGATGTTGTTTGACCTAGAAGAAAGGATAATATTATAGAAATTGAGCTCAGTCTGAGGGGGAAAAATAAAGTAATCTAAAAATGAAACACAAATAGCAGCTACTTGAATTGTATTTCTAATATGTCAGTGTTGACAACTCTCTCTTTCCCCAAATTGAACCAGGAATCCTATGGAAGTGGCTGATAAAGAGGAGCTGTTTCCTGAGGAGGGATGCGAGCAGAGGCGATGGAGAGGCATAGATGATACCCCTTCATGTCAGCGTGTGTCCTGAGCAGGAACGGTCATTGGAGGTGTGCGAGGGGATACAGATGGAATCACTGCACGGGAACATGGAGGGGCTCAGGTCAGGCGGTCTCACAGTTGATCACAGTGAGTAACACTCTTCCGCAGTTAGGAACAATACTGGAATGGGGTAGAATAAAGAATAGTAAAATAAATAGAACAAAGTAGTCAAAAATTGTGTTGTTGCCACAGTCCGAATCCCCATTTGCAGTGAGCTTTCCAAATGGCATTAAAATTGGTGTCCTGTGCTTATCTATGCCAGATGAGGAGCTGAACTTAGTGTGTAAGGGTGGTGGGTTCTGTCCTTTTGATGTAAATGGAAAACAAGTTTCTCGCTCTGTAGGCTCAGTCAGTGACCAAAACACTACCTAGAAAAAAAGACAACAAGAAGACTGACTTCTCAGTCCAGCAGATAGAGGTTTTGGACTGTCAAGCTTGGGCAGTTCAACCAAGCCTTTGTGCCCAGGTTCGATCTGCAAGTGGTAAACCCCTCCTCTCTAACCAGAGGTCTTTGATAGGGGCTTAAGTTGAATGCAAAAATGAAGGCATTCCTTCATCGTTTGTGACCAGTTAGGCTGGAACTGGCATGATGTGACTGTGAGAAAAACTGGATGTGCCTTTTCTTTGTGTGCGAGGAGCTCTGCCCTCTGCAGCTCCCTGGTGCTCGCAGTGCCCTGTCTGCAGAATGCTGGGGAGCAAATAACACATTTTTATTTTTATACAAATGTGCATAACTTCATCCATTTTTTGTGGCTGCTCTGACAGGAAAAGGAAATTTATGACGCACATCACCCATTTATTTGGCACAGGCAGTGTTTATTGCTGAGGGAGGCATTCTCATGGAATTGATTGCACAATTTTCTCTTGGTGTACTGTTTTCAAGTAATATTCCGAGACTTCTGTGTACTAAGATACAGGGACACTTCTTTAAGACCTGTGGAATACTACAGCAGAGGAGGAAAAAAAAAAGAGGCACCACACAGTGGAAAATAAAATGGAAAAATGTAATTTTAATTACATTGTAAATTTGGAGCTTTCCCCAGTCTGCTGGGAGTCTCTGTGGAAACACCCATTCTCAATAGGTTAAATTTCTAGGTTTCTCCACAAAACTAAGAACAGCTTTGGATTTTATGCTTGTTCAATTTTCACAGATATGAGAGGTGGTTTTGGTCCTGGGTTAGTTCTCATTCTTACTTTAGGTATGCCAGGATTATGGACATGTAGTGTGGGGGGGTGAAATTGTGCATTTTGGAAAAAGGGAAAGTATATTGTAGTGCGGTGGCTTGCTGAAAGGGTGGCATTGTTGTCCCTGCAGGCAAAAAGGAGTTTTGAAGTCGTTAATGTCACAAAAGGCAGATAGAGAAGGCTTGTTGCCTTTATTCAAAGGGCTGTGTGACAACATGTATTTTAAACATCATGAATGGCATACAGTAGAGGAAGAGAAACAACCATCCTGGAAGAGCATAGTTCTTGTTCATTTTTTGTGCCAACGCACAAGCATTTGTACCAAAACTCCAGTATAATAGTTGTCTCATTTGCACATGGAAAGACGTGGAGCTGGATGCTTGTGCACAAATACGTGCCAGGTGATGATCCTGGTTACAAGTAATCATGGACTAAAGATTGCAACCAGAAAATGTAGGGCTCTCTTTTGAGAAGAATGACTCAAATTGTGGGGATGGAAAAGCGGTGGTGCATAACAGCAGTTACGGACATTAGATTCCATTCCCTTCCACTCTGTAGGAAATGCCACTGACAACCCCACGTGTGTCTGCACGCTTAAAATACACGTCCGCTTATGAAAGAGTTGCCTGATGAATAACTGTTTTTTCTTCCCTGACTGCCTGGTGAATGGCTCCTCACCTGCATCCCTTCCCTAAATTACGGGAGGGAGGTTTGGCAGCCAACACAGCTTTAGTTTTATGATTTCACTTCTCTGGTGACTGTGTCGGTTTCTGCTAACTTCCCAATTATTCTTTTAGGCTCCAGAAGAAAGTGATCTCCTCCTAAGCTGCTATTTTCACACTTCCGAATGGCAGCTACCTCTTCTCTGCCCACTGATGCTCCTCCTCAGGGCCAGGAGCTGGGGACCAACGTGAGCACTGGGCTGCATGTTCTGCAGGTTTGCAGCTGCGGCTTTGGTTTGCAGTGTGTGTGTGTTAGCACGGAGGTAGCCGGCTCACTGGTAATGGCCTTTTGTACATGCTGACCTCTGAACCAGAAACAAGGCTCAAACCTCAGAGGAGGCCAGTGATTAATCAAAGCAGGGATCAACTGTGACTCAACCTTTAGATCCCCAGCTGAGGTTGTGCCCACGGATGATTAAAAGAGGAAAATATATTTAGCTATTTACAGCTGTATCTCCCTCTGACTGAGGACAAGGCACCATGGATAAACATATTTATGTTTGTTAGATGTGCAAATTGTGGTTGCTTTGAAAACCTCACAGTTTATCATAAAGCCTCAGAAAGCACATGGCTGTTTATTGACGCTAGAGGACTTCCTGAAACTATGCCGTGGAAGTTGCTTTTTGGAGGATTTGACATAGGCTAGCATGTCCATAAAGGAAAAAAAGCCCAGACATTGCCATCTGCACATGAAAGACTAAAGGTGGCTTTAAGCAGTCATCTGTAGGAGATAATTTTCTCCCTCCAATTAGGCTGCAGTTTAGAAGCCTACAGTGTTCCCAAGCTCAGCTCTACATTTAGTCAGTGGTGAACAGAACTGATAAACTTTATATTGCTAATATATTTCACAGTGCTGTGTGATATTAGCAAACTCCAAATAGCTGTCAGGACCTCAAGGTATTCTGGAACATCCTTTGATGCTACCAAGTAATGCATTTTCCATATTATTCCTTTGAACACATTATATATGCAAAGTCTAGCACTTCTTATAGGAGAGGTGGAATTATCATACAATAAGATATTTTTTCCTCTAGTTCTTTCATGGCTCGTAACATATACAATTTCTTCTTAAAATCCAGGCTAGGAACTCAAACTTAATTTATACAGTATTGAAAACATTACAGGGCATAAATCAGTTCAATTTTTAAAGTTCCTGTATGATATTTTCAGAGCAGCCAAATTCCTTCATTCGCCTGGACGCCTTCCAAAATTCTGCCAGCGCTCATGGAAATCTAAATAACTTTGGAGAAAAAGCAGGTTTTCTGTGGAGGCTCAGATTACTCTGTCACCCTTCCTCCACTGCAGACAGGCCTCTGATAAACATGGAGAATAGGGACAGGGAAATTACTTCATTACTTCACGTCCTTTCCAATTACAAACATGGAGGAGCCTGAGCCTCCTGCCAGCTCACGCCCCAGGCCCTTGCAAATTTGTGGCTTTCAAAAGCCAACAGTTGCATTTCCTTTGCCAGCAGGGAAAAGTGATAGAAAGCAAGCAGGGGAGCTCACTTGAATTTTATTTCTGAGTGTTATTTTAAAAGTTTCAAATCTGTTTATTTAAAGTATGGCTGCAGCTGAAATGTAAGTCTGAGAACTAGAGGAGTGATCAGAACAGGCTGCACCTTTTTCTTTTTGAGAATTAATCACTTAGTGGTGGTGTGTTACTGTAATCTTTCTGTGATTGCTTAACCTGGAAACGGTATTTCTGCTGGCATCTTCAGATCTACTGTTTGTACTGTTCATCTGTTCTCAGAGCACATGAGGTTAATGCATTGTTTTTTCTACCAGCTTTGCTTTGTGATTTGATTTACACCTAAAGAAGCAAGTGTGTTTTCTTTGATGTCATTTTTTCCATTATTGATGAACTAATATCGCAAAAAAGGGCTGTTTAAGATCTTA